>NC_045792.1:95563217-95875221 GCF_009873245.2 Balaenoptera musculus | reverse complement strand
AGGCTCTAGGCGTGCGGGCTTCAGTAGTTGCAGCACGTGGGCTCAGTAGTTGTGGCTCTCGGGCTCTAGAGCGCAAGCTCAGTAGTTGCGGTGCACAGGCATAGTTGCTCCACGGCATGTGGGATCTTCCCAGACCAGGGCTCAAACCCATGTCCCCTACATTGGCAGGCGGATTCTTAACCACTGCGCCACCAGGGAAGTCCCAAGAGGTAGTCTCTTAAGGATGGGATTGAATGATGGCCTTTAACTGGGGCAGTATAACAAAATCACCTTTTGAGCTGTATTAAAATACGGATATCCAAATCCCATCACAAATTCATTGAACTAGGATCTCTTGGAATGGGGCCTGGCATGTTTTTGATGACCATTCCTAGAATATACATTTAGATGTTAAATATAAAGTCTAGCATGTAAATAATACCTGAGCTGTTTTGGTAAGGAAAAATAATCCAGACGTTTACAAATACCAATCATGTGTTCAGTACAAAACTGAATAGAATTTTTACTCCATAGATTTATAGTAATTACAGATTTAACAAAATGTTTATTAGGACCCTGATCTCATCTTCTCATAAGGAAAATGAATTTGCCATGAGTTTAGAGGGAGAATATGCTTTAGTAAAGAGAGCAAAAGCTTTGGAGTCAAAGCAGACCTAGGTTTGAATCACAGCACTACCATTTGCTAGCTCTGTGACTTTGAGCATGTTAATCTCTATTTAATTTTTTTTAAAATAAATTTATTTATTTTTGGCTGTGTTGGGTCTTCGTTGCTGCACGCAGGCTTTCTCTAGTCGCGGCGAGCTGGGGCTACTCTTCGTTGCGGTGCACAGTCTTCTCAGTGTGGTGGCTTCTCTTGTTATGGAGGACAGGCTCTAGGCACATAGGTTTCAGTAGTTGTGGCAGATAGGCTCAGTAGTTGTGGCGCACGGG
Organism: Balaenoptera musculus; assembly: GCF_009873245.2. Classification (NCBI taxonomy): domain Eukaryota; kingdom Metazoa; phylum Chordata; class Mammalia; order Artiodactyla; family Balaenopteridae; genus Balaenoptera; species Balaenoptera musculus. The sequence goes on along the minus strand of NC_045792.1, from coordinate 95,874,291 downwards.
CTTAGTTGCTCTGTGGCATGTGGGATCTTCCTGGACCAGGGCTTGAACTCGTGTCCCCTGCATTGGCAGGCGGATTCTTAACCACTGCGCCACCAGGGAAGTCCTATTTAATTTTTGAAATCCACAAAATTGAGATAATAATAGTACCTGCTTTATAGGGTTTGAGTGAAAATTAAATAAAATAAGGATTATAAAGCACCTATAAAATTATGGCATCTAATGTTTTAAAATTTTTATTGGAGTATAGTTGCTTTACAATGTTGTGTTAGTTTCTACTGTACAGCAAAATGAATCAGCTACACATACACATATATCCTCTCTTTTTTGGAGATCCTTCCCATTTAGTTCACCGCAGTGCATTAAGTAGAGTTCCCTGTGCTACACAGTATGTTCTCATTAGTTATCTATTTTATACATAGTATCAATAGTGTATATGTGTCAATCCCAGTTCCTCCCACCCCACCCCCTCTTCCCCCTTGGTATCCATACATTTGTTCTGTACATCTGTGTCTCTATTTCTGCTTTGCAGATAAGATCGTCTGTACCATTTTTCTAGATTCCACATGTATGCATTAATATACAATATTTGTTTTTCTCTTTCTGGCTTACTTCACTCTGTATGACACTCTCTGTGTCCATCCATGTCTCTACAAATGATTCAATTTCGTTCCTTTTTATGGCTGAGTAATATTCCATTGTATATATATACCACATTTTCTTTATCCATTCCTCTGTTGGTGGACATTTAGGTTGCTTCCATGTCCTGGCTATTGTAATTAGTGCGGCTGTGAACATTGGGGTGCATGTGTCTTTTTGAATTATGGTTTTCTTTGGGTATATACCCAGTAGTGGGATTGCTGGGTCATATGGTAGTTCTGTTTTTAGTTTTTTAAGTTGTTTTTAATAAATGTTAGTCTTTTAATCCTTACTCCTCAGCACTTAGGGAATATATGTAGGTGCCAAATAGAACTTCCTTGAATGCTATGCATTAGGGGTTCTTTAATTCAGGGACTCTGGAATGAAGTGTTCTGCTTATGAAATACCAGATCTTAAGGATAAAGTCCAAAATAGAATGGAAGCGTTACTTCTACCTGGGAAAAGAGTGAAAAAACAAGGGTTTGGGAGCACTTAAAAGTAAAGCAGCTTTTTAACACCAGCTGACTTGAGCAGTATACCAAAGTAAAATCTTAGCAGGAGGGAACTGAGGCACAGTCACTGTCTTGCTAAATTGACACAAATGCAGCTACTACCTATGACTTTTGATAAGTTCTGGGCCTTGTAGGGTATGCTACAGGAGGGTGGTAATATAAACATTGCTGGAGGAGACTCTGCTAAGAGACTCTGAATACAAATCTGATGATCACTACGTAACTAAAATGGCAGCTGCAAGGCCAGAAGCTCCCTCAGAGGAATGGTTGCAATGGCATTTGCAATTTAGAGTCCACATCAGCTTCGTTTTTTTTTTTAATTTAATTTTTTAATTGAAGTGTAGTTGATTTACAGTGCTGTGCCAATCTCTGCTATACAGCAAAGTGACTCAGTTGTACACATATAGATAGACATTCTTTTTTTAATATTCTTTTCCATTATGATTTATCACAGGATACTGAATATAGTATAGTTCCCTGTGCTCTATAGTAGGACCTTGTTATTTATCCATCCTATATGTAATAGTTTACATCCCATCAGCTTCTTGAAGGTACCTACAACAGTTTCTACTGGTGTTTCTTGGGTATAAATTTTAGAGCTGCTACTCTGTGGTGTCTTTTGGAGATACACCATCTTTTGGCTTTCCCTGCCCCAAAGCAAAGTCAGCAGGCCTCCAGCTTCTCTGCCATTATCAGAGTCACCTCCTGCACAGTTGTGCAATGCTGACAGCCCATACTACCACCAGTGGAGAGTTAGCGATTTGACGTGGTCTTATGTATATTTTATCGGTAGAACTTTAAGATAGGAGACTAAACATAATGAAGAGAAGCTCCCAAATTTGATATTGTCAAGGAAGAATCTTTCCTCTTTTGTAGGAAACAAAGTTGGCTATTCACTACATAATAGCTTTCAGAGTTCTTTTAAGAATAAATTTTCAATTCCCTTCTATGGGGCTGTGACTCTTTTGTTTTCCTTTCTTTCTACCCTTTGTAGGTTGTTGGAAAGGACACCAATGTCATGTTGGTGGCTCTGGCAGCAAAATGTCTTACTGGCCTGGCTGTTGGGCTAAGGAAGAAATTTGGACAGTATGCAGGACACGTAAGTAACACTCCTTTTTTTGATACAAATCAACAACGTTATCAACGTTGGTGGTGAGCACGCTATAGTGTATACAGAAATCGAATTATAATGTGGTACACATGAATCTTAGATAATGTTATGAACTAGTGTTACCTCAGTAAAAACAAATAAACAATTTTTTAAAGTATACTGATTTTCAGGTTTATAACTAACGCTTAGTTTTAAAAAGTCTTTTATATTTCTCCATGGAAACTATATTCCTTCTGATCTGTATCACTTCTATGAAATTTTTTTTTTAAATTGGGTTGGGGGAGGTGCCATTGAGCTTTGCTATATATTTTAGACCTTAAAAAGCAACTTTAATGTGCCTGCCAGCACAGTGCCTGGCTATACTCAATACATATACTTGGTATTCAATAAATATTTAATGAATTAGTGATCGTTTATAAGATAAAATAAACATTATAAAAATTCTAACTTTACTGATCTAAACTTAGTACTTGAGTAAGAAGATATAATTCTGATCAAAATTGCTATAATTTCTGGTACTGTTTCTTTTTTCTTTAGTGTAGTGAAGGGGCAGGAGACATCTCAGTCCAAGTGAGGGCTATCAGAATCTTGGGTGGGGAGGAAGAATTGTATACTATACCTGTTCCCCTACCCTAAATCCACCTAGTTGAGAATCATTTTGTCCAATAAGAGTTACTGATAAAAATGATTGTAAGGTTGCATATAAGGTACAGATGCAAACAAAAAAGGTTGAGAAACATTGCTGTGGTGGTATAGGCATAAGATTGTTCCACCATAAGATTCTTGTGCCCTTCAAGAAAGGAAATGACTTCTTTTTTTTTTTTTTCACACACACACACTGTATTTTATTTTTACAAGAGATAAATAGACTGACACCAAGCATTGTACGTGGATGACCACAACAAAAGCAACAATGATTGCAATTACCAAACATGAAGCACACTCATACTATGTCATAATATTGACATTCAGTCCAGTAATCCTCCACTGTAACAGCTCCTTTACTTTGCAGTGAAAATTGATTTGTATATTCTTTGCCTCTGAGTCCTTGTGGGATTTTTTTTTTTTTTAAATTCAGACAGAAAGTCACAAAAATTATACTCATCCTCATCAGTTCACTCAGTCCCATGTAATTAATTTTTTTTTTCATCTTGATCTTTTGTTAGCACTTTTATGAGTTCATCAGTTTTTCATTAGAGTTCTGAAAATGCTTATTCATTCAGTTCAGCAGTACAGTCAGTTACCAGAAACCTGTACTTGTCAGAGTCTTTTCCATGAATTTCTTGAAGATGAAACCCTTTTATAGGAACATATTTGCAAAATCATCAGAGTACACCCAGAACTGTCTGTAAATGACAAAAGACTTAAAAATGACCACGGTTAAAGATTTGATGAAAGTTCATAATAATGCAGTTGACAAGAAAATTAGTTATTTCTGAGATATACATTTTAAAGTAATAACTAGGATTATTACTTATAACATTATACCAGAACATATAAGATTTTTAGAAATTTCATGCAATGTCTGAAACATTTATATTAACATATTTCCATACATATTTCCATACAAATACAAATATAAGATTTTTAGAAATTTCATGTAATGTCTGAAAAATTTATATTAACATATTTCCATACATATTTCCATACAAATACAAATATAAGATTTTTAGAAATTTCATGTAATGTCTGAAACATTTATATTAACATATTTCCATACAAATAACCCAATGAAAGTTTAGTATTAGTTGCTTTGTTTGTTTTTTTATACTGCAGGTTCTTATTAGGCATCAATTTTATACACATCAGTGTATACATGTCAATCCCAATCGCCCAATTCAGCACACCACCATCCCCACCTCACCGCAGAGGAAATGACTTCTTAATCCAACTTAGATGTTTACTTTTTTTGTTTATTTTGGTAGAGGCAAACATTGTTTTAATAAGTTTTATTGAGATATAACTTACATACTATAAAATTCACCGTCTTAAAGTATATAATTCAGTGACTTTAGTATATTCATAAGGGTGTGTTACCATCACTACTGTCTAATTCCAGAACATTTTCACCACCCCAAAAAGAAACCCTATATCCATTAGCAGTCACTCCCCATTCTCCCTTCCCCCCAGACCCTGGCAACAACTGATACTTTTCTGCTTCTGTGGATTTGAAGTTTCGTACAAATGGAATAATACATGTGTGGTCCTTTGTGACTGGCATCTTTCACTTAGCATAATGTTTTCAAAGTTCATCCATGTTGTAGCATATATCAGTACATCATTCCTTTTTTTTTTTTGGCCGAATATATTCCAACTATTCACTTTTAAAGGTTGTACCAACCATTTTGGAGAAATTCAAAGAGAAGAAGCCTCAAGTGGTACAAGCCCTGCAGGAGGCAATTGATGCAATCTTCCTTACTGTAAGTTGAGTTTGTGGTTTTGTCTAAAGTTTGTCAATGTGATACTTTGATTGTTCTTTACATTTGAGAAAAGCTTATTGACCACATTTTCTTTCTAAAGACCACACTACAGAACATCAGTGAGGATGTTTTAGCAGTAATGGATAATAAAAATCCAACCATCAAGCAGCAGACATCTCTTTTTATTGCAAGAAGCTTCCGCCACTGCACTGCTTCTACCCTGCCAAAGAGCTTACTAAAGCCCTTTTGTGCTGCTCTACTTAAGGTATAGACTCGCTTTGAGATTGGGGGAATATTTTATACCTAGGCAAGATTTTGTTTTTTCTACTGATTGTGTACAGTGACTACTTGACTTTAAGACTGTAGATTATTGTCTTTTGAGGAGAGACCCTCTGTAGCTTTGAAAATTGAATCCAAATTCTTGTATTTATGTTCCTGTTCTTGAAGATAAGCACAAATTAGCTTTATAATTTCACTGACTACTAAAACTTTTATTTTCTTATTTGGCCCATAAACTGATATGCAGCTGGATCTGGTCAAGCATAGGCATCCAGTTTAGAGTATTTGAAGATCATTTGAGTATGAAGCATTTTAGATAGAGGGTAAGAGGAAGAGTAACTTAATTGGCAAATAGAAAGCTAAGCTTAGATTCTGTGCATTGTAAAAAGCAAATTCTTTATCTAACAACCATCAGTCTGAATTAAAATCAGTAATACCTAAAGAACCTTGTATTAAGATCATCTTGCTTACTTCCGGACTGTAGCACATCAGTGATTCTGCTCCTGATGTCAGAGATGCTGCATTTGAAGCACTGGGTACTGCTTTGAAGGTGGTTGGTGAGAAAGCAGTAAACCCATTCTTAGCTGATGTCGACAAACTCAAGCTTGATAAGGTAGGTTAGTAATGGGTTGTAATGAAATTGGATAGCGGTCCTGTCTCTGTGCAATATGGGTTTGTTTACTGATATCCTTTTGATCAGAATGTCTTGATTAGTAGAAATATCTTTCAAATTATAAAAAATAAAATAAAATAAAATTGAGTGACCAGTCTGTAGAGGAGGTAAAAATGATGTTTTGAGTTAACTTCATTTCTAATATCTGGAAAATTGCCTTTCTGAATATGAATGTCTTCCATCAAAAATATGGTTATTGTTTGTTTGTTTTTAATTTTTATTGGAGTATAGTTGATTTACAGTGTTGTGTGAGTTTCTGCTGTACAGCGAAGTGAATCAGTTATACATATACATATATCCACTCTTTTTTAGATTCTTTTAGGTCATTACAGAGTATTGAGTAGAGTTCCCTGTGCTATACAGTAGGTCCTTATTAGTTATCTATTTTGTATATAGTAGTGTGTATATGTCAATCCTAATCTCCCTATTTATCCCTCCCCCCCTCCCCCCCCGCCGGTAAACATAAGTTCATTTTCTACAAAAATGTGGTTATTGTAAGTTTAGTAAATTCTCATTTGCATAGAAATATAATGTAAGATGTCATTAATGTATATCTACTGCCAAGAAAATATGGATAATTTATCTTTGTTGAAAAGGAAACTTTTCTTTCTGAATTCTCATGTAGTTGTGGTTTAGAAATGACTTATTAAGTAATGTAGTGATTGAGTTTCAAAGTTAGGCTCAGTGATGTCTGTCTCAATTTCATTCTCCAGATCAAAGAATGTTCAGAAAAAGTAGAGCTCGTACATGGTAAGAAAGCTGGACTTGCAGCTGACAAGAAGGAGTTCAAGCCTGTGCCGGGAAGAGCTGCTGCTTCGGGGGCTACAGGAGATAAGGACACAAAGGACATTTCAGCACCCAAACCAGGACCCTTAAAAAAGGCACCTGCTACTAAGGTTAATAGATGACTTGGAAAATATGGTTTAAAAATTAGAATTTAGTAAGGTAGGGTCTGAATCTTAGGTTCAGGGTTGTTCTTCAATATGATTTCATTTGAGAGATGAACTCATTACAACATTCAAAATACAGCAGAGCATCTTTTAATGAAGACAGCATATTCCAATAGTACATTTGGTTATTTGAAACCTATATAGAGATAAAAATGGTAATGAAGATACAGGAGTACATTTTAAGGCATCAGAAAGTATCATTAAATAATGAAATAGGGACTTCCCTGGTGGTGCAGTGGTTAAGAATCCACCTGCCAATGCAGGGGACACAGGTTCGATTCCTGGTCTGGAAAGATCCCATATGCCGCGGAGCAACTAAGCCCGTGTGTCACAACTGCTGAGCCCGTGAGCCACAACTACTGAGCCCATGTGCCACAACTACTGAAGTCCGCACACCTAGAGCCTGTGCTCTGCAACAAGAGAAGCCACTGCAGTGAGAAGCCCGCACACCACAACAAAGAGTAGCCCCTGCCTGCTGCAACTAGAGAAAGTCCACGTGCAGCAACAAAGACCCAACGCAGCCAAAAATAAATAAAATAAAATAAATTTATTAAAAATAATAATAATAATGAAATAGTATGGCAAGGTACATAACATTAATAACATAAGTTCATTTTCTAACTTAACATAAGGTCATTTTGCTAATAATGATCTGGAATTGCAGCACCGAGTCTCCATTCCATCAGGGTCTCACTTTGTAGTGTAGAAGAGGGGGAAATGACCAAGGGCAAATATGGCATTCTTACAGTGAACACTTTTCTTGGACTGGATTCTCTTAAGCATGAAGTCATCTGCTGAAAATGCAAGAAGTTTGATTCTCTTTTCCACCCTGAACCCCAGCCTGGAGTTAGGAGAAGAGAACTGATATTTAGTGAGCTTTACTTTATGAAGCATTTTACCTACATAATCTCATTTAATCATCATAACAACCCTTGAGATAAGTGTTTTGTGATCCCTGTTTTTCCAGAAAAGGAAACTAGGGCTCAGCAAGGTTAAATGTCCTGCACGTGCTCTTACAATTCACTTGTTTGTTTATTCTGTCTCCCCACACTGTATTGTAAACTTTAAAGGATAGAGATCTTGTCACTGCTTAACCCCTTGTGCATAGAAGAGGCTCTGGCATGTAGCAGGAACTCTGCATATATTTGTTGAATGACCAGAGTTGCAGAACTGGGATTTGAACCCAGATATCTAGCTACAGAGTCTGTGTACTTTCATGTTATGCTGTCTCTTCAGTACTCCAGTACAGGGAGTTGGCAGCTATTTTCTCCTTTCTCACCAGCTCCTGCCTCTCTGGACAGTGACCTGGGCGTAGCACCTTAAGACCTTTTCTTATCTTGCTGAACCTTTCCGTGCTAGCCAGCTTTCTCTTATAAGGGATTCTTTTCCTTGCCTCAAGAATAAGCTGTGGGTGGGGTGGGGAAGGACCTGCTTTTGTTCTTCTGAAAAAAATCAGTAGGACAGTATCAGCCAATAAACCTACTAAGCCAATAAACATGTATGTCTATGTTTAAAAAAAAAAAAAGTAGGAGATTTATTAATTGAGGTGCCTCTCTAAACAGAGTACTATTATATACAAGAAAGGATCCAGAAGAGGTGTTCTGGTAAATCAAAGAGTGTAAAATTTTCTATTTTTACAGTGAGAAAACAATTAAATCTTTCTTCATGGGGTAGTTATTATGAACCAATAAAATCATAGTGCTAATGTGAACTGGCAAGTGTTAAAGGTTTCCATTGGATTAAAAACCAGCATCTTAGCTTTGCTAACCCCACCTTAAAAGCTCAGAATATGTTCAAGATAACAGTGGTTTCAGAACAGCTCTGGATGTTCAAGACTAATTTGGTCCTCTGTCATTTGGTCCTCTGTCATTTCTTTTTAGGTTTGGACATTGCTTAACAAATATCCAAAATAGGTAGAAGGAATGATGTGAACAGTGATGTGTGTGGCCATATTAACGTTACTGCCCTTGGCTGTGTACCTTATGATAAACTGCTATTTTCTTGTGACCTTTCAAAACTGGGGGTGACATAAATTTAAATCAAGATATTTAAATAGAATATTAGCAGATAGAATCCAGTGGGTACAATAGAAAGTATGAGCAACTGAAGTTTATTCCAGGATTGCAAGGATAATTTGATATTAGAAAAATTACTGAATTTATAGATCAAAAGAAGTCTAATTTCAGACACTGAAAAGGAATATAGTAAATTTCAGCATGTCTTCTTGATAAAAATTCTTAACCATATAGAAATTGATGGAGGGCTTCCCTCGTGGCACAGTGGTTGAGAATCTGCCTGCCAATGCAGGGGATGCGGGTTCGAGCCCTGGTCTGGGAAGATCCCACATGCCGTGGAGCGGCTGGGCCCATGAGCCACAATTGCTGAGCCTGCGCGTCTGGAGCCTGTGCTCCGCAACAAGAGAGGCCGCGACAGTGTGAGGCCCGCGCACCGCGATGAAGAGTGGCCCCCGCTTGCCGCAACTAGAGAAAGCCCTCGCACAGAAATGAAGACCCAAACACAGCCATGAATAGATAAATAAATAATAAATAAAAATTAAAAAAAAAAAAAGAAATGGATGGATACTTTGACATGATTAAGTATATCATTTTTATAGATTATATGATCATATTCTTGGAAAACCCAAGCAAGTCAACTGGAAAACTAATAAAACAATAAAAAAAATTCAGTGAGATGGGCATCTTCAACATAACTAGAACACTCACTGAAATTGGCATAACACCTCTTTTCCTTCACAAATTAGATAGTTCTACAGTGAGTAATAACATATTCTCATGTTATTGGAGTACTTTGTGGTTAAATAGTGAGTAAATGTTTTAACTCAGAAACTGCCCTTTACTAGTGTAGGAAGGATCTAGAGGCATTTAAAGGCATCAAACATTAATTCTCAAATTAATCTGTAAATGTAGCATAAATCCAGTTCATCGTTTTTATTTCATTTATCTCATTAGCTCATTTTGAATTAGAGGTTCTTTCTTTTTTTTTTTTTTTTAATCTTACTTATTTTTGGCTGCATTGGGTCTTCGTTGCTGCTCGTGGACTTTTCTCTAATTGCTGTTGTCTTCGTTATGGTGCTCAGGCTTCTCACTGCGGTGGCTTCTCTTGTAGTGGAGCACGGGCTCTAGGCACGTGGGCTTCAGTAGTTGTGGCGCACGGGCTTAGTTGCTCCACGGCATGTGGGATCTTCCCGGACCAGGGCTCGAACCCATGTCCCCTGCATTGGCAGGCGGATTCTTAGCCACTGCGCCACCAGGGAAGCCCTAGAGATTCTTAATACAGCTTCTACAGAGTCCCCGTGAATGATCTTCAGGAGGTCTGTCTGCCCTTGAAATTGCTAAATTCTGTGGGCACAAAAAATATGGGTCTTTTTGTTGTTGCTGTTGGTTGAGGGATCCCTCATTTTAATCAAATTTTTGAGGAATCTCTAAACCCAAAATGTCTAAGAATCACTATTCTAAATCCTTAAGTGGTTTAATATTTTTCTGTTTGCTTTTAGCCTGGCGGGCCACCGAAGAAGGGGAAACCAGCTGCACTAGGAGGCACAGGGAGCACTGGAACCAAGAGCAAGAAAGGGTCGGAGACTAAAGAAATAGTGGAGCCTGAGCTCTCGGTCAGTATTATACAGTATGCCTCAGACTCAAAGCCGCGGAAAGTCATTGCCCATGAGGAGATTCAAGTTCTTTCTTTTCTGAGTTCTGTAACATATAGTTAATGGATGTCTTTTTAGCTTATTGAAACTGTGCCTTGGACAAACTTCCCCTTTACAGTAGTATAATAGAATCCTCAGATACTAAAACACACCTATGGGAGTGTTCTTGTAGTTCTGGCTGGGGTATTCTTACATTCTTGCCATCTGTTTCCTTAAGCAATTATTAATGTTAATGTTTTGTATCTTACAGATAGAAGTATGTGAAGAAAAAGCTTCAGCTGTCCTTCCTGCTACCTGTATACAGCTTCTAGACAGCAGTAACTGGAAGGAAAGGCTGGCCTGTATGGAAGAGTTCCAAAAGGTGGGTGCACAGGGATGAGTTGAATGTGAAAGAAAATTACATCATACAGAAGTGATGAATTGATAAATGAAGGACTAGCCCTAATTGCTGTATTTTATAACCAGTGAACATGTCTGCAGGGTGTTAACTAAAGATGAGGTGGGGTTTTTATTTGCTTTTTAGCTGTGTAGTATTTATCTTTCAACATCTGCTTTCTGTGGCTTCTATCAGCTCATAACCTAAGTGATGCGTACTCAAGAAAATTAGGTTTATTCTGAATTATAAGGCTTACATGAATTTTATTTTATTTTTATTTATTTATTTATTTATTTTGGCTGTGTTGGGTCTTTGTTGCTGTGCTCAGGCTTTCTCTAGTTGTGGTGAGCGGGGGCTATTCTTCGTCGAGGTGCGCGGGCTTCTCATTGTGGTGGCTTCTCTTGTTGCAGAGCACGGGCTCTAGGCACACGGGCTTCAGTAGTTGAAGCACGTGGGCTCAGTAGTTGCAGCATGCAGGCCCTAGAGCATGCGGGCTTTAGTAGTTGTGGTGCGTGGGCTCAGTAGTTGCAGTGCGTGGGCTCTAGGGCACGCAGGCTCAGTAGTTGTGGTGCACGGGCTTAGTTGCTCCATGGCATGTGGGATCTTCCTGGACCAGGGATTGAACCCATGTCCCCTGCATTGGCAGGCGGATTCTTAACCACTGTGCCACCAGGGGAGTCCCTGAATTTTAATATTATGGTATTAAACTTACTAGGCAAACAGGTCTCTTCACATAAACCACCCCTCATCCATTTCTATGTTTCCCTCTTTGTTGTCCTGATTCTCAGAAGAATAGACATTATCGCTTGGTACGAGAAGCTTCTTTAAAAACAATCTGTGTTGGACAGGAGCATGTTGGTTTATTTTGGCACACACTCTTTTTTTTTTTTTTTTTAATTTTTATTTATTTATGGCTGTGTTGGGTCTTCGTTTCTGTGCGAGGGCTTTCTCCAGTTGTGGCAAGCGGGGGCCACTCTTCATCGCGGTGCGTGGGCCTCTCACTATCGCGACCTCTCTTGTTGCGGAGCACAGGCTCCAGACGCGCAGGCTCAGTAATTGTGGCTCACGGGCCTAGTTGCTCCGCGGCATGTGGGATCTTCCCAGACCAGGGCTCGAACCCGTGTCCCCTGCATTGGCAGGCAGATTCTCAACCACTGCGCCACCAGGGAAGCCCTGGCACACACTCTTTGATTCTAATGAGGAGGGGTGTGGAGAAACTGCAAGAATGGTGTGACTTGAGCCAGGAGTCCTGGCTTCCAGTCCTGCATCCGCCACTCAGGCTTAGCCCTGAGGTGTGCTTCTTTGAAACCTGTACTTAAATGCTTCTAACCTACTCTACTTTGCTATGTTTTTAGGAAAATCAAATAAGTCAAAATATGTATTAGCAGTTTCTGCCATACATTGGGCAAATTAAAAGTGTTACTGTTACTTTCTTTGGGGCAAATTATTTGTGAATTCCTGAAATGTGAAAAAAAGAGTTTCAGTGGCATCACTATAACAACCATATACCAAACATCCAACTTAAGAAACACAGTATTATAACAGAAAGTAAACAAGCTCTCTCTGTGACCCTCCTCATTTCCATTCCCCTCACTCCTTCAAAGGTAAACACTTAATTGATTTGGTATATACTGTTCCCTTGGAACTAATCATTAATCCCTTAACTCTCCTACTATCTTGTTTTACTTCAAGGCTGTTGAACTAATGGACCGAACTGAAATGCCATGCCAGGCATTAGTGAGGATGCTGGCCAAGAAACCTGGATGGAAAGAAACTAATTTTCAGGTATATTTAAATTAGAGATTTAATGTCTTTTATTGAAGTAATTTTCATTACATCATCCTATGGCGTATTAGAGAGGTATAGTTTGGTAATTTTTAGCTTGTTCTTTTTTTTAAAATCACTCAGCCAATGTGTCATGTAATTTTAAATGAACAGTGGAATGTGTCCATTTTGATTAAACACATAACTCTAACTTTGTGCATTTAGGAGTTTATATATATACAAATACTTATTGTTTGTTAATTCATATGTATACATTTTTTTCATTATTTAGGCCTGGAAGCCCTCTAATACAGGGAGGGATGAACAATGAGATAGCTTTCTTATTTCTTTGCATAAAAAATAAATGTAGTCTTTAAATTGCCAATAAAAAATTACCACATAATCGGTTTAACTCACTAACTGATAATAGAGATGAAATTGAGCAGTACCGTTATTTAGTCTAAAAAGCAGGTGTAAAGGGAGGTATAGGAAAGTAATACATGAAGGAAAATGAGAAAAGAGTTTTCTTCTCCTCCTCTAGACATAGATAGAGCTGATGGGAAACAAAAGTTTGAAATGTATCAGGTTTATTTTTGGCTTCCTGCTAGTCTCTTTTTTACTTCTGTTTTGCCACCTCTTATTCTCTGTTTAGGACCTTAGCTCCCTTGCTCACTGTTCCCTTAGCACTGCATTATAACCTCATCCATACCATCCAGCTCCACAAAGGTTTCCCGTGCCAGAAGGTTCTGATGCTGCCTTCTTCCCCTCACACCACCACTTTTAAAACTCCCCTTACATAGCTTCTCAGATAGGTGAAAGAAGCACACCTAATTTGAGCTAATACCCTTCTTTGTATTAGATCCATAACAAGAGGTAATTTTATATCTTTTTTTCCTTTATAACAACTTTCCTGAGGGTATAAAATTGTTTTAAAGGGTACAGTGCAGCTGTTTTTAGTCTATTCACATAGTTAGCAACTCCTACCACTATTTAATTTCAGAATATTTTCATCACCCCGAAAAGAAACCCCATACCCATCAGTAGTCACTCTCTATTCCTCCCCAAGTCCCCACCCCCAGTCCCTGGCAACAATTAATCTACTTTCTCTCTCTATGGATCACTTCTCCTGGACATTTCATGTAAATAGAATGATGTGGCCTTTTGTGTCTGGCTTTTACTTAGCATAATGTTTTCAAGGTTCATCCATACTGTAGCATATATCAACTCTACAGTCTTTTATTGCTAAACAGTATTCCATCATATGGATATACAACATTTTATTTACCCATTCATAAGTTGTTTGTTTTTTCTTCGGCTGTGTCACGCAGCATATGGAATCTTAGTTCTCCAGCCAGGGATCCCGCGCCCCCTTCATTGGAAGCGTGGAGTCTTAACCACTGGACCACCAGGGAAGTCCCTACCCATTCATAAGTTGATGGGCATTTGCATTGTTTCTGCTTTGGGGCTCTTGTGAATAATGCTGCTATGAACTTTCATGTACAAGTTTTTGTGTGAACACATGTATCTACCTAGAAGTAGAATTGCTGGATCTTATGGTAACTCTGTGTTTAACTTCTTGATGAACTGACAAACTGTTTTCGAAAGTGGCTGTACCATTTTATCTTTGCACTAGCAGTCAGGAGAGTTCCAGTTTCTCTACTTCCTTGCCAACACTTGTTATTTAAATATTCAAACAGGACAAAGGGAAATATTTTTGGTCAAAAGTGTCTGAAGTCCCAGACATCTGCCATCATCACATTAATATCTTTAAATTGTTTTTCACAGTTCCTTCCATTCTTCCACTTAAAAATCTACAAATTCTTTAAATCTCTCAAGTTCTGGTGTGTGTGTGTGTGTGTGTGTGTGTATGTACACGAGGGTTGTAATTTTTTTTGTGGGCAACTCTAGTAGGAACTCTGAATTAGTATGGTCATTTTATTATGTATTTCAGGATGTATGCTCAGTACTATATGCAGATAACCATAGGAGAAGGAGAAAATAGAAATTATATTTTTCAATTCATAAACTTCATGTGGTAACATTGCTTGTTAATATTTTAAAACACTGAGTGGTTTTTTTTCTGTCTTAGCTGTCAGCTACATTAATTGATAACAATTAAAGGATAAAAATTATTTTGTTTCTTGGTTTAAAATTTGATTTTAGTTTGGTCATGTTCTCAGCTGTTACATCTTCTGGCTGCTGTAAAAATAAGTAAATAAATAAATGTCTTTGGGCAATTCCCTGGCGGTCCAGTGGTTAGGACTTGGCACTTCACTGACGAGGGCCCGGTTCAATCTCTGGTCAGGGAACTAAGATCCCACAAGCCACGTGGCACACCTCACCCCCGCCAAAATAAATGTCTTTGGCTACTCATAACTTTCTGATACTTATCCTTGTTCAGGTGATGCAAATGAAGCTTCACATAGTTGCTTTGATTGCCCAGAAGGGAAATTTTTCCAAAACTTCAGCTCAGATCGTCTTAGATGGCCTTGTAGACAAGATTGGAGATGTGAAATGTGGGAACAATGCAAAAGAAGCTATGACAGCAATAGCTGAAGCTTGTATGTTGCCATGGACAGCTGAACAGGTTAGTGACACAGAGCTTTCTTTCCTCAAGTTTTCCCAGTTTTTTCCCAAATTTTAATTTAAGGTTATTAGTTAAACTTTAGTTCTTTTTTTCTCAAGTAAAACCTTTTTTGATACTGTTTTACTTTTACCTTTAGTAATTTTTGCACTGTTGCCTGATAATTAAAATTGTCTTAGTCAAGAATATTCTATTAAGAATGAAAGTAATTTTCTCTTAAGACATTATAATCCACAGTGACCACTAATGAAAAGTTGTAAACAGTCCAGATTGCCTTTTTAAAAATTTTTTTTATTGAAGTATTAGTTGATGTACAATACTGTGAGAATGCTTTTAATACTTCTGTCACTTACCTCATTTTCTTGTGTAAATTAAATATTTCATTCCTAAGGCATTCTTGCAGTTGTGTTAGCATCAGGAAAACCACGCTTAATCCACTCCTGCCTTAATGTCAAGCTATATTTCTGTGAGAAATATGAGAGAAAACACAGATCTGTTTTGGTTTTTTGTATGTTTATTTTTCCACTCCAGGTTATGTCAATGGCTTTCTCACAGAAGAATCCCAAGAATCAGTCAGAAACTCTGAATTGGCTATCAAATGCAATAAAAGAATTTGGTTTTTCTGGGTAAGTCAGAAAGAAATCAAGTACATGTTTTGCCAGTCTCTAACTGGTGATTATATTTGTTGTAGCTATTGCTGCTTATTTCTGAGAAGCCAGAGCTGGATTGTCTATAATTTTTATAAAACAAAACTACCTTTGTTCCTGAAAAGCCTATATTGGCTTGTGCTCCTGCATTTTGATATCCACTAATATTAGAGTTCTCTAAGTTATTTTTCCTCAAGTATTTGTAACTGTCCCACAGAAAAGCCAGTTCCAAGGATTTCTAGTCAAATACATTTGGAAAATACTATATAAAATCACACTTGTTTAGAGATCTATAGTGCATGTTGGAAAATTAAAGGCTCTCAGAAGTCCTGCAATTGAGACACTTGTTTAACCCACTCTTTCCCGAAGTTATTTGCCTGTTGAACACATGTGTTTACAGTAGTCCCCCGCTTGTCTGTGGTTTCACCTTCCACAGTTTCAGTTACCCACAGTCAACTGCAGTCAAAAAATATTAAATGAAAATTTCAGAAATAAACAATTTATAAGTTTTAAACTGTGGGCCATTCTGAGTAGCATGATGAAATCTCACTCTGTCCTGCCCGGGATATGAATCATTCCTTTGTCCAGTGTATCCCACCCATCAGTCACTTAGTAGCTGTCTCAGTTACAGATCGATCCTTGTGGTATTGCAGTGCTGCTGTTCAAGTAACCCTTATTTTACTTAATAATGGCCCCATGGGACTTCCTTGGCCGTCCAGTGGTTGGGACTTTGCCTTCCAGTGCAGGGGGTGCGGGTTCGATCCCTGGTTAGGGAGCTAAGATCCCACATGCCTCACGGCCAAAAAACCAAAACATAAAACAGAAGCAATATTGTAACAAATTCAATAAAGACTTTAAAAATGGTCCACATCAAAAAAGTCTTTAAAAAAAAAAAAATTGCCCCGAAGTGCAAGAGTAGAGATGCTGGCAATTTGGATATGCTAAAAAGAAGCTGTAAAGTGCTTCCTTTAAGTGAAAAAGTGAAAGTTCTCAACTCAGTAAGGAAAGAAAAAAAGGGCATGCTGAGGTTGCTAAGATCTACAGTAAGAATCTTCTATCCATAAATTGTGAAGGAAAAAGAAATTCGTGAGTTTCACTGTTGCACCTCAAACGGCAAACATTGTAAGTGCTTAGTTAAGATGGAAAAGGCATTAAATTTTTGGGTGGAAGACATAAACAGAAAGAAAACATGACTGATGACAATGTGTTCCACCCAAAAGCATGCAGAATATGAAGATTTCAGTAAGGGATCCTCTGAAACAAGTGACACCAAGCCATTTGCTGCAAGTAAGGATGGCTACACAGATTCAGAAACAGGTTGGGACTGAAAAATGTAAAAATTACAGGAGAGGCTGCGTTTGCCAGTAAAGCAGCCGCTGCATTTCTGGTAGAGTTGAAAAAATTGATTAAGGAGAAAGAGCACACTCACATAACTTTTATTACAGTATATTGTTATAATTGTTCTATTCTGTTATTAGTTATTATTGCTAATCTCTTACTGTGTCTAATTTATAAATTAAACTTTATCATAGTTCCATAGGTATAGGGAAAAAATAGTATATATAGTACTATCCACGGTTTCAGGTATCCACTGGGGGGTCTTGGAAGGTATCCCTCCCAGATAAGGGGGGACTACTGTATTTTATTTAACAAAATTTTATAGACTTACTTTATGCCTGGCACTTTCTAAATAATAACTCATTTGATTTAATCATAAAAATCATGTGAGGTATTGTTCTCTCCTTTTATAGATGAGGAAACTAGGGCACAGAAAGCTTAAGTGATCTGCCCAAGTCACAGCTAGAAAGTGGCAAAGCCAAGATTTTTTTTTTTTAATAAAGTTATTTTATTTATTTATTTTTGGCTGCATTGGGTCTTCGTTGCTGCGCGCAGGCTTTCTCTAGTTGCGGCGAGCGGGGGCAACCCCTCGTTGCAGTGCGTGGGCTTCTCATTGTGGTGGCGTCTCTTGTTGTGGAGCACAGGCTCTAGGGGCTCAGGCTTCAGTAGCTGTGGCTCACGGGCTTAGTTGCTCCACGGCATATGGGATCTTCCCAGACCAGGGCTCGAACCTGTGACCCCTGCATTGGCAGGTGGATTCTTAACCACTGTGCCACCAGGGTAGCCCCAAAGCCAAGATTTGAATCCAGGCATTCTGGTTCCAAGAGAGAATACTGTAACTTCTGTGCTGTGCTGCATTTCTCTGTGCCATGGTGCTTGTCACAACATGCCTCTTAGTAGGCCACTTGCAAAACAGTGTTCTGATTCTACCAAATGAAGATATAATACTCTAGAAATTATCTTTTTTTTTTGGTCATGCCACTTGGCTTGCAAGATCTTAGTTCCCCGACCAGAGATCAAATCCAGGCCCCTGGCAGTGAGAGCACCGAGTCCTAACCACTGGACTGCCAGAGAATTTCCTAGAAATTATCATTTAAGTGTCATTCAAGCAAAGAATTTTGTTATGTCGGTATCTGTGGTGTCCTCTTATAGTTGAGGGTATTGTTGTAATCCCCTTTTTTTAAAAAAATTATTTATTTATTTATTTGGCTGCACTGGGTCTTAGTTGCAGCACGTGGGATCTTGCGGCACGCGGGCTCTTCGTTGCAGTGCTCAGGCTTCTCTAGTTGCAGCGCACAGGCTCCAGAGCACGCAGGCTCAGTAGTTGTGGCACGTGGGCTTAGTTGCCCCTCGGCATGTGGGACCTTAGTTCCCTGACCAGGGATCAAACCTGCATCCCCTGCACTGGAAGGCAGATTCTTAACCACTGGACCACCAGGGAAGTCCCTTTAATCCCTTCTTAATTGTATAGTCTTTGATGTAAAACTAATCTCTTGGCATAAATGACATAAAAGCCATGTGAATATTTTCCTCTTTGCAGTTCATCCATGATTTGTCATTTATTCAACAACTACATACTGAGTACCTGTGATATATATTCCAGTCATTTGTTTCAGGCCCTTGGGAATACATCATGGACAAGATTAAATTCCTCCTTTCATGGGACTTATATTTGAGTAAGGGGAGCTGACAATAAACAGTAAAAAATACACCAGAAAGTATAATAACAATGGAATAAAAATAAAGCAGAATGGGGGTTAGTGGTATCACCTTGGAGTGTTTGGGATAGTGTTATTTTCTATAGGGTAGACAGGAATCCTTCCTGAAACAATGACTTTGGGACACAGACCTTCAGGACATGAGGGAGCTATCTGTAACAATCTGGGAGAAAAACATTCTTTTTTTAAAAATTAGTTAATTAATTAATTTTTTTTTTGGCTGCGTTGGGTCTTTGTTGCTGCATGCAGGCTTTCTCTAGTTGTAGCGCACAGGGGCTGCTCTTCATTGCGGTGTGTGGGCTTCTCATCGTGGTGGCTTCTCTTGTTGCAGAGCACGGGCTGTAGGCGCGCAGGCTTCAGTAGTTGTGGCACGCAGACTCAGTAGTTGTGGCTCGCGGGCTCTAGAGCGCAGGCTCAGTAGTTGTGGTGCACAGGCTTAGTTGCTCCACGGCATGTGGGATCTTCCTGGACCAGGGCTTGAACCCATGTCCCTTGCATTGGCAGGCGGATTCTTAACCACTGCACCACTAGGGAAGTCCTGGGAGAAAAACATTCTAGACAAAGGGAACAGCAAGTGCAAAAGCCCTGTGGCAGGAGCACACGTGATATATTTTAAAATAGCAAGGAGTAATTGTTCTTCAGAATGCAGTTGGAGTAGAAGAGTGAGGGAGTAGGGAGTGGTAGGAGATAAAGATTGAAGAAAGAACAGGGGCCCAGGTTGTGTAGGGCCTCAAAGTTTTGAATAAATTGGAAACCATTAGATAGTTTTGAGCAGAAGAATACGAGGATTATTCAGACTATAGTCAGAGAGAACAGATAGTGAGGATCAAGGGCAGAAGCAGGGAGACTAATTAGAAGGCTACTGAAATAATCCTGTCAAGAAATTATATGGCTTGGAAGTATTATGACTCAGAATATATTTTGAAAGTAGAACTAAGCAGGATATTGAACTTAAGAGAGAAGAGGAGTCAAGGATGACTCTGAGGAGTCAAGGATGGCCTGAGCAACTGGAGAATGAAGTGGCTATTTACTGAGATAGGGAAGACTGTGGGAAGAACAGGTTTGGGGGCGGGCTGTGGACAATCAGGAGTTTGGTTTTGACAGATGTAGGATATCTACTAGACATAAAAATGGAAATGTCACAAAGGCAGTCGGATATATGAATCTGGAGTTCAGGAAGGAGATCAACACTGGATTGATCTAATGGATATAGATAGTATTTACAGCTTACTTTAAATGAGTGTAGAAAGAGAATAGGTGAAACTCGGGACATATCTAAAGGAAGCTGGTTCTAGAGTCTGGCTTTATAAAACTCCATTGAGTATTTTGAGGTTTCACTTGTTTTTCATTCTAAGTATTATTTCTTCTAGATTGAACGTGAAAGCTTTCATTAGCAATGTGAAGACAGCTCTTGCTGCAACAAACCCAGTGAGTACATACCAGCATGTATAGGAAGAGTAGTACAGCCATCTTTATGGTTCTGTTCTGATCTGAAAAGTTCTTTTTGTTCTGCCAGGCTGTGAGGACTTCTGCCATCACCTTGCTTGGTGTGATGTATCTGTACGTTGGTCCTTCTTTGCGAATGTTCTTTGAGGATGAGAAGCCTGCCCTCCTATCCCAGATAGATGCAGAATTTGAGAAGGTAAAGATTCCACAAATGATACAATCCATAGTTGACTTGAGAATGCTCATATTAGTTAAGTTTAAACTTTTAACCCTTTGGAATGAAGAATATGTATGTATTTGCTTTTATATGCATAAGGTATCCCTGGGAAGAATTCATAAGAAATTGATGACTTTGTGAGGAAGAGAACTAGATAGCTATAGTATAGGATGGGACATTTTCCCCTTTGTAGCTTTGGAATATCAAACATTTTGAATGTATTACCTATTCCAAAAGTACACTAAATATAACATTAAATTTTTTTTTTTAAGTAAAAAGAAACTTGACCTTCCTTGAATAAACTTTCTAATTGAAATTGCTAAGTTTTGGCAGACCTGCTGTGTATTGTCTTGGGCATACAAGTCAAAAGACAGCTTTATGATTGAGAAGTCAGAGTCTAATAGGTTTGTATAAAGATATCTTTTGTCACATAGTCTCAAAATTGGAATCTAAGTAGGAATTAAATAAAATATGTGCTGTGTGAATATTAAGTATTATGAAGGAATATGAAAGTTTGACACAGGTACCATTCTCTAACCAGTTTGCTGTCATATTCTTCATCAAGTTCATTAGCCTCACTGACTTATTTGTGTGTAGATGCAGGGACAGAACCCACCTGCTCCAACCAGAGGGATTTCCAAACACAGTACAAGTGGTACAGAGGAAGGAGAAGATGGAGACGAACCAGATGATGGGGGAAATGATGTTGTGGATCTTTTGCCAAGGACAGAAATCAGGTTTGTTGCTAATGATTTATTTGATGTATTATGCTTAATTCTTAATGGTTTCTTCTGTTTCTCAGTCAAGGGTACTTCTGTGACATCATTGTTCTTCTAGGCATCTGGAATTAAGGATTCTGTCTTCTTTTTTCAGTGATAAAATCACTTCAGAGTTGGCGTCTAAGATTGGTGACAAGAATTGGAAGATCAGGAAAGAAGGCCTAGATGAAGTGGCAGGTATTATCAATGAAGCAAAATTTATCCAACCAAACATAGGTGAACTTCCAACTGCCTTGAAGGGTCGACTCAACGATTCAAATAAAATCTTGGTACGTAGAATATATGCCTGTTTTTTTCTCTCCCCTCTCTGCCCCTGCAAAGGGATCCTTTTCAGTAACCTTCACCAGCAAAAACAAAAAGGAGTTAGTCACTCTATTGCTTTGAACTAGAAATAGCTTCCTTTAATTTCTTAAGTGTGCCTCAAGATATGTTGGTAGATGGCAAGTTTATTAATCAAATTTTCATGAATCTCAGATTTGCTGTTTACAGGGCTCTGATATTAAGTATTTTTATATAAAACTGCTTGTAATACACATAAGCAAGTTAATTTCTAATTTTTAAATTTGGATTTTTATGTGAGATGTTTCTTAAACTAGGCTTTGCCTTACTTTAAAATTATAAAGCATTATTAATCTCTAGTCTAAAGTTCTAATATTCCAATTTTATGAACTGATGACAAAAGGAGACGCCATCACCCAAAATTATTCATAAGCTGATTAGTATCATAATGAGCTGATTTTTTTAAAGTAGGCCAGAAACTTCCTACTGCATTGACTGTATAGCAGCAAACTTGCAAAACTTTGAGCACACCTTGCTATGGTTTGAACATAAGGTGTTGGCTTTTCCCACCCAGGTGCAGCAGACGTTGAATATCCTCCAGCAGTTGGCAGTAGCCATGGGCCCAAACATCAAGCAACATGTGAAGAACTTAGGCATCCCTATCATCACAGTGCTTGGAGACAGCAAGGTAAAACTGACTCTTTTTACCACAGCTCTGTTCTGGAATAGGCCAGCCACATGACTGGGCTAAGAATAATCCTTTTTTTTTTTTTTTTTAATTTATTTATTTATTTGTCTTTATTTTTGGCTGTGTTGGGTCATTGTTGCTCTGCACGGGCTCTCTCTAGCTGTGGCGAGCGGGGGCTACTCTTCGTTGTGGTGCGCGGGCTTCTCATTGCGGTGGCTTCTCTTGTTGCAGAACGCGGGCTTCAGTAGTTGTGGTGCATGGGCTCAGTAGTTGTGGCTTGCAGGCCCTTGAGCGCAGGCTCAGTAGTTGTGGTGCACAGGCGTAGTTGCTCCGCGGCATGTGGGATCTTCCTGGGCCAGGGCTCGAACCTGTGTCCCTTGCATTGGCAGGCAGATTCTTAACTACTGCGCCACCATGGAAGCCCCAATCCTTTTCTTACATGTAAGAGTGCATGTAAACAGTTTATAAACTTTGTTAGAGAAGAGAATATTAGGAGGAAAATAGTAAAAATTTTTACCTCCCAGGCATTATTAAGGTGATCAGCTATCTCACGTACTAGCTTTGTGACCCTTAGATAAGTTGTTTTTCTTCTTTGAGGTTCAGTTTTTTATCTATGAAATTTAATTCTTACAGAATTAAATAAGCATCTGTACATAAAGTACCTGTACCTGTCTCATACAGTATATACTCAAAAAACGGTTGCTATTATGATTATGATATCATTGTTTAAGGTGTTGGTATAAAGAGTGAATAAACATATAAATTTTGGATCATGTGTTTTATTTTCTACCTGTTCCCTCAACTACTAGAGTAGGATCTTCTGGTACTTCAGTAAGATATTTGCAGTTTCACAGTCCTGGAATTTGTCGCATTGAAAGTTGCAAGCTCTTATGTTTATCCTTAATTGAATATTCGAATGTCTCTTTATTTTTGTGTAATTCATTTAATTTGAGGAATTGGACTATTTTAATATTTTTCACGTCAGTAAGTCGTTCTCATTCTATGAATGCAAATTAATATAAAAACAAAAATGTTCAATCAAATTGTTAATTTCAGTCTAACTATTAAGAGTTCTCTAGCAGGTAGAATTACATTCTTTAGCAGGTAACCAGGGACATAAGAGTCCCCAGAAGTTCAGGAAACAAAACCTAAGAGTTTGTTCCCCTAACATGATATTTTATGCCCAGGTCACTGTTTTCCCTAATTAACTGAGTATAGGATCTTTACAATTTGGAGTTTTATGTTTCTAATTTACTTTGGAGTTTTAGTACAACATGGATCTACATTCTGTTTCAAAGAAGATGAAGTATGTTCCAAGTATGTTCACGTGGACTTCAGAGAAACCTCCATTGTTCGTGTTCACAAAGTAATGGGCTTTTCACTCCCTGCCTCCAAACCATAGCAGTGTTACCTTTACTGATTCTCTCTTCCATTCAGAACAATGTTCGAGCTGCTGCCCTAGCAACTGTGAATGCTTGGGCAGAACAGACTGGCATGAAGGAATGGCTGGAGGGGGAAGATCTTTCTGAAGAGCTCAAAAAGGAAAATCCTTTCTTGAGGCAAGAGGTTAGTACCACAAATATGATTTGCTTTACTCATGTCTTTTACCTTCATAGAGGCTTGGACCTACCTAATAAATATACATGAATGGATAGAATGAGTTCCATTATAAAATTGCTAATAAAATGAAACCAAATTCCTGGAGCTTTTTTATTCATGTGCTTCCTTTTCTTTTTTCCTTTCATGTGCTTTTTTAACAATAAAACTTTTTAAAGGACTAGCCTTTTTGTGAAGTTTTCTCTTTTCTTGAACTCTTAAATGGTAAAGTAAGAGGTTTTAATCATGACATAAAAATAGTTCAACATTCAAAAATCTATCAGTGTCATCCATCATACCAACAGGCTAAAGAAAAGTCATATAATCCTATCAGTTGACACAAAAAAAGGATTTGAGAAAATCCAACAGCTATTCATGATAAAAGCTGTCAGTTAGTACTAGAAGAGAATTACCTCAAGTTAAATAAAAAAGCATCTGCAAAAAACCTCTATAAATGATAATATTCTTAGTGGTTAAAGACTGAATGCTTTCCCCCTAAGATCAGGAACAAAGCAAGAATGTCCACTTTCACTGCTGTTACTCAGCATAGAACTGGAAGTTCTAGTCACTGCAATAAGGCAAGAAAAAGAAATGAAAGGCATACAGTTGGAAAAAGAGTAAATAAAACTATCCCTAATTGCAGATAACATGACTGTTTACATAGAAAATTCCAGGAAATCTACAAGTAAACTCCTAGAACTAATAAATGAGTTCAGTAAGATTGCAGGATACAAAATAAACACAATCACATTTGACAAAAGTCAATCACATTTCTTTATAACACAGTGAACATATGGAAACCGAAGTTACAAACACAGTACAGTTTACAATCACTCCAAAGAAAATGAAATCCTTAGCTATACACTTAACAAAACAAATACAAAATATGTCTACTGAAAATTACAAAAATGCTGACGAAGCATTCAAGGAAGACCCAAATAGATGTAGAGACATGCCATGTTTGTGGACTGGAAGATTTAACATAGTAGAAATTAGAAATGTCAGTTCTATACATTTAATGTATACATAATTGATGTATGCATTTAATGTAATTCTTATCAAAATTCAGGAAAGTTTTTTTTATAGACAAAGTCAAGGTTATTTTAAAATTTATATTCTAGCTTAAACAATCTTGACAAAGGAAAAAAAATGGAAAGAGCCTCTCTACCATATATTAGGGCTTACTGAATTAAATTGCTAACGTAATCAAGACACTGCGGGGAATTCCCTGGCAGTCCAGTGTTTAGGACTCCATGCTTTCACTGCCAAGGGCTCGGGTTCAGTCCCTGGTTGGGGAGCTAAGATACCCCCCAGCCAAGCTGTGTGGCAAAAAAAAAAAAAAAAAGACACTGTGATAGCAAGGGGTAGGAGGAAGAGGATAGACACAGATAGGTGGAGCTGAAGAGGAAACCCAGAAATAGACCCACACAAATATGAGCAACTAATTTTCGATGGTGTTTCCAAAGTAATTCAGTGGAGGAAGTGTGGCCTTTTCAACAGATGATGCTGGAGCAGTTGACATCCAGAGACAAAAAAAATAAACCTTACCTAAACCTCACATCTTACACCAAAATTAACTCAAAATGGATTATGGGGTTAAATGTAGAACATAAAACTATAGAACTTTTAAAGATAGCATAGGAGAAAACCTTCAGGATATACAAATTCTTCAGGCAAAGAATTCTTAGACTAGACACCAAAACCACAATTCATCAAAGAAAAAATTGATAAATTGGACCTCATCAAAATTAAGAACTCTTACTCTCCAAAAGACCATGTGAAGAAGATGAAAAGACAGGCTGGAGTGGGAGAAAATATTTGCAACCTCTATGTCTGATAATGGACTATCATCGAGAATATATATATATATATATATATATGTATATATATATATATATATATACACGCACACACACATATATATATATATACATATATATATATATATATATATATAAAGAACTCTCAAAACTCAACAGTTAAAAATCTAATTACAATATAGGCAAAAGACATGAACAGACATTTCACTGAAGAGGATATACAGATGGCAAATAAGCCCATGAAAGGTGTTCAACATTATTGGCCATCAGGGAAAAGCAAATTAAAACTGCAATGAGATATCACAGACAACTATCAGAATTACTAAAATAAAAAATTGTGATAACACCAAATACTGGCAAGAATGTGGAGAAACTTGAACACTCTCCTGGTGGAAATGTAAAATGGTATAGCCACTCCAGAAAACAGTTGGGCAGTTTCTTATAAAACTATATGTGTAGTTACTATATGACCCAGCAAATCTTGGGCATTTATTCCAGAAAAATGAAAATTTATGTTTACACAAAAGCCTATATACAAATGTTCATAGCAGCTGATTCATAATAGCCAAAATCTGGAAACAGCCCAGATGTCTTTCAACAGGTGAATGCTTAAACAAACTATTTTATATCCATATGTGTAATACTATTTAGCAATAAAAGAAACAAATTATTGATACATGCAACAAGTTAGATAAATCGCCAAGGAATTGTACTGAGTGACAGTGCCAATTCCAAACAGTTACATACTATATGATTCTATTTATATGAGTTTGAAATCTCATATTTTAGAAGTGGATAAACAGATTAGTGGTTACCAGGGATTAGGGAGTAGGAGGAGGGATGTGAATGTGCTTATAAGAGAGGCAACACATGGGATCCTTGGGATGGAACTGTTCAAAATCTTGACTGCGGGAATACACTAACACATGATAAAAGTGTAGAGAAAGCAATATAGACACATACACAAATGAGACAAAATCAGACTGGGGCAATCTGAGTATGATCAGTGGATTGTATCAATGTCAATATCCTGGTTGTTTATACTATAGTATAGTTTCATAAAGTGCTACTGTTGGAGGAAACGGAGTAGAGTGGGATCTCTCTTATTATTTCTTATAACTGCGTGTGAATATACAATCATCTCAATAAATACCTCAACTAAAAAATAAATGCAGGGCTTCCCTCGTGGTGCAGTGGTTAAGAATCCACCTGCCAATGCAGGGGACACGGGTTTGAGCCCTGGCCCAGGAAGATCCCACATGCTGCAGAGCAACTAAGCCCGTGTGCCACAACTACTGAGCCCGCGCTCTAGAGCCCATGAGCCGCAACTACTGAAGCCCGCGTGCCACGACTACTGAAGCCCATGTGCCTAGAACCCGTGAGCCACAACTACTGAAACCCGCACGCCACAACTACTGAAGCCCATACGCCTAGAGCCTGTGCTCCGCAACAAGAGAAGCCACTGCAATGAAAAGCCAGCGCACCACAACGAAGAGTAGCCCCTGCTCATCACAACTAGAGAAAGCCCATGCGTAGCAATGAAGACCCAACACAGCCAAAAATGAATAAATAAATTTAGTTTTAAAAATTAATTTTAAAAATAAAAAAATAAATAAATACAGATTTCCCTGGCAGTCCAGTCGTTAGGACTCTGTGCTTTCACTACTGTGGCCGGGGTTTGAGCCCTGGTCGGGGAAATAAGATCCCACAAGCCACATGGCATGGCCGAAAAACAAAACAAAAAATAAAACGAATACTTCAGAGATATAGAGAAAAACTGTCTATGTAAGGCAGAAAGCAGAAGTCCTGGTAGAACTTGTCATCTTCTGATCAAATAAATATTTTGCATCTTCTCTAGCTGAACAGTTCTTAGAATTAAAAAAGAAGTGAAAGTTTGAGATGCATTAAGAACTATTAAAGCTTTATAACTTAATGCTCAAATGTGGTCCAAAAAACTGTGTCCTTATCTTAGCTGATTATCTTCATTGCATGTTTATCATTTCATTGGACAATGGAAATGACTGATTTCACACTGGAAAGTTGTAGTGTGAGAACTAATTCAGTGTTTGGTACTGATAAAATCATTAAACTGAAGATCATAAATAATGACAGTTTTCTACGTGCAGTGTGTAACTGGTCTTTATTTCTTTTGGCAGCTTCTGGGCTGGCTGGCTGAGAAACTACCGACTCTCCGTTCCACCCCCACAGACCTTATCCTTTGTGTTCCCCACCTCTACTCCTGCCTAGAGGATCGCAATGGAGATGTGCGAAAGAAGGCCCAAGATGCCTTGCCATTCTTCATGATGCATTTAGGATATGAGAAAATGGCCAAGGCTACTGGGAAACTAAAAGTACTACTACTTGTTGCTGCTGTTAAAAGCCATTTAGAAAAATATTGAACATGAATTTATATAGGCAAAAGATCATATTACCTCCTATGAGTTTCAACTTGAAATCCCAATGAGAGCAGAAATAAAATATTTAGTAGTGTAGAACTTCTAAAGAACCTGCTGCCTTTGCAGGGATGAAAATTGTGACCTTCTAGAATGGCAGCTAATTTACTGTGACTTCATAATGTGTTACTTCTCTTGCACTATGTGCTGCCTCCCTTCATTGGTATTTGAAAACTAGGAGCTCAAGGTTTTGACAGCAGATCTGTTAGTAAGCATAGCATGAGTATATCGTTTATGTGGCCTCTCACCTCTGTTACATTGTCTCCCTAGCCAACTTCTAAAGATCAGGTGTTGGCCATGTTAGAGAAAGCCAAAGCTAACATGCCAGCCAAGCCCGCTGCACCTGCTAAAGCAACTTCCAAACCCGTGGGAGGATCAGCTCCAGCCAAATTCCAGCCTGCCTCAGGTAACTCTTACTTTGAGAGGGTTAAAGGGGAAGGAAATAGCCAAGGGAACTCTTAAAGAAATCCAACCTTCATTTTTTAATCACATTTCCTCACGGCTTAGATCCCAAGTCCTCCCTCCATCTCCTTACCCTCTTTTCATAAACATTTGTCAGGTTACCTGCTTTATGCCAGGAACTGTGCTGAGGGTTTAAGGATGATTAATTTGATTTCCAACTCCAAAAAGGAGTTTTGGAGTATCACAATGAAATACGCCAGAAAGCAAGTGCTCAGTCTTACTTCTAAGGTTTCCACAACTATTTTCTGCTATTGGATATTACAGTTAGAAGGAGAATTGGGACCATCTAGCTTAACCCTCTTTATTAACAGGTAAGGAACACCAAAGGTTAAGTGACTTGCACAAGGCCAAACAGCCAGCCAGTGCCTGAACCAGCAGAGACCTCTGCTTAACTCATTCATAAATGAGTTCCCCTTCCACTACACTTGGCTGTTTGCTGATCCATTCTAATATTTACTAAACTTCTTCAAGGGAAAATTCTTGATTTCTTCATCCTAATGTTAAAATTCCAAAATGTACAAATAGAACACTAACCTGTAACCACTGCTCTTCTAGACTTACTGCTTAAACAAAATAATAATATTCTGTTTAGTGGGGTAGAAATTATTGATGCTATAAAGTTAGAAATTTTACATGTGTAAAATTGTTGGTATCAAAGTATATATTCAGTTATAACATTTATTGGGATCTTGCTATATGGTATATATAGTTTACTATAGTATCAAAGATGATAGACTCTTCCCTTAAGGAAGTATCAGTCTAACAAAAAGGTTTTTTAACTGCTATTTAGAAAATGGTTTTAAACTGCAGTTTAAATGTTGATAAAGGAGATGTAGATTTTCTGAATTAATTTTCATGAGGAAATCGAGAAAAAAGATTAGGAAAAAAATCTAACTGAAATCGCTTTAAAAATGGATACATTTGTTTAAAAAAAAACTTTTCAAAAAACTAAAATTAAAATAAAAATAATTTTTTTAATAGATACATTTAAAACTACTGGCTTTCTCACCATCATTATATATTTAACCTGCCCAGAATATAGTGATATTAGTTAGAGTTTGTATTTACAGTACGTGCTTTTTTTTTCTCAAAGCACCTGTTGAAGATTCTGTTTCTGGCACTGTAGAACCCAAGCCTGATCCAAAAAAGGCCAAAGCTCTAGGAGTTTCCTCTAAAGCAAAGGTATGTTAATTCTGCAACTTAGATGTAGAATTGCTTTTAAGTGTTTTATACACTGAGTCATTCTTTTAGCAAAGATATATTACATATGAAAGATTATTACTACTCTTGATATTATCTAATTATAAAGTGTTTATTTATACAAGTCTCTGTGGCTCACTTTTAATGTTACCTCAAAACAAAGACTCCTATTCTCAAGAGCTACTGCCAGGGTTTCTGTCATCCAGGTCTTTGAGGGAGATTTTCAGTAGTAGGCAACTTCCTTTAAATTTGGCAGTTAAGTCATCATATTAGAAGGTGTTCTGATTAGACTAAAAGGAAGTATCTTCTGTCCCCACACCAATGGGATTGGATGCATCACCAGTCCTTTTAGCATCCATGCAGAGTTGGACAATTTAAAGAAATGTTTTCAAATGCTCGACCTTAAATATCCCCTGGGTGGTTTTTCATTTAATTACGTTTTTGAATCACAGCAAATTGTCATCAGTTTCTATATCAAGATTCAGAGCTTGTCACTGTATTCAGAGAATTGACTGTTTAATACTTACAAAAGGAAAATTATGGAACTGTGCAATCAGTAGTAAATCTAATAGTAAATCTAAATAGAGAAAACTATTTCATTAACTGCATGTAACTGATGAAAGTATGCAGAGTAGGAAATGTTTTATTATCCAGTACATTTATTATTACATCCACATTATAGAAGGGGCACTCTGTGGCCATTCTTCTAAATATTTGTTACTCATTTTCCCTCCCTATGCTTGGGTCCTTCAACTCAGTGAGTTAATTTAAATGGGTAATTATCTTCTGAACTATCCAGTGAAGATGTTCTTTTCCTGTCCCTCTCCCTCTCCTCATCCCATATTTAACAAATGCTTATTTCAGTGTTTTGATCACAAGTGCTTTGAAGTATTTTTGACTCTGTTCTTAATGCCACTTTCTTTTCAGTCTTTTGCAGTTTACGAAGCAGTTTCACATAAATGATCTCACATTTGTTTTGACTGAATGACTTAAGTGTTTGAACTAGAAAGAAATGCTGGCCTACTAAAAATAGCAGACTTTTGCTATATTTATAATATAATAATAATTCCAGTAATGAAATTCAAATTTTACCTTAAATATATATACAATGTGTTCACAATTTCTTTCCATCTGATACAAAGATTCTAAATCTTGGATTCTTTTTAAAAGCCACTTTTTAAAAAAAAAAAATCTATCTATTTATTTATTGGCTGCATCAGGTCTTAGTTGAGGCACGCAGGATCTTTCGTTGCAGCACGCGGGCTTCTCTCCAGTTGTGGTGCGGGGGCTCCAGAGCGCGTGGGCTCTGTAGTTGTGGCACACGGGCTTAGTTGTCCCGTAGCATGTGGGATCTGAGTTCTCTGACCAGGGATTGAACCGGTGTCCCCTGCATTGTAAGATGGATTCTTAACCACTGGACCACCAGGGAAGTCCCTAAAAGCCACCTTAGTAACTTAAGTATTTAAAATGTTTCTAGCAGATTTTTCTCTAGAAACAGGTTCAAAGGGTCTCCAGTTATAGTAATGTTATAGGGATGCATTTTATATACAGAGAAACAGAAAAGTTTTCTCAATTATGTGAAATGTGTGAATACCATTCAAAATGTCATTAATATGGAAAGCTATAAACAGTGTTGAAGATTTCAAGAAAGAAAAGAACTATCCATTATATGTCAGTTATATCAATAATTTTTTTAAAAGAACTATCCAAGAAACAAAAATAGCCTGTAACCCAGACCAGTGATATATAATAGCAGCTTTTCCAACCACATCACATGCCAGCCCAAGGACTAACCAACAGTTACTTAAGAGTGCTATTAGAAACATTTTTAGAAAAGCTGTACACAGACATATCAAATGCAAGATTCTATGGTTCATTTGTTTGTTTCATTTGGAATATGATATAGAAAGGTGTTTCTGGTTTATACAGTGCCCTTTTGCTGGGCAGTAACAGCGAATTCCCAAGAAGTAGTCTAGCTAATCAGTATTCCCTGTACCTTGGTTGTAGACTGCACAAGGAAAGAAAGTGCCAAGCAAAACCAGCTTAAAGGAAGATGAAGACAAATCTGGTCCTATTTTTATTGTTGTTCCAAATGGAAAGGAGCAAAGAATGAAAGATGAGAAAGGATTAAAGGTAAGGAAGAAATAAGAATCTTCAGGAGTTTTTTGCTTGTTTGTTTTAGTTTCGTTTTGTAATCAAGAATAGTTTTTCTGTCTGAAATCATATCATTGTGAAATATCTAATAACTAACTGAATCTTTTGCTTATAAATTATATCTTGTTTCTGGAAAACTATTTTTGGGGGGTTTTTGGGGGGGGGGTTGTTTGCTTTTAGAATCAAAGACTGGAAGGTAGTCACTGATTTTTTATCAACTACACATATGTAATATGCTACTCCTTTATTTTTTCTTGTACCTGACACCTTAAAAGATAGATTTGGTAACTATATATGGCTAGTTTGATCATTTTGCTTTTGATGTTGTTTTGATTTTATTAATCAGTTAAAACTTTTCAAAATATATACATTAGAATTTTTAAAAATTCAAACAATACAAAAAAAGTACAGAAAGTATGAAAAGCATGTCTCCCACTCCAGTCTCCCTACACAGGGAGGATGTTATTACCAGTTATTTTGTGTATTACTCCAGAAATAATATTCCATACCTATACAATCATATATATATAAATATATAGCCCTCGTTTTACACAGATGGGAACATGCCATACTCTTTGTTCTGAATCTTACTTTTTTCTTTTAATGGTATTTGAAATATATATCTTAAAGATCATTCCATATCTGCACGCATGTATGCATTCATTCTGTTTATTGATGCATCATATGTATGTACCTTTCTTTATCCTCAACCCACTATGTTGAACATTTAGGTTACTTCTAATCTTTCACTCTTATAAGCTATACTGCCATAGGCATCTTTGAATATAGGTTTTGTGCACATATGTAAGTATATTTATATTAAACTCCTAGAATAATATGTACATTTAAAATTTTGATAGATATTTCAAATTTGCCCTTTATTAAAATTGTACCAACAGTATCCACCATGTTATACAATAATAGATCATTGATTTTTCTAGTAAGAATTGCTGAAAATTCTATTCCTAGAAGATTTTCAGAGTTAAGCTTCCAGAATTATGACAGACAGATTGAGAGTACATTTTGCATTCATACTTAATTATACATTAATCTTAATTAATTTAAAAATATCCTATTAAACTGATTCCTGAATTTAAAAATATCCTATTAAACTGATTCCTGCAGCTGCTTTAGAGTTCTCTACCACATTTCAGTTGAACACCTTACAGCTCCTTTTCACTGTTTTTTTTCAGGTGCTGAAGTGGAATTTTACTACTCCGCGGGATGAATACATTGAGCAACTAAAAACTCAGATGTCTAGCTGTGTGGCTAAATGGTTACAAGATGAGATGTTTCACTCAGACTTTCAGCATCACAACAAAGCCCTTGCTGTCATGGTTGATGTAAGTTTGCAACAAAAGAAATATGCATGAATCTCAGGCATGAAAATACTGAGCCCTGTGAAATAATCGGAAGTTTGCATGAATTGAGAAGGAACTGGAATACACCATGTTCTCTGTTTTTAGAGCTTTCTTATTATGTGATAGAATAAATGACTATATGTCTATAATTTGGGGTCTTAAATGGAGGCTTAAAAATCTATCATTTTCTTTTTGCACTGCAGTGAAATTTGAGAGTTACTTGCCTAATAGAACTTAAATTTTTATACAGTCTAATTTGTGAGGGTTTTGTATTGTTTTGTTTCAAGCACTTGGAGAGTGAAAAAGAGGGTGTCATTGGTTGCCTGGATCTTATCTTAAAGTGGCTTACCCTGCGGTTTTTTGACACCAATACAAGCGTCCTAATGAAAGCCCTAGAATATTTAAAATTGCTCTTCACCCTGCTGAGTGAGGAGGAGTATCATCTTACTGAGAATGAAGCATCTTCCTTCATCCCCTATCTCATCCTCAAGGTAATGTGTTGTTCTCACTTTGGAAGATTACTCAAGTTCCCAGCTACTTCAGTTCCTGTACTTTTATTCCCTCTCCCCTCTTCATTTATTGTATGATGATGATACCTTCCACCGCTCATTTTATTCTTTCAAGGTGTAGTGACACACAAGGGGGTACCTTTGCTACTCAGAAAATGCCTCACTTAATCATTATTTTCCTTGTTGACTAGGTCGGAGAACCAAAGGATGTCATTCGTAAAGATGTCCGTGCCATCCTGAACCGGATGTGCCTTGTCTACCCAGCCAGCAAGATGTTCCCCTTCATCATGGAAGGAACCAAATCCAAAAACTCTAAGCAGAGAGCAGGTAAAGCAACAATTTAAATTGAGCCCTACGTCTGCAACAGTGACCTCTAAAAGAAATAATTTATAGATGAACCAGGAAATTTCTTGATTCTAACCTTCTGGTTTGGACTGTGAGAGTGATGAGTTGCACACTGGTGGAGCCACAGTATCAGGTGATACAGGCACCGCTCAGTACCACCCTGGTGACAAAATCAAGTGCACAGGGGCCATCTGACTCACAGGCATCTCTTTTTTCTAGGAGCCCTTGCTATAACACCATTGTTTCATTGTGTATTTTATAGAAGGCAGTAAACAAGGAAGAATTCAAGGCAGAGCCAGAATAAGACTTTAGACCTTCATGTATGCCAGGGAAAATGTATCTAGTAAAGATAGATCTGTCTCTATGCCAAATCTCTGTTGAGTCTCCTTAATCTAGCCTTTCTCTCCCCAGAGTGCCTAGAAGAACTAGGGTGTCTGGTCGAGTCCTATGGCATGAATGTTTGCCAACCAACCCCAGGAAAAGCCTTAAAGGAGATAGCGATTCACATAGGAGACCGCGACAACGCTGTGCGCAATGCTGCCCTCAACACCATCGTCACAGTGTACAATGTACACGGGGATCAGGTGTTCAAACTGATTGGAACTGTGAGTGACTTTTCTCTGAACATTTTCAGCATGTTGTGAATTGCAAGATCACTTAGGTGTCAAGTTTCATGCCATCTCAACTCTAAATTTTTACCACTTTTTGTTAAAACTCAACCTATCGATATGTCCTAGAATCCATATAAACCTTTGAGGGTGTCTCTGATTACTGTAGGACATTTAGGCTGTGTTTTACTGGAAATTAGATTTTCTTTTCTGAGCATTCCCCTCATAACAATTTGCTTTAGATGAAAACTATTTTTGAATCAAGAAATCTGAGCTAGTCTGGGATTTAAATTCTGCCTGGCAATCTCCTCAGTAATTTTTAGTGCATTTATTTTCTAGTGAACAAGTACTCACTTGTGTATAATGTGGATTCTGGTATCTGTCAGATCAAAAGGGTCTTGAGCTGCAGCTATGAGCCAGACTCTCCAAACATAGAAGGTTCTGCTTTTGGCTCCTTACTTCCTCTGAGCCAATCACTACTATGGCTGGGCCTGTTCTTCACTCCAGTTACTTCTTAGTAGCACATGTATTTACCCTGTGCTTATATATTTTTACTTGTATTAATCTCATTAAATCCTCACTACAAGGCCAGCGAAGGAAATAAAGCAGATGGGAATTTTACAGATGACCAAAAGTGAAGCTTCTTGCCCGTAGTGACACAGCTAGTTAGTGGTAACACCAAAAAATGAGGAAGCTTCATTTAATTCTTGACCTTTTTATTTGTAGTTATTCATAGCCTTTCCTTTTCTGTCCTTTCCTTCTTTCATATGTTCTCTTATATAGCAAGTTAGGTTTCAGCAGTAGTTGATTTTAAAATGATGTAGTGTTTTGAAAGGAAACTTACCCTAATGTACGAGGTTCTGTTTGCTTTGACATGAAAATGGATATTAATTCTTGGGTCTTCCAATTAGGTTTTTAATTCTCTTCATATTCTAGTAGAGGGGTGTGCTAATAAGTTAAATTTGGCCTCTTTTGACAGCTTTCTGAAAAGGATATGAGCATGCTTGAGGAGAGGATTAAGCGGTCAGCAAAGAGGCCTTCTGCTGCACCAGTAAAACAGGTGGAAGAGAAACCTCAGCGCACACAGAGCATAAGCTCCAATACCAACATGCTACGCAAGGGACCAGCTGAGGACATGTCTTCCAGACTCAAGTATGTGGATGGAGATAGTTGTCTGAGAGCATCTCTGTGGACTTTGCCTTGTGTGCTCAGAGCTTATCCTGTAACATAACCTTGAGTTCTTGTAGCCATTATCATGCATGACACAGTGTCTGGGTAAATGTCTTGTAACCAAATGTTAAATCCTTCAATCTTCATTGTCTTTGTCTCAAAACCACTTCTAAATAGTCTTGTGCCTTCTTTCACTGCTTTTCCGTGGACAGAATTATGTATCGCACTTATAGGATGTAAGTACTGCCTGCTAATTTCTCATTAGCAGGGCTCTTATATCTTTCTAACTTCTGACTTGGATTCATCCCCTCTGGAGGGCTATTGGTGTAGACTTTATAACCAGGTAGAGGGTGTCCAAGTATCCCATGAATCAAGCCTTCCCTGAAAGTCCACTGGCCAGCAGAAGTGTCAACTCAATGTCATGTGGCTAAAATATGGGCTCACCTTCTTCCTTGTGGTATGTTTGGTCGTGCACAGGTTCCTATTCATCAGATAAGGCTGAGTAAAATGCATGCAACCCAGAATTGGCTTAGGGACTCAAAAAACTGCCTTCTAAGCAAGATAGCTCTATTTTGGATCATATCATGAGTATAATTTTAACCAATTTGAATTTGGAGACTGTGAATATCTATTGCTTGGATGTAATGCTGGCCCTGACCTGAGAGTGAATATTCCTAAAAAGAGGTGATTGACTGTCCCTCAAGTATAAAATTTACTGAACACTGCATGGGACGATGCTTATAATTAGAAAAACGTAAACACTGGTTAAATTGGTAGAAAAGAACCAGGCAGTCTAGATAGATATTTCTTAAATTTTTGCCCAGAAGTAGTGAGCTTTGAGTCAATATAAATATTCTTTATTATTTACTGCCCCAACTGGAATAGCATACAAGGTTTGTTGGCTTTAGTGAACTAGAGAGAATACTTACAACTTGGCAGTACTGTAAGTACAAGTCAGTCTTCTCTCTTAGGATACTCATGAACCAGTGTTGTTGCCCATTGAAGGCACTTGCTTAGACTCAAGGACTTAAATCATTCAGGGGGGCTGAAACCAGAAGTTGAACATCTGTCTTGCAGCTTTGGGGCAGCTGGCAGTGCTACTCTTGCCCTTTGGTTAAGAAGTCTCTTTTAGTTCAGGAGCCTCCTTTTGCTTCCCTTAGCCAAGCCCGAAGCATGAGTGGGCATCCTGAGGCAGCCCAGATGGTTCGCCGAGAATTCCAGCTGGATCTAGATGAGATTGAGAATGACAATGGTACAGTCCGATGTGAAATGCCAGAACTTGTTCAGCACAAACTAGATGACATCTTTGAACCAGTCCTTATTCCTGAACCCAAGTAAGTTAACCCATTTCATTTAAGTATATGCAGTTCATGATCATCAGAGTGTATATGTTGAAAAGAGCTCTCTGTGCAATTAGAACTTTTTAGAACAGATTACTATCTAACTAATAGCGGTTCTTTACTAAAATCTGGATCTAGTGGGGAATTGCATAATTCCAACTCATTGGGATACCTTAAAATAAAGATTGAATATTTTCCTTTGCTCCACTCTCTAGGATCCGGGCTGTTTCTCCACACTTTGATGATATGCACAGTAATACAGCATCCACAATCAATTTCATTATCTCCCAAGTAGCCAGTGGTGACATCAACACAAGCATCCAAGCTCTGACACAGGTAATGGGGGTATTACCCATGACAGTAATTCCACTGGTGGCTATAAGGCTGTAATAGTGATGGTTGCACGCTGGTTACAGTATTAAGGGAGGCAGGCAGTGTTCAGTACCTCCCTGATGAAAAAAGTGCACAGGGACCACTGCCAGGCATCACTTGCCTCACAGGATAGAGCTGTGATAGAGCCTTGCTTTTTACAGTTGCATTCTTTCACCAGAGGCTGAAAAACAGCAATTGGTAGGAATCAGCTCTCATGGAACTTGCTTAGATTTTTGGTGGGCAGAGACAAACAAATAAAATATCAGATAATAGTAACTATTGTGTAAATATAACTCAAATGGGGTGATGGGAGAGAGGAAACTAAGTACTAGTTACTTAGATTGGTGGTTGGGGTTCAAGCAGAGGACAGCTAGTACAAAAACTCTAGGGTAGGAATGACCTTGGTGTGGTCCAGGAAACAGTACAGGCCCATGTGCCTGGAACGTAGTGGGCAAGAGAGAGAATGGTACAGAATGAGATTTGAGAGGTGGATAGAGACCAGATCATGTGGTGTTTTAAAAGCCCTGAGGGAGGTTTTGGATTTTAAGTGTGATGGGAAGCCATTAGAGAATTTTGAGGAAAAAGAAGCTGCATGTTTTTAAAAAACCTTTCTCTTCTTCCTCTGCTTCCCTTCCCTAACAGTCTAGTCATAAAGCCAGGAGGAGGGTAAAACAAGGTAGGCACCTACCTTGTGGCAAGGGGGCGGGAGTAGAGAGCCACAGTGGCCCAGTGTGAGGGTCTTCAAGCCCAAACGTTGTGAGGAGGCTGTCATTCAGGAGGGGTGACACACAGCCGGGATCAGAGCCAAAGCAGGACGAGGAAGATGTCCGTGGGGGGAGCCAGTGTGACATGTAGGACCCCAGGCAGGGTGAGGAGGACATCCATGTGTGCTGGAGGGGAGCAGGGCGGCATGCGGCTGGCTCAGAATAGGGAGTCAGAGCCAAAGCAGAAGATGTGGGCCTGGGGAACAGCTGGTGGCAGAGGTGGGAGATTGGTTACAAACAAAGGGATTGGTCAAATTAATAAATATAATAAGGAAAATGGGAGCCAAGTTTCTTACTGTCAGAGAAGGGTGATACAAATATGGAAGGACAAGAAAATAGAAACTCTGGTGTTGGACCGGAATTAGATGTGTCAGTATGAACTCATGGTTTTCAATACACAGATGTAGAAATAAATACCAATGTAAATGTATGTGCGTATGTATATATGCGGCATATAAATGTATGTTACAGATGATATGCATATATTCCCTAGCTCTTTCCACTGAGAGGACCTGAGAACAACAACACACCAACAGCAATGCGCACCCCCAGATCTTGTCTCCTAAATACCACTTTCCTCTAAAAGGAATAACAGCTCCTTAAGAAGTGGCAGATTCCAGAGCTGAATCAGGGAAAGTACTGGATGATTCTGGAGTATCTTGTGCTAGACAGCAAGGATAGGCTCAGAGAATTGTAGGGACGTGTCAGAAGGACACACAGGCCAACTAGAACAGACTCCCTGTTGGAAGAGAGCACAGTTTGAACATCAAAATAAATAATAATAGTAATGAGTTATAACCCCATAAAGAATACAATTTGTAAATGTATTGAATTTAATAAAATAGGAAACCACAAGTCCATGCACATATAAGCTAATTAAAAATTTGAAGAGAAATGGAATATTTACATAGTTTCATAATACCTCTCCACAAAATACAAAGGACTAATATATTAAAAGTACCCCCAAAATACAAAATACCAAGAATAATTTGACAGTAGAGAAGCCTAGCAGATACCACCTTGAGTGATCAAAGTAAACATCATCAATCATATGACAAAATGAAATAATGTACCACCTGATAGGATCCAGTGGGAATTCTGCATTACTTCGCTGAGATTCCTGATGTCGTCTATTCATGAGAAAACATCAGACAAGTGCAAATTGAGGGACATTTTCAAAATCTCAAGGTGAAGAAAGTCAAGGAAAGACTGAGGGAACTGGTCTAGAGTGCATGATTCTAGATGGGCCTTTCACTATAAAGAACATAATTGGGGCAACTGGAGAAAATGGGATAGAGCCTGAGGATTAGGTGGTAGTAACATCAGTATTCCTGATTTTGATCCTTGTATCATGATTATGAAAGAGCATGTCTTGTTAAGAAGAAATATATGATGGGACTTCCCTGGTGGTCTAGTGGGTAAGACTCCATGCTCCCAATGCAAGGGGCCCAGATTCGATCCCTGATCTGGGAACTAGATTCCACACACATGCCACAGCTAAGTTTGCATGCTGCAACTAAGAAGCCCGCATGCCACAACTAAGAAGTGCACATGCTGCAACTAAAGATCCCACGTGACACAACTAAGACCCGGCGCAGCCAAAATAAATAAATGAATAAATTTTTTTTTTAAAAAAAGGAAGAAATATATGCTGAAGTATCAAGAGAGTCATGGAGCATCAGACTGACAGCTTGCAAATGATTCAGGATTTTAAAAAGTTCTTCTACTATACTTCCAACGTTTCTATAATGTTTGAACTTACTTTAATTGGGGAAAAAGTCACTTCTGGCCACTCCATAGAGACCAGATTATAGGCAGGGCAAGAGTGGATTCTGGGAGGCCTGTTAGACTGTTAGGAAGCTATGGTCAAAATTCATATGAAAGATATGTACACTAGGACGATCATTGTGGAGAGGAAGAAAAGTGAATGGTTTCAGGGTATCTTTCAGAGGTAGAGTCCACAGGACTTGGTGATAGATTGGATATGAAATGTAAGGGAGGAGAGGAATCAATAGTAACTCCTTGCTGTTTGGCTTGAGCAACTGGGTGGATGGTGGTGCTGTGTACGGAGATGGGGAAGGATGGAGGAAGAGCAGGCTTGAGAGATTGGAAATCAAGAGATACGTCTTTGCTGTGTTAGGTCTGAGCAGAAGGGCAGAACCAGAATCCCAGCACAAGGTTTTTGATGTTGCTTGACAAATAGTCTCCTGTTAACGCTTTCGCTGTTGGAAGAAAACAAATGGCGGGGAGTCTGGAAAATAGTGACTTGAATGCATGCATCCCTGTTGCCTTTCTCTATCAACTTCAGTCCAAACCCATTTGCCTTTTCTGAGCAGGAGGAGCTGGTGGGTCTGGTGGGTAGTATCTGAAGTGTCTAAGCAAATCTCAAGCCCTATCTGGTACAAGTACAAGACTTTTTCCCATATGGGCCTAAGGAAAACCTGAGGTTCAATAGTGCAGAGCCCAGAGAAGAGGATCAAAACACCAGAAATCCTAGAGAGAGATATCTCTTCATCTGTGGAGATCGGTAGGTGCCCTAAAGGGCAGCGGTGGCTCATGTGAGTGCTAATAGGAGTAGCTGGTATTCTCCCTTTGCCCCTAAGGAGCTACAGGGAGCTGAACAAAAAGGCTGAATTCACTCTCTGAGCCTAGCAGTCTCTGACTTTTGTACCTTTAGAGACCAAAGAGCAGAAATGCCGGCTCTTGGTACTTTGCCAAACGACTGACAGCTTGCTAGTTGGCATACCACAAGCCTACAAGGGCAGAAATGCTCTATCTCCCATTTATTGCCATTGTTGAGGGTTTCCAAAAGGTAGACCCAAGACTGAGTCTTGAATATGTAAAGAGTAATAACATGCCTTAAGGCACCCAGTAACTGGGAAGAAGAATAAAACAAAATAACCAGAACAGCAATGTCCTGGCAAAATGAAATTGCTAAAGGAGACAAGATGACCACAATGGGGAAGGGCATGGGGTGCAGAAAGATTCTTCCAAGCAAAAAAACCATGGTTTTAGAGTTTTAAAAAATTGAGTAGATGGACTGAAGGAGATAATGATCACTACAGAAACGGAATTAGTGACCTGAATGACAAGAGTGACAAGATCATTCAGTGCGCAAAGGACTCTCTTTTAAACAAATGATGGTGGGAAAAATGTTTATCCACATGCAAAAGAATGAAGATGGACTCATACCATATACAAAACTTAACTCAAAATGGATCAAAAACATAAGAGCTAAAACTATAAAACTCTTAGAAGAAAACATAGGGGAAGACCTTCATATAGTGATTTTGGCAGTGATTTCTTGGATATGACACCAGACAACTAAATAAAAAATAATTAAATTGAATTTCATCAAAGTTAAAACATTGTATGCATCAAAGGACACTATCACAAGAATGAAAAGGCAACCTATAGAATGAGAGAAGATATTTGCTAATCATATATCTGAGAAAGGATTAATATCCAGAATATATAAGAACTCCTATAACTCAGTGACAAAAAAAACAAAACCCAGTTCAAAAATTGGCAAAGGACATGAATAGACATTTCTCTAAAGAAAATACACAAATAGCCAATAAACAAGTAAAAAGATGCTCACCATCATTAGTCATTAGGGAAATATAGATCAAAACCACAATGAGATACCACTTCACACCCATTAGGATTTTTTTTTTTTTTTAAATGGGAAATAGCAAGTGTTTGCCAGGATGTGGAGAAACTGTAATCTGTGTGCATTGCCAGTGGGAACATAAAGTAGTGTAACCATTGTGGAAAATAGTTCAGCGGTTTCTCAAAAAGTTAAACGTAGAATTACAATAAGATCCCCAGATCCCCTCTTAGAAAGCAGGGATTTAAGCAAATACTTGTGCACCAATGTTCACAGCAGCATTATTCACAGTAGCTGAAAGGTGGAAACAATCCAAATGTCCATCAACAGATGAACAGATAAACAAAATGTGATGTGTATATAAATTTATATATACACAATGGAATATTATTCAGTCATAAAGAAGAATGAAATTCTGACACATGCAACAACATGGATGAACCTTGAAAGCTAAATTATGCTAAATAAAATTAATCAGGCACAAAGGGACAAACATTATATGATTCCACTTATTTGAGGTACCTAAAATAGCCAAATACAGAAACTAGAATAGAGTTTACCAAGGGCAGGAGGGTTGATAGAGAGTTGTTATTTAATGGGTACAGATTCTGTTTGGGATAATGACAAAGTTCTGGAAATAGGGATGATGGTTATACAACATTGTGAATATACTTAATGTCATTGGATTGTATACTTAAAAGTGGTTAAAATGGTAAATTTTAGTTATATATATTTTACCATAATAAAAAAAATAAAACCCTGAGCAACAAAAAATTAAAGTACCTAGGAGTGATCAAGCAGTGTATAATATGTAAGACCTTGACAGAGAAAATTTTTAAGTTTTGTTGAATGACATTATTTTGTTGCGTTTCCAAATAAATAGAAATATACTATGTTCTCAAGATTCAGGATTATAAAAATGCCAGCTTCTCCTCAAATAATATCTGTAGATTCAATGCCATTCCAATCAAAATCTTAACAGTTTTTTTTCTGCAGTTGAGAAGCTGATTCTAAAATTTATATGGGAAATCAAAGGGCCTAAGAATAGCAAAGACAGTTTTATTTTAAGACAATTTTTTAAAATAAAAACACAGTGGAGAGGATTTACATCACTGGGTATCAACAGTGATTATAGAGCCACTGTAATTAAGTAAGTGTAGTCCTGGCCCAGGGAAAAGCAGACAGACCATTGGGATGGAACAGAGAGCCCAGAAATAGACTCACATCTAAAGGAAACTTAGAGCAGAGGAGTCATTAAAAATCTCTTAACAAATGCAAAAAGTAAAAGATATACTGACCAAATTCTTTGCTGATAACCCAACAAAATTTTTAGTAAATGATGTTAATATCACAAAAAAATTGGCTACTTGGAAAGTATGAAACATCCTCCTAACTCTTTCATCAAAAAAAAAAAAAAATCAAAACTCTTAGCAGTGAAGGAAAGCATTTCACTCTACAGCTATACTCTGAAGCTACTGAACTCAGAAAAATATATTGCATGAGATGCATTTATTATTGAAGAAAGGCTAAAATAAAGGAACTTAGTACATATACTTAGAAATTTAAAAAATAAAAAATAAATCAAAAGAAATTTGAGAGTAGGTAATAAAGCTAAAATTCATGAAATAGATTTTAAAGATAATAAATCTAAAAGCAGGTTCTTGTTAAAAAAAAATTAAAATTAAAAATCCTGTACTAGCCTAATTAGAGAGCAAAAATGTAAGTATCAGGGATGAAGAAGGAACCAACCATAGATGTGGAAGAGATTTTTTTTTTAGATAAGATAACACACATGTAAGTAACCCTGTAGAAACTTGAAACAACTGATCCCCCTCCCAAATTTTTTGAAATAACCAAGGAATTTAGGGAGACCATTAAAAAATAAGGAAGGAAACCCAGAACCTAAAAAGAAAAGACAAATTGGATCATTTAAAAATTTTAAGATTTTAGGGCTTCCCTGGTGGCGCAATGGTTGAGAGTCTGCCTGCCAATGCAGGGGACACGGGTTCGAGCCCTGGTCTGGGAAGATCCCACGTGCCGCGGAGCGATTGGGCCCGTGAGCCACAATTACTGGGCCTGCGCGTCTGGAGCCTGTGCTCCGCAACAAAAGAGGCCGCGATAGTGAGAGGCCCGCGCACCGTGATGAAGAGTGGCCCCCACTTGCCACAGCTGGAGAAAGCCCTCGCACAGAAACGAAGACCCACCACAGCCATAAATAAATAAATAAATTAAAAAAAAAAATTTTTAAGATTTTAATCTGGAGAAATTTACCATATACTATCAATAAACGAGTGTTATATTGTGGAATGTATTTGCATATGACCATATTGACCGATAAAGGATTAATAAATAGCGACAGTAAACAGAACTCTTATGAACTCTTGAGAAAAAGAGAACCTAATAGAAAAAAAACTAATTCAAGGATATGAATAGGCAAATCACAGAAGATATCCAAATGGCCAGTAAACACATGAAAAGATGTTTAGCACCTCCCCCGCCACAGAAACGCAAATTAAAGTAACAATAGATGATCACTTATTTATTTATTTATTTATTTGTTTATTTATTATTATTTTTTTGGCCGCACTGTGCGGCATGCGGGATCTTAGTTCCCCAAACAGGGATCGAACCCTCGCCCCCTGCATTGGGAGCGTGGAGTCTTAACCACTGGACCACCAGGGAATTCCCAAGATAATCACTTTTAAACCATCAGAGTGACAGAAAGTAAAATGAGTAATAAAACATACAGCTGATAGAGACGCTGAAAAAACAGTACTCTCATACATTAAACGTAGAAATGTGAATTACATGTTAGTGCCTTTTTAAAGAAAGCAATATAGTAGTATATATTATACCGTGATTTAAAATGTTTCATCCTTCAGCCTAAAAAGTTAAACTCTTGGTGCACTTTTTTTTTTTTTTTTTTTTTTAACTTATTTGGCGGTGCCGGGTCTTAGTTGCAGCATGCGGGGATCTTTGTTGCCGCGTGCAGAATCTTTGTTGCAGCTCGCGGGATCTTTAGTTGCGGCATGCGGGCTCTTTTAGTTGCTGCGTGCGGGAATCTAGT
The DNA here is from genome assembly GCF_009873245.2 of Balaenoptera musculus. NCBI lineage: Eukaryota > Metazoa > Chordata > Mammalia > Artiodactyla > Balaenopteridae > Balaenoptera > Balaenoptera musculus. The sequence goes on along the minus strand of NC_045792.1, from coordinate 95,829,376 downwards.
TCCCTCACCAGGGGCCGAACCCAGACCCCCTGCACTGGGAGCGTGGAGTCTTAACCACTGGACCACCAGGGAAGTCCCATGGCACACTTTTTTTTTTAGAAATTAAAACACAAGTACCTTGGGATATATATACACAAAGATGTTTATTGTAATATTATTTATAGTGGACAAAATATCCAAACTGGAAAGATGTTGAAACAGTCGGAATGATTAAGTTTTGGTATGTGCACATGTGGACTATTATGCAGCCTTTAAAAATAGAACCGTTTTGGGCTTCCCTGGTAGCGCAGTGGTTGAGAATCTGCCTGCCAATGCAGGGGACACAGGTTCGTGCCCTGGTCTGGGAAGATCCCACATGCCAAGGAGCAGCTGGGCCTGTGAGCCACAATTACTGAGCCTGCGCGTCTGGAGCCTGTGCTCGGCAACAAGAGAGGCCGCGATAGAGGCCCGCGCACCGTGATGAAGAGTGGCCCCCGCTTGCCGCAACTGGAGAAAGCCCTCGCACAGAAACGAAGACCCAACACAGCCGTAAATAAATAGATAAATAAATAAAGCATGACACAAATTAAGCAATGTGAATACCATCAAGCTTTCATCATCATTTGAAAAAAAAAAAATAGAACCGTTTCTGTTGACTTTAGGGATTTTCATAATTTTCTGTTAGGAAGGCTAGATGCAGAGAAGTGTATGTACTATAAATATTCTTATGGACTAAACAGTGCCCTAAACCTTGACCCTATCTATGTGTGCATGTGTGGTTATAAATGATTCTGTGAACATGAAAGAATATATATCAGGTTGTTGATGTTAATTACCTTGGAAAAAGAGTAAGCCCCCCTCCAAAAAAATATATGTTTGTTTTTATTTTGTCCATGTTGAAACAGAATTGTTAAACAGTTCCAGTTATATAAAATTGTATGTGCTTATGGGTATACATGCATAAAGAAATGGAAGTAGGACCACTGGCTTCCTCAACACCAGAGGGCACTATTCACATTGCAGTCTGTATAAATGGTGACCCCTGGAGTTGTGCAGAATAGCAGCCCTGCATGAAAGGATGGTCATGAAGATTATTGGCGTGATTGTCTCAGGGTATAATTTATGTAATCATAAAAATAAAGATCTTTTTACAGTAGTGAATAGGAAATACATGTTTTTCCCATAGTAAATAACATTTTACCATTAGTGACAACCAGTCTACTGAACCAAAAAGAACCTGGATCCAGTTGTGGGAAACCTGAGTTTTGAGTTTGAACTAAGTAGCCTGATCTTACTGAGCCTCACTTTTCTCATATGGTAAATGAAGATCTTACTCTCAGTCCTGTCTACCTCTTAGAGCTGTTGGAATGATCAAATGAGATAACGGGTATAAAAACACTCTCTTTAATAAATTAGCATTTAAACATAAGGATTATTATTCCTTAAACTAGATGGTGAGCCTCTTAGGAGCTGCAGTTAATTCACCTAATAGTCTTGCTCTGTAAATATTTGTTGAATGATTGAGTCCCTAAGGACTAGTTATTTATATGTAAGGTGACTGGGTTTTTTCAAGCTAAGATATTAGAAGTGCTTTGCTAATAAATATTACAGAGACTTACAGTATCTTCCTGCTACTTAGAAGTATGAAGCTTGGAAAATACATCTTGGATTTTTGTTATCAGATCGATGAGGTCCTGAGACAGGAAGACAAAGCAGAAGCCATGTCTGGCCATATTGATCAGTTTCTGATAGCCACGTTCATGCAGCTGAGACTCATCTACAACACACATATGGCAGATGAGAAATTGGAGAAGGATGAAATCATCAAGTTGTATAGCTGTATCATCGGCAACATGATTTCGGTAAGGACACCTCTGCAGATCATGAGCTTCCCTTCAGTCTCTCATCCCACCCAGGTTCTCAGGCCTGAGTTGGTTCAGATGTTCCAGTGAAACATGTGAAACATATGTCATTTGTGGAATTTTACATGTAAGCCATTGGCTACTTCCAGTGGATGTTGGGCAACACTCCAGCTTACCTTATTGTTAGGATACTTACAGACTACCTGAAATTCTGCTTCCTGCCAGTTTCTTCATCAGTCATGGTTGGGCCTTAGCTGGCTTTTCACAGATGACTGCTCACATTAAAAATACTTTTATAACAGGAAGGAAGCACACCAATTAATTTTGGCTATTCTTGGCAGTTTGGGAGAGTGTAGTGATTTTTATTTTTTCCTAATACTCTGAATTTTTATAAATACAATATAATCATTTATTAGAATATGCCACCCATGTTTATCTTCCTTGATCTGTATATTGAGTTTCATGCCTCTCTAACGCAATTATGATTGGATAGCTGTTTCAGATAGAAAGCCTCGCCCGAGAGGCCTCCACTGGAGTTTTGAAAGACCTGATGCACGGCCTCATCACCTTAATGCTGGATTCTCGAATTGAAGATCTGGAGGAAGGGCAACAGGTGATCCGCTCTGTGAACCTCTTGGTGGTGAAAGTTCTGGAGAAGTCAGACCAGACCAACATCCTGAGGTATATCTGTACTCTGAGCATTAGAGCCTGGAACAGCCTCTTTTGTCTACCCATAGAAACCAGGAGGCACTTAGATCAGTTGTAAGCTTAGGTTTGCCTGATAAGTTGATTTATTACTCTTCTCTTCCTCAAGAGAAGGTATTCCAACCTGAGACAGCAGTTAAAGCTAGTTAACAACTCAGTAAACTAGCCAGTATTATATGAGTTTTCTAGAATAGGACTGTGGAGTTTGTCAGTTACCTTCTCTTCTGTGTACATTTCATGTACATTTCATGTACATTTCTTTCTTTCTCAGCTACCAGTGACAATAAAAAATAGTGACAAGCTTTACCATTTACCAAGTGGTAACTTAAAAAGCTTAAATGATGTTTATTTTCTTAATGACTGAGTGTCAAGTAATCAAAGACAATTCCTAATCCATGAGCTCTCAATTTCTCAGATGGATGAAGAATTCTTACACTTGGCTTTCTTTTTTTTTTTAATTTTATTGTATTTATTTTTTATACAGCAAGTTCTTATTAGTTATCTATTTTATACATATTAGTGTATATATGTCAATCCCAATCTCCCAATTCATCCCACCACCACCACCCTCTTGCCACTTTCCCCCCTTGGTGTCCATACGTTTGTTCTCTACATCTGTGTCTCAATTTCTGCCCTGCAAACTGGTTCATCTGTACCATTTTTCTAGATTCCACGTATATGTGTTAATATCGATAATGGTTTTTCTCTTTCTGACTTACTTCACTCTGTATGACAGTCTCTAGGTCCATCCACGTCTCTACAAATGATCCAGTTTCGTTCCTTTTTAATGGCTGAGTAATATTCCATTGTATGTATGTACCACATCTTCTTTATCCATTCATCTGTCAATGGGCATTTAAGTTGCTTCCATGATCTGGCTATTGTAAATTACACTTGGATTTCAATTACTGATTTTAATTGGAATGCAGGTTTGAAACTTATTAATGTTGTTGTGTTGGGTTTGTTTTCTAGCGCCCTACTTGTTTTGCTCCAAGACAGCCTGCTAGCAACAGCCAGTTCTCCCAAATTCTCAGAGCTTGTTATGAAGGTGAAGTTGAAATAATTTGATCTCTTTCTTTCAAAGTGTGGGGAAAGAGGAGTTGGAACTAACTCAAATCAGTCAAGGCACACCTGAAAAATATTGTTGCTCTCCATTTTTCCCTTCCTCCAATTTATACCCCTAGTTCAGGCCTAAAACATTCCTGGCCTCGAACGGTGAAAAGGAAGAGCTATTTTGTAAATATCTCACCAGTTCTCCTAGAATCAAAAGGCAAGAAGTTTGATGAGACAAATTTCATTTCTTTTGGGGGAAAAGATATGTATAGATTTATAATGTTTTGGTCTATTTTTAGAAGAGCAAATGAACACATCTGTAACATTATAATACTGTTATTATACTGTAATAGTGTAAGATATTTTGTTTTTTCAGGTTAGATTTGATTAGGTAATATGAACTACTCTACTCTCGGGTACCAAACAAACCCAAGACAGAACTTCCACATTTTCTCATCGTTTAGGGCCCCATCTCTAGGGAGTGGGAAGGAGGAATGGAGATGGTCAGGTAGATGGCTCGTCACACGTTAGCCAGTGACATGGTTGAAGTAAATAAAACTGTTCGTGTTTAGCAGCTGAACTTGAAAGATGAGGTGCCACATTCATATCCCTGACCATCTTTTAGAAGTGATCCCAGAGCTTAGGGGGAATGAATGGTGACAGAGATTATTCTCATTCTTCAGTGACTCCTTCTAACTTTTGTTTCTTTTTTCAATAGTGTCTCTGGAGAATGGTTCGACTACTGCCTGATACCATCAACAGCATTAATCTGGACAGAATTCTTCTGGATATACACATTTTCATGAAGGTCTTCCCCAAAGAGAAACTAAAGCAATGCAAAAGTGAATTTCCCATAAGGACCCTAAAAACGCTGCTGCACACTTTATGCAAATTAAAAGGGCCCAAGGTGAGTGAGAACAGCAGCCATTCCCAAGGGAGCTTGAGAGAGCCTCACAGATGTGGCATCGCTGCCATTGAATGTGCACGTTTCTTCCTCAGATCCTAGACCACCTAACAATGATTGACAACAAGAATGAGTCAGAGTTGGAGGCCCACCTCTGCCGGATGATGAAGCACAGTATGGACCAGACCGGGAGCAAGTCTGATAAGGAAACAGAAAAGGGAGCATCTCGAATTGTGAGTGTCCTGACTTGAAAGATTGAGGGATGTGATCTTGTCAAAGGGATAAGCCACCGGAGCCTTTCTTTCTCAGGGCCTAAGATGAAGGCTCAGGGATTGGTCCAATCACCTTGACGTTTTCAAATATAAACTATAACCTTGGGCTTTTTGTTCCTAAGAAAGGTTTCTTTGTCTGTGCCTAAGGCACTGGTCCCTAGATAAATCCACTGTGAGCTCTAATTAGGGAGGGACTTTCCTTATCAAGTTTAATTGAAAACCTGAGATTGTTAATGTTTCTGCTGCAGCTCCTGCAGCACTGGTGCTTCTGTTATTTGCAGGAACATACCTGGAAGGTCTGGATTTGAGATATTTTCAGTTTTTATCCAACCACTGGTTCCTAATTAATAACTCAGGTCTAACCAATCATTCCTTCTTGTGTCTTTAGGATGAAAAATCATCAAAGGCCAAAGTGAATGATTTCTTAGCTGAGATTTTTAAGAAGATAGGCTCTAAAGAGAACACTAAAGAGGTGAGAGGGAAAGGGTTGAGAGGGAAAGGGATCTGCTTTATGGAAAAGAGTCACTAACAGCCATCCCCACCTCTTCCTTTTTCTTGTTAACCAGGGCCTAGCAGAGTTATATGAATATAAGAAGAAATATTCAGATGCTGACATTGAACCATTTCTGAAAAATTCCTCACAGTTCTTCCAGAGCTATGTTGAGAGAGGCCTTCGGGTGATTGAGATGGAGAGGGAGGGCAAAGGCCGTATTCCCATTTCAACAGGTATGGTTTCCTCTGGTAGCTTCAGGAATAAGCTCAAAATAGCTCCCAGCGTCAGCAACTGGAGGTTTTTGATGGGTTTACATTTATATCCGTGCACCTCAGTACTTAATGGTCACCAGTGATGCAGAGAGTAGTCAACTCTCAGTCACCTGCCTTGACCCATCGTCAGTGTTTGGCAACAGCAACGTTCTCTACCCTTCAAACAGTTTCTCCCCTGGGCTCCTGGTCCTCCGTGCTCTCTTGCTTTCCTCCTTCCTCGCTGCTATTCCCCCTTGGCCTCTCTGACAGATTCTTCCTCTCCCTGAACTCTTAATGTTGACGTCCCCCTGGATTCTGTCCATGATTCTCTCTTCTTTCTTACTCTCATCCCCTTAACTAATCCATCTACTCTCATCACTTTAAATACCATTTCTATGCCAGCAAAGCCCGATTTTGTCCATTGTCCAGCTCAGACCTCCTTCCTGATCTCTGCTGATAGATCGTGCGTGACATCTCGCGGGGTTTCTGGTATAGTAGACATCATAAACTCAGCGTGTCAAAGACCAAGCTCCTGATAATCCCCCAAAACCTGCTCCATTTGCATTCTTCTCCATGTCACTGGATGGCAACTTTGTCCTTCTAGTTTGCTCAGACCCCCAGCTTTTGAGTATTCTCTTTTTCTCTGTCAGGAAATCCTTTTGGCTCTACCTACAAAACATACACAGAATCCACCCACACTTCTCATCTCCTTCACTGCCACTGCCCTGGTCTGAACAGCATCTTCTCTTACATGGATTACAGCACTCTCCTACACCGTCTCCCCGCTGCCACTCTCGCCTCCCTGTAGTCATTTCCACACATAGCGTCAAGACAGCGCTCCTCAAACATTTTCCAAAGGCTCTCCCTTTCACTCAGCGGAGCAAAAAGCCTTACAGGAAAGGCCTGTGAGGTCTGACACGATATGGTCCCCTGACACCTCTAGAACTGCCTCTCTCCTGCTCTCTCTGACTTCTGTTCCCCTTCAGCCTCAGCAGCCCCCTTGCTGTTCCTGGAAGGCACCAGGCGTACACCTTCTTAGGGCCTTTGCACTGGTCGTTTCTTGCACGTAGATTGCTCTTCTCCACGACAGTCTTTGTTTCCTCCACATCTTTGTCACTGCCTCAGTGAGGCTTCATTTAAAATTTGCAACCTACCCCTCACCCCCCCATAGTACATAACCTCCTCTAACACACCATGTAACATAATGTTTATTAGATTAATTGTGTGATGTCCGTTTGTGCTAGAATTTAAAATCCACAAGGGTGGGAATTCCATGGCGGTCCAGTGGTTAGGACTCTGTGCTCTCGCTGCTGAGGGCCTGGGTTCAATCCCTGGTCGAGGAACTAAGATCCTACAAGCTGCGTGGCAAATCAATCAGTCAATCCACAAGGGTAAAGATTTTTGTCCGTTTTGTTGCCTGGCATGTGGTGGGCACTCAGTAGGTATTTTGTTTAATATGTGAGTGAATGCTTATCCCGATGTTAAGCTGAAATATTACTGTCCCCCCAGTGAAAACGCCTATACTGGTGAGTTACTGCTCAAGGATCTAGGGACAAAAGGAAGATTTAAGCGGTATCAGTTACAAAAAATAGCTGTCAAGAGCCTTAAACCAAAAAAAAGACCCAACTGCTAAAGTTCCCTCGTCATATAGAGTACAGCCCTCACATTGGTCCTGCATTTAGTTCTTTCTGAGTTCGGTGAAGCTCACCTACTTTTACATTCTAAAATTTGTTTGCCTGTGAAACTGTTCCTTTGTGGTTTTCAGATTCCAGTCATGTTCTCTCTCACCATGTATCTTTCTAGGCTGCAGCGTCAATTGTATTCTCTTAAATTGTTTCTTTTTGTTGTTCTTGTTTTTTCTTTGTTTTTTAATATTTTTTTTACCATTTATTTATTTATTTATTTGGCTGTGCCCGGTCTTAATTGCGGCACGCAGGATCTTCGTTGCAGCATGTGAGATCTTTAGTTTCGGCATGCATGTGGGATCTAGTTCCCTGACCAGGGATCAAACCCAGACCCCCTGCATTTGGAGTGCGGAGTCTTAGCCACTGGACCACCAGGGAAGTCCCTTTGTTGTTTGTTTGTTTTTCCAATAGTTGTTCTTGTTTTTAACACCTTAAATTACCCCTCTCCGAGACCTGGAGTCTGTTTCTTTTTTTTTTTTGGAGTCTCTTTCTTGAAGCACAGCAAGCAGTGTCCAGTAGCCACATGTGGACATCCCATGGTTGAGCTGATCAGGGTAGAGCCTCCGTTTCTCATTTCCAGAGTCCTTTCTTGTGATGTTCAACATTTGCAACACAAGCATGTAACCCCACTGGTAACTGAATGCCTTAAAGTGTTCAGTCTTCTCTTATTGCTGCCTTTTGCATTAGTCTTCATTTTTCACCCTCCTCTCAGAGTGTTCTCATCTGTACATTAAAAGATTCCTTTTTCCCTAGAGTAACCTCTTTTACTTGTCAGTTTACCGTTTTTCTTCCCAGTACTTTATCTTTTGACTAATTTAATGCCTTTTCATTGATGTCAAACTGGATATTTTAAATGCCTGCATTTTTTGATTGTTCCTTCTCAGAAATTTAGAACTGTGATGGATTTTGGTTTGGTTTGGTTTTGGTTTTCCCCTCTACTGCCAGAATATTAATCTCGGATGCTCCAGTTCCTACCCCTCCTTTGTTGGACACCGCAGTTTACCCCTCTTCCTTATGAATAGACAGTAGCCTTGAGCTCCTTGCTGTCCTCCCCAGTTTGAATAAGAGCTTTGCCCTGTGTATCACCTGGTCCAAACCTAGTCTAATTCTTGCAAACATTTAAAGTCCTTAGGGGGACTTCCCTGGTGGCACAGTGGTTAAGAATCCGCCTGCCAACGCAGGGGACACGGGTTCGATCCCTGGTCCGGGAAGATCCCACATGCCGCGGAACAACTAAGCCCATGTGCCACGACTACTGAGCCTGTGCTCTAGAGCCCGCGAGCCACAACTACTGAAGCCTGCGCACTGCAACTACTGAGCCTGCATGCTGCAACTACTGAAGCCTGCATGCCTAGAGCCTGTGCTCTGCAACAAGAGAAGCCACCGCAATGAGAAGCGCGGGCATCGCAACGAAGAGCAGCCCCCGCTCGCCATAACTAGAGAAAGCCCGCGTGCAGCAACGAAGACCCAACACAGCCCAAAAAAATAAAGATGAAATAGCAATAATTCTTCAAAAAAAAAAGTAAAATAAAATAAAGTCCTTAGGTTCTTCACTTGGGCACTTACCATATACTCAGGAGTAGCTTAGGCTCTTTGGATTGCCCAGGTCAGCTGTGGGATTATAAGAATACAACCCCTGCATAGCTCAGGATGTAGATGGATGGCCCAACTTAACATTCAGTGCCCTCCTCTATCAGTTCTGGAAGTTCTCATTAAGCGTATCTTGTATATTTCAGAGCACCCTTTATCACCAACTCCAGGTAGATTCTTGTGGATTTTTTTAGTCTTCAAGTACAGTGGTGATATTCAAGGCCCAAATTGTTCCCTTTGGTGGGAGGTTAATGAGGGCAGTCGGGGTGGGGGGGGTGTATATCTGAATATTCCTTCTACATTTCCTACTTAGGCATCTCCCCCCAGATGGAAGTGACATGTGTGCCCACTCCCACAAGCACAGTGTCCTCCATAGGTAACACAAATGGAGAAGAGGTGGGACCATCTGTCTATCTGGAGAGGCTAAAAATCCTGCGACAGCGATGTGGTCTGGACAATACAAAGGTACTGCTCCTCTCCTTCTGTGTGGGGCAGGGAGGGCGATGACCAGGTCAGGGACAGGCTGGCCGGAGAAGCAGTGTCCCAGCCTCAGTGAATGTTGCTCCAGAGCCACATCCTGACCTGATTGGACAATGTTTCTTCTTCTTTCAACAGCAAGATGACCGACCTCCGTTGACCTCTTTGCTTTCCAAACCAGCAGTTCCTACCGTTGCCTCTTCCACAGACATGCTGCACAGCAAACTCTCGCAGCTCCGGGAGTCACGGGAGCAGCACCAGCATTCAGACCTGGATTCCAACCAGACTCACTCTTCAGGAACCATGACTACATCCTCCTCCTCCACAGCTAACATTGATGACTTGAAAAAAAGACTGGAGAGAATAAAGAGCAGTCGCAAGTGAAGCCGCCCCACTCCCCTGGCACCCTGCAGCTTTAGTTTACTAAACTAGGAGTCCTCATAGTTAAAGTGGCCTTGGCAGGCCCAGTGTACACAAACTGGTTGTATGTATCATATCGTGGAGCTGGGGGAGGAGTCGTGGCACACGTCTTTGCACATCCTCCACTTCTCTCCGCCAGCCCCCTGCCTCTCTAGAAGAAAGACTGTCTGTGTCTTAGTTTAGTGTACAGACCTGTAAACAGCTGCCCTGCTCTCAGCTCAGACTAGTTTCCATCTCCTTTTTCTTTTATTTTTAATTGCTCATTTGTAAAGTTGTCCTAATCTTTCCTAGCTTTTAACTATTAGAAACGCTTTACTAGTTTTCCTTTGAGTTTGTGAGCTCTTCTCCTTGTAGCCCTGAAGGGTCACTGTATTCTGTATGAATGCATGGCATGATACAACTAATTTAAGAGTCTTTTATAAATAAAGTTTGCATTAACTATAACTGTGTCCCAGGATGCTCCGTATCTGGGAGTGTTGGGCAGCTCTCCATCACCTGTTCTTGGGACCAGCTGGGTATTCAGCCAGTTAGAGGAAGGTTCATAATTGCTGCTTAAGGAGCGCTACCTTTACTTGGCTCACAGACTTGGTCCTTTCACTCCTTTGGAATAAGAGGCACTCACCTCTCCTGCCTTCTGCATGCAACTCCTAGGGGAGCAGAGAAATCTCATTCTTCCCTGTTTTGAGATTTTGGTCACGACTTCCATCCCATCATCGAACAATCAATCACCATGGTTCCAAGGAGCTCTTAGGCTCCCTTCTACTTCTGCTGCCCAAGTACATATGACATTGTGCCCAGGGATTAGCTGGGCTACAGTGGCTGTCACACCACAACTAGATTTGGGGTCATCTGACTGACTAAAGGAGTACAGAGAGCATAGGGGCTTCCTGACTGGTTAGCAGAGTCTCTGAATCTAGACCAACAGTTCCTTCACACTCAGTTCAGTAAAGACTAGAAATAAACAGGATTCACATCTGCAATAACATTCCACGAGACCTCCTTCCACAGTCAGAAAACATTAAGTCCAAAGGAACTTTTCTACACCACCTTTTACTGAACTGGTGTTAAAGAAATGAAAGGTTGATGGAAAATGAGTCCTGTATTGATTCTAGTCATGATTTTCAGATGGCTCCTGTGCTGCCTGAAATAATAAACTTGCCTCTCTCCCTTATAATGCACACAGGAAGTAAGCCTTCACTGAAGGGAAGATAGAGGAGTTGGTTGCTGTGGAGAAGGAACACATTTAGAAAGAATGGCTGTGCTTGGGTCTGGAATTAGCACAGCTAATTTGAAAAACCAAAGTCCAGCAGTCTTGTGAGAACGTGCGCCCTTGTTTAAAAACCAGATTTTGGGGTATTACAACTAACTTTTAATCCCTTCCCCCTGCTCTGGTTAAAGCTCAGGGCTGTCAAGATCCTGCAAGCTCACTGAGTTCCCAGTTTTACCCTGCTTTCTGGTCAACTAGAACCGAAGAATGAGGAAGAATTAGAACTCAGTCCTAATTCTCTCTTTCCTGATGTATTAAAAAATGGGAATGGAAAAAAAGGGGAGGGGAGGGGGGTAAAGGTTACCTACCTTAAGTCCCTTCCTGCTTTAAGCCATGATATCTAAAGATCTTAGATCCTAGGCCGAGAAGGTGACCACAAGGCACCCGTCCTCCACCCCCCCTCCAAGCCCAGGGGTGAGACTTCTCAACAGTCCTCCAGACGGTCACCAAGTGATCAGCACCTCACACCAGTGGCAACTCGCTGTCACACGTTATCGTAGGCTGTAGTGCCTCCTTCCCCGAGTCATAAATGCACCCAACAGGAAGAGCAATACACCAATGTCAGCCAGAAACTCTGGAGATACATGGAAGGGCAACGATGTTTCAGAGCCGTGCTCCATCCCAGACAGTAACCTCTGCCAGCAGTAACCTTGAAGAATGTGCTGTGAAAAGGCATTTTGAAAGTTCTGTGACTCCTAAGATTTTGCCCAAACCCTGTAAGAATCTACTTCTACATCTTCTTGTTCCCATTTCTCTGAAAAACAAATTACTCAAGTCTGATAACTGCTGTGAGAGTAGAAACTCCAGGAAGCAGCAACTTCAACACTATGCTATTTCAGAGACCAGAGAGGGAAGTGGGAAAGTGGCAGAGGAACTTTCACCAGGCCAGGCAGTAGTGAGAATAAAAGCAGCAGCGACTTAACGGGGAGCTGACCAGGTACCAGGCATTTTGCTAAGTACACATGCAAATGGCCTCATTTAATCCTCAAAACCTTATTAGGTAAGTAATGTCATTATATACATCTTATACTAAGGGAACCGAGGCTCAGGGAGGTCAAGTGACTTAACCATGGTTATCCCCCTTTTTTTTTTTTTTTCCTTTGGTCATGCTGCGTGGCTTGTGGAATCCTAGTTCCCTGACCAGGGATGGAACCTGGGCCCTGGCATTAGAAGTGTGGAGTCCTAACCACTGGACCACCAGGGAATTCCCATGTTTATCCCTTTTAAGGCTGGAGCCAGAATATGAACCCAGGCAGTCTGGTGCTAGGGCCCCTACTCAGAACTGCTATCCCACAACCCTCGCGAGTGAAGACACTTAAAATACTGAGCCTTTGGGCGGCACAGATCTGATATTTTAATAACATAAGAAAGATGTAACTACTCCCCGCCTCACTAGCCTACCCTCCTCCAGCCTCTTCTCTGGTCCCAGCACAGCTCTTCACAGCCTAGCGTGGCTAAAAGCACAGGCTTCAGTATCTCCTATATTTCAAGTCAGACTTTGACCCTTCTTAGCCATGTGACCTTGGACAAGGAACTTCTCCAAGCCTCAGTTTACTACCTTTTGTGAGGATTAAATGAAATAAGCTATTAAAGCCCCAAGTCTGGAACATTTTAAATGCTCATAAATTCAGGCTGCCATCTCCCCTCTCACTGGACCCTGTTCTAGGGGTGGTGGATTCTTTAAGTCCTGCTTGTCCAGTAGTAGGATTGGCTCTTCCTGAGCTACCCATGAACAGCACTGTGAGCACTGAGGCTCAGTGATAGGGTCACTTTTATTGAGAAATATAGTTTTAGGAACAAGCCACAAAAATAATTCTTTCACTGGATTGGCTTCTGTGATTTTGCAGTGAGGAGCCTAGAATGTGGGTGGCCCCCTAACTTCCAAACCGTTCAGTGACCTTCTGTATCCACTTCTTCAGGCGGAACACATGTGTGTAGAAGCCGTATTTTCCATCCCTGTCACAGCCTTCACCCCATGAGACGATGCCCATTTGATACCAGCGGTTGTTAAAGGGGCTCTGAGGAAGAAACATGGGATTTCCAATAGAGTCAAGTCCAAGGTAGTGTCAGTATTACCCTGTCAAGCAATTGTTTCTGAAAACTTGGGTCCCTCCTCATCCACCCCAGAAGGATCTACCCACCAGCTCCTGGCCTTCTGGGAACTCAGCTTACCTTCATGACAAAGGGTCCCCCACTGTCGCCTTCACAAGCATCCCCTCGTTTCCCTTCACCGGGCTTGTAACCTTGAGAGAAAACAGCAGTACTCAGGGAGGGGTATAGCTCACACTCCAGCCACTCTCCCCTTCAAGAGATACTGCTGGTGAGTGTCCAGTGACGACTCCTAGCCATCCTTGACTCTGCTCATTTCCTCACCCCACACATCCAATTCTTAGGCAAACCTTGCCAGCTCAATCTTCAACGTACATCCCCAATCCAACCACTCCTCACCACTTCTGCACCTGGTCCCATCACATACACCTCTCCCCTGAACCACTAGTTTCCCTAGTTCTACTTTTGCTGCCTACAATCCATTCTCCACCCAATAAGCAGAATGACTTAAAAAAAACACATTAAACTGACAGGTGAGAGAATAATGAGAATTATGGCAGTTACCTTTATCCAAATATCTCCACATATCCTCCACAAACAACATGAAGAACAACAACAAAGCTACACAAAAACCACACCTTCAACATAACTTGAATACAGAGAACACCCAAACTTCAAACCACTTTATCTAACTGTACATCTAATATCAAAACTTGTGTGGAGATGAGGAGGGAAAAATATCCACTAGATCAAAGAAGTGGATGCAATGAATTAGGAATCTTGTAAATAACCCCAAATCTACAAAATGAATAGATGAAATAGATGAAAAGTAAGTAGATCTATACCAAGATACTATAGGAAAACAATAAGAACAAAAATACCTCAGCTAACAAAAATTCTTTCCCAAACACAACCATGAAACAAGAAAACTAACTGAATTAAATATCCTCAAGCAAATTTTTGGTATGTGAAAATGAATGAATCAGAAATTCAAAAATTAGGGACTTCCCTGATGTCACAGTGGTTAAGAATCTGCCTGCCAATGCAGGGGACACGGGTTCAAGCCCTGGTCTGGGAAGATCCCACATGACGTGGAACAACTAAGCCCGTGCACCACAACTGTTGAGCCTGTGTCTAGAGCCTGCAAGCCACGGCTGCTGGGCCTGTGTGCCTCAGCTGCTGAGGCCTACCCTCCTAGAGCCCATGCTCCACAACGGGAGAGGCCACTGCAATGAGAAGCCCGCGCACCGCAATGAAGAGTAGCCCCCGCTCGCCACAACTAGAGAAAGCCCGTGTGCAGCAACAAACACCCAACCCAGCCAAAAATAAAATAAATAAAAATAAATCAAAAAAATTTTTTAATTCAAAAATTAAAAATAAATGGACAGGGACTTCCCTGGTGGTCCAGTGGTAAAGAATCCTTCCTGCAATGCAGGGGACGCAGGTTTGATCCCTGGTCAGGGAACTAAGATCCCACATGCCGCGGGGCAACAAAGCCCACACGCCACAACTACTGAGCCTGCGTGCCTCAACTAGAGAGCCCGCGTACCGCAACAAAGATCCTGTGTGCTGCAACTAAGACCTGATGCAGCCAAATATAAAAATAAAAAAATAAATGGACAAAACAATGGGAAGTAATTAAAAGCAGAAAGTGGTCGAAATGGAACTCCGACTGAAGAAATGAGTCCCTCAAGAAGAAAAAGAAAGCAATGGAACAGAATTAATATGCATAATGTAGTCCAAGAAAACTTCACAGAAATAAAAGATTGGATGTGCATATTGAAAGGATCCACTGGGAACCTGGCAAAACTGATCTGAAACACTGAACTCTGAGACGTATCCTAAAAAAAACTGAGACTTCAAAGATGAAGAAAAAACCTTCAACGCCTCCAAGCAAAAAACCCAGCTCCCTTATAAAAGCAAAAGAATTACACTGGCATCAGATTTCAAAACCAACATACCAAGCAAGCAATAATAAAGCTATATTTTCAAAAAATTCAAGGAAGGAAAATGTGAACCATGGATTTTATATTCAATCATGCTGAGCTTCAGGTGTCAAGGCTACAGAAAACCAGTTATAAACACATAAAAACTCAGGAAGTTCTATACCCATAACCCTTCTTGAAAAATCGACTAGTGGACAAGCTTCATCCAACCAGGAGATGAATGCTTCAGCAAAAGGACTGATTAACTGTCTGACAAGTAGAAAAAAATACAACTAAAAGTATGAGAGGAGAAGAGAAAGAGGAAAGTAAACTCACTGATTGTAACAACTAAAAGAATATAAGAAACTAAGGGCATTTCAAAAAGGTGTAAGACCAAAGATAATGAGTAGAACAAAAATGCAAACCTTACTAAATATATGAAATTATTTGAAAAGTAAAGAAAAGATCACACAGGGATAAAACACAGTAAATGAAACATAATATACATAAAAATAACAAAATCGTATGAGATACTAATTCTATTAATCATATCAATAAATATGAATGGGCTTAACTCACTTTTTAAAAAACAAAAAGATTTTTAATTCGACTCACAAAGCAAGACTCAATGATGCTATATATGAGACAAAACAAAGTGATTCATAGAGGCTAAAGTTAAAGGGATGGACAAAAGTATACCAGGAGAATGGAAACAGAGAGCAGGGATAGTGAAGCTGAAGTTGAAAATAAAGGACACTTTTAGTGCTAAAAGCCACAATTCACAATGAATAATTAACAGTTATAAATATCTGCACCAAATAACACAGCAACTGCCTTTATAAAGTAAAAGACTATAAATGATGCAAGGAGATAGACAGAAATACATTAATAACAGAATTCAACACACCAAACTCAGTACAAGACATATCAAGTGAACTGAAAATAAACAAGGATATAAATGACCTAAATAACAACTGATAAGGTACATTTATGGAGATATATATATATATTGAACTTTACACGTGGATAAAGGAGAACACATCTACACACCTCAAGCACACATGTACATTCACAGAAATTGATCAAACGGTTCTCAGAAAAATCAGTTCCATAAAGTAGAAATATTACAAACTATATTCCTGGATTATAATGCAGCAAAACTGAAAATCAAAATGCTAAAGGGCCCTCCCATCTGGAAATTTTAAAACCACCTATTAACTCTTGAGTGAAAGGAGAATACACACTGAAATTAGAGAGTTTCGAAAAAAAAAATAATAATTCAAACATAATTCAATAATTCAAACAAACATAGTGTTTTCCATGAATGGTGTTTTCCATTCATAGCCCTACTCAGTAAAAATTAAAGATCAAAAATAAATTAACCAGGGACTTCCCTGGTGGTGCAGCGGATAAGACTCTGAGCTCCCAATGCAAGGGGCCTGGGTTCAATCCCTAGTCAGGGAACTAGATCCCACATGCGTGCCACAACTAAGAGTTCACATGCCACAACTAAGGGGACGGTGTGTCACAACTAAGGAGCTGGCGACCCACAACTAAGACCCCGCGCAACCAAATAAATAATTTTAAAAATAAAATAAAATAAAAAATAAATTGACCAAATTGGCAGCTCAAAAAGCTTTTAGAAAAAGAACAGCAAAGTGAACCAAAAGGAAGCATAAGGGAAAAAAATTAAGATCAAAGCAGAAATTAATGAGGTACAAAATAGAAAAATAATAAGCCTAATTAATAAGTCAAATTCTTAGGTATTTTGTTTGTTTGTTTCCAATCAGTAGCTAATTTACTCAAGAAAAATAAGAAAGAAAACACAAATATATAAAATAAGGTGCCAAGGAGGAAAAAAACCATAAGAGAAGACACTGTAGCACAAGATACAATATAGACTTGAACAAATTGAAAGACATATCTTGTCCTTGGATAGAATGGCTCAACATCAAAAAGAAGTCAGTTCTCCCTAATTTATAACTTTAATGTAATCCCAATAAAAATACCCACAAATTTTTTATAGAGCTAGATAAGTTGATACTAAAATTCATGTGGAAAAACAAACATGCAAGAATTGCAAGGAAAACACTGGAAAAGAAAAACTACAAGAGAAGACAAGCTCTAGCAGATATTAAAACATACTCTAAAGCCTCTATAATGAAAACAAGACAACATTTTAACAGAATAGACAACAGACCAGAAGACCCAAACAGAATGTCCAGAAACAGACTTAAGCACATATAGAAACCTAGTATGTGATAAAGGCAACATCCCAAATTACTGGGGCAAAGACAGAATTTTTTTTTTTTTTTTTTTTTTTTTAGTATTTTTAAAATTTTATTTATTTATTTTTGGCTGCATTGGGTCTTTGTTGCTGCATGTGGGCTTTCTCTAGTTGTGGCGAGCGGGGGCTACTCTTTGTTGTGGTGTGCAGGCTTCTCATTGTGGTGGCTTCTCTTGTTGCGAGCATGGGCTCTTGGCACACAGGCTTCAGCAGCTGTGGCTCGCAGGCTCAGTAGTTGTGGCTCGCGGGCTCTAGAGCACAGGCTCAGTAGTTGTGGCGCATGGGCTTAGTTGCTCCACAGCATGTGGGATCTTCCCGGACCAGGGCTCGAACCCGCGTCCCCTGCATTGGCAGGTGGATTCTTAACCACTGCGCCACCAGGGAAGTCCCCAAAGACAGAGTTTTTAATAAATGGTATAGAGACAGCTTATTAGCCATTTAGAAAAAGATAAATTAGATACATACCTTACATCGTATGCAAGAATAAACTCCAAATGACTCGGAGATCGGAGTGTAGAAAAATGAAACCAAGTACTAGAAGAAAATATGAATGAATTTCTCTGTGACCTGGGTATAAGGAAGGTTCTTTTAACTCTGACTCAAAATCCAGGTGCAGTAAAATGAAAGATTAATAAATTTGACTACATAAAAAAATTTAATTGGATGGCCAAAAAATAATAAAGGATAAAGAAAAAGAAACTGGAAGAAAATATTTGCAAAGTATATCACAAATAGAGGCCTAAATCACTAACATATGAAGAACTCCTTAAAAATGATGGGAGAGGGACCAAAAAATGGACCATAAAAAC
The DNA here is from genome assembly GCF_009873245.2 of Balaenoptera musculus. Lineage (NCBI taxonomy): Eukaryota > Metazoa > Chordata > Mammalia > Artiodactyla > Balaenopteridae > Balaenoptera > Balaenoptera musculus. The sequence continues at coordinate 95,811,348 of NC_045792.1, read as the reverse complement.
ATGGACAATTCACAAAAAAAGATATAAAAATGGTCATTAAGCATATAAAAAGATGTTCAATTACAAAATATCGGAAATCTAAATACCCATACACAGGAAATGGTTGAAGACACTATCATACATCCTCCTAATGTGACTATAAAATTTTCTTTTTTATTGAAATATAGTTGATTTACAATGCTGTGTTAGTTTCTAGTGTACAGCAGTAATTCAGTTATACATATATTTTTTTCATATTCTTTTCCATTGTAGTTTATAACAAGATATCGAATATAGTTCCCTGTGTTATACAGTAGGACCTTGTTATTTATCTATTTTATATATAGTTGTTTGTATATGCTAATCCCAAATTCCTAATTTATCCCTCCCCTCTCCTTTCCCCTTTGGTAACCAACGGGAAGTTTGTGTGGTAAGTTTGTTTTCTATGAATGGATAAAGATGATATAAGATGTGCGTGTGTGTGTGTATATATATATACACACACACGAACACACACACACACACACACACACACAGTGGAATACTACTCAGCCACAAAAAAGAATGAAATAATGCCATTTGTAGCAACATGGATGGACCTAGAGATTATCATACTAAATGAAGCAAGTCAGACAAAGACAAACATATGATATCACTTACATGTGGAATCTTAAGAAATGATATAAATGAACTTACTTACAAAACAGAAACAGACTCACAGACATATAAAATTTTTTTTAATAAGGAAAAGCTCTATAACCAAAATGGAATGAATTTTCAGGATACATTAGGTGAAAAAAGCAAAGTACAAAAGAATATCTATACTGTGGCTACTCTGTGAAAAGGGAAAATAAGAAAATATACATGTGTCTGCTCATTTGTGCAAAAAGAAACAGAAGAAGAATAAACCTCAAACTACTGAGACTGGTTAACTGCAGGGCCTGGATGGAAATGGGGTGCAAAGGAAGGAGGTGGGAACAGGACAGGAGGAAAAGGGGAGTATCATTCTCTGAGTGTACCTGTATAAAGAATCTGATTTTTAGACCATGTTAATACAGGCACACCTTGGAGATACTGTGGGTTAGGTTATAGACCACCACAATAAAGCAAGTCATATGAATTTTTTGGTTTCTTGGTGCATATAAACGTTATGTCTACAGTATACTATAGTCTATTAAGAGTGCAATAGCATTATGTCAAAAAATATATACAGGACTTCCCTGGTGGCGCAGTGGTTAAGAATCCACCTGCCAATGCAGGGGCCACGGGTTCGATCCCTGGTCCGGGAAGATCCCACATGCTGTGGAGCAACTAAGCCCATGCGCCACAACTACTGAGCCTGTGCTCTAGAGCCCGCAAGCCACAACTACTGAAGCCCGTGCGCCTAGAGCCCATGCTCCGCAACAAGAGAAGCCACTGCAGTAAGAAGCCCGCGCACCAAACGAAGAGTAGCCCCCGCTCACCACAACTACAGAAAGCCCGCGTGAAACAACGAAGACCCAACACAGCCAAAAATAACTAAATAAATGAATAAAAAATATATATACACATACTTGAATTTAAAAATATTTTGTTGCATACAAACTACTATGTATAAAATAAATAATCTACAAGGATATACTGTACAAACAGGGAATACAGTCAATATTTTATAACTATAAATGGAATATAACCTTTAAAATTGTGAATCATTATGTTGTATACCTAAAACTTATTGTACATCAACTACACCTTAATAAAAAAAAAATATTTTGTTGCTAAAAAATGCTAACCGTCATTTGAACCTCCAGCAAATTGTAACCTTTTTGCTGGTGGAGGGTCTTGCCTCCATGTGGATGGCTGCTGACTGATCAGGGTGGTGGTGCTGAAGATGGGGTGGCCACGGCAATGTTTTAAAATAAGACAACAATGAAGTTTGCCCCACTGATGGACTCTTCCTTTCAAGAACAATTTCTCTGCAGCATGCAGTGCTATTTGATAGCATTTTACCCACAGAAGAACTTCCTTCAAACTAGGAGTCAATCCTCTCAAACCCTACCACTGCTTTATCAACTAAGTTTACATAATGTTCTAAATCCCTTGTTGTCATTTCAACAATCTTCACAGCATTTTTAGCAGCAATAGAGTCCATCGCAAGAAACCACTTTCTCCTTATCCGTTAAAGTTTTATCGTAAGATGGCAGCAATTCAGTCACATCTTCAGGCTCCACTTCTAATTCTAGTTCTCTTGCTATTTTCACCACATCTGCAGTTATTTCCTCCACTGATGTCTTGAACCCCTCAAAGTCATCCATGAGGGTTGGAACAACTTCTTCTAAACTCCTGTTCATATTGATATTTTGACCTTTTTCCATGAAATCATAAATTTTTTTTTGAATATTTGAATTTTATTTTGTTTTTTTATACAGCAGGTTCTTATTAGTTATCTATTTTATTTTATTTTATTTTATTTTATTTATTTATTTTTTTTTTAGTTATCTATTTTATACATACTAGTGTATACATGTCAATCCCAATCTCCCAGTGCATCCCACCACCACCACCACCCCCGCCAATTTCCCCCCTTGGTATCCATACGTTTGTTTCCTACACCTGTGTCTCTATTTCTGCCCTGCAAACCAGTTCATCTGTACCATTTCTCTAGGTTTCACATATATGTGTTAATATAACGATATTTTGTTTTTCTCTTTCTGACTTACTTCACTCTGTATGACAGTCTCTAGATTCATCCATGGCTCTACAAAGACCCAATTTCATTTCTTTTTATGGCTGAGTAACAGTCCATTGTATATATGTACCACATCTTCTTTATCCATTCGTCTGTCGACGGGCATTTAGGTTGCTTCCATGACCTGGCTATTGTAAATAGTGCTGCAATGAACATTGGGGTGCATGTGTCTTTTTGAATTATGGTTTTCTCTGGGTATATGCCCAGTAGCGGGATTGCTGGGTCATATGGTAATTCTATTTAGTTTTTTAAGGAACCTCCACACTGTTCTCCATAATGGCTGTATCAATTTACATTCCCACCAACAGTGAAAGAGGGTTCCCTTTTCTCCACACCCACTCCAGCAGTTGTTGTTTGTAGATTTTCTGATGATGCCCATTCTAACTGGTGTGAGGTGATAACTCATTGTAGTTTTGATTTGCATTTCTCTAATAATTAGTGATGTTGAGCAGCTTTTCATGTGCTTCTTGGCCATCTGTATGTCTTCTTTGGAGAAATGTCTATTTAGGTCTTCTGCCCATTTTTGGATTGGGTTGTTTGCTTTTTTTAATATTGAGCTGCATGAGCTATTTATATATTTTGGAGATTAATCCTTTGTCCATTGATTCGTTTGCAAATATTTCTCCATTCTGAGGGTTGTCTTTTCGTCTTGATTGTAGTTTCCTTTGCTTTGCAAAAGCTTTTAAGTTTCATTAGGTCCCATTTATTTTTGTTTTTATTTCCATTACTCTAAGAGGTGGATCAAAAAAGATCTTGCTGTGATTTATGTCAAAGAGTGTTCTTCCTATGTTTTCCTCTAAGAGTTTTATAGTGTCCGGTCTTACATTTAGGTCTCTAATCCATTTTGAGTTTATTTTTGTGTACGGTGTTAGGGAGTGTTCTAATTTCATTCTTTTACATGTAGCTGTCCAGTTTTCCCAGCATCACTTACTGAAACTGTCTTTTCTCCATTGTATATCCTTGCCTCCTTTGTCATAGATTAGTTGACCATAGGTGTGTGGGTTTATCTCTGGGCTTTCTATCCTGTTCCATTGAAATCACAAATGTTCTTAATGGCATCTAGAATGGTGAATCCTTTCCAGAAGGTTTTCAATTTCCTTTGCCCAGATCCATCAGGGGAATCACTATCTATGGCAGCTTTAGCCTTATGAAATGTATTCATTAAGATAATAAGACTTGAAAGAAAAAATTACTCCTTAATCCATGGGCTGCAGAATGGACGTTGTGTTAGCAGGCATGAAAACAACGTTAATCTTGTGGTATGTCTTCATCACAGTTCTTGGGTAACCAGGTGCATTGTCAATAAGAAGGAATATTTTGAAAGGAATCTTTTTTTTCTGAGCAGTAGGTCTCAACAGTGGGCTTAAAATATTCAGTAATCTATGTTGTAAACAGATGTGCTGTCATCAGGCTTTGTTGTTCCATTTAGAGAGCACGGGGAGAGTAGAGTTAGCATAATTCTTAAGGGCCCTAGGATTTTCAGAATGGTAAATGAACATTGGCTTCAACTTAAAGTTGCCAGCTGTATCAGCCCCTAACAAAAGAGCCAGCCTGTCCTCTAAAGCTTTGAAGCCAGGCAGTGACTTCTCTCCAACTATGAAAGCCCTAGATGGCATCTCCTTCCAATATAAGGCTGTTTGTCTACATTGAAAATCAGTTGTTTAGTATAGTCATTTTCATGAATTATCTTAGCTAAATCTTCTGGATAACTTGTTGCTTTACCTTGTAGTTTTATATTATGAAGACAGCTTCTTTCCCTAAACCTCATGAATCAATCTCTGCTAGCTTCAAAGTTTTGGCTTAAGGGAATGTTATGGCTGATTTGACCTTCTATCCAGACCACTAAAACTTTCTTCATATCAGCAATAAGGCTGAAGCTAAGGCTGAATAAGGAGAAGCTAAAATTAATCCTATTGCATTGCAAGATGGAGGAACACTCCCCAACTCATTCTATGAGGCCACCCTCACCCTGATACCAAAACCAGCCAAAGATGTCACAAAGAAAGAAAACTACAGGCCAATATCACTGATAAACATACATGCAAAAATCCTCAACAAAATACTAGCAAACAGAATCCAACAGTATGTTAAAAGGATCGTACACCATGATCAAGTGGGGTTTATCCCAGGAATGCAAGGATTCTTCAATATACGCAAATCAATCAATGTGATACAACATATTAATAAACTGAAGGAGAAAAACCATATGATATCTCAATAGATGCAGAAAAAGCTTTCGATAAAATTCAACCCCCATTTATGATAAAAACCTTCCAGAAAGTAGGCATAGAGGGAGCTAACCTCAACATAATAAAGGTCATATATGACAAACCCACAGCCAACATCGTTCTCAATGGTGAACAACTGAAACCATTTCCACTAAGATCAGGAACAAGACAAGGTTGCCCACTTGCACCACTATTATTCAACATAGTTTTGGAAGTTTTAGCTATAGCAATCAGAGAAAAAGAAATAAAAGGAATCCAAATCGGAAAAGAAAAAGTAAAGCTGTCATTGTTTTCAGATGACATGATACTATACATAGAGACTCCTAAAGACTCTACCAGAAAACTACTAGAGCTAATCAATGAATATGGTAAAGTAACAGGATACAAAATTAATGCACAGAAATCTCTTGCATTCCTATACACTAATGATGAAAAATCTGAAAGAGAAATTAAGGAAACACTCCCATTTACCACTGTAACAAAAAGAATAAAATACCTAGGAATAAACCTACCTAAGGAGACAAAAGACCTGTATGCAGAAAACTGTAAGGCATGGATGAAAGAAATTAAAGATGATACAAACAGATGGAGAGATATACCATGTTCTTGGATTGGAAGAATCAACATTGTGAAAATGACTATACTACCCAAAGCAATCTACAGATTCAATGCAATCCCTATCAAACTACCAATGGCATTTTTCATATAACTAGAACAAAAAATTTCACAATTTGTATGGAAACACAAAAGACCCCGAATAGCCAAAGCAATCTTGAGAAAGAAAAACAGAGCTGGAGCAATCAGGCTCCCTGACTTCAGACAAAGCAACAGTAATCAAGACAGTAGGGAGGCTTCCCTGGTGGCGCAGTGGTTGAGAATCTGCCTGCCAATGCACGGGACACGGGTTCGAGCCCTGGTGTGGGAAGATCCCACATGCCGTGGAGCAACTAGGCCCGTGAGCCACAACTACTGAGCCTGCGCGTCTGGAGCCTGTGCTCCGCAACAAGAGAGGCCGCGATAGTGAGAGGCCCGCACACTGCGGTGAAGAGTGGCCCCCGCTTGCTGCAACTAGAGAAAGCCCTCGCACAGAAACGAAGACCCAACACAGCCAAAAATAAATAAATAAATAAATAAATAAATAAAGGAGTTCCTTTAAAAAAAAAAAAAAAAGACAGTATGGTACTGGCACAAAAACAGAAATATAGATCAATGGAACAGGATAGAAAGCCCAGAGATAAACCCACACACATATGGTCACCTTATCTTTGATAAAGGAGGCAAGAATATACAGTGGAAAAAAGACAGCCTCTTCAGTAAGTGGTGCTGGGAAAACTGGACAGCTACATGTAAAAGAATGAAATTAGAACACTCCCTAACACCATACACAAAAATAAACTCAAAATGGATTAAAGACCTAAATGTAAGGCCAGACACTATCAAACTCTTAGAGGAAAACATAGGCAGAACACTCTGTGACATAAATCACAGCAAGATCCTTTTTGACCCACCTCCTAGAGAAATGGGAATAAAAACAAAAATAAACAAATGGGACCTAATGAAACTGAAAAGCTTTTGCACAGCAAAGGAAACCATAAACAAGACGAAAAGACAACCCTCAGAATGGGATAAAATATTTGCAAACGAAGCAACTGACAAAGGACCAATCTCCAAAATTTACAAGCAGCTCATGCAGCTCAATATCAAAAAACAAACAACCCCATCCAAAAATGGGCAGAAGACCTAAATAGACATTTCTCCAAAGAAGGTATACAGATGGCCAACAAACACATGAAAGAATGCTCAACATCACTAATCATTAGAGAAATGCAAATCAAAACTACAATGAGGTATCACCTCACACCAGTCAGAATGGCCACCATCAAAAAATCTACAAACGATAAATGCTGGAGAGGGTGTGGAGAAAAGGCAACCGTCTTGCACTGTTGGTGGGAATGTAATTTGGTACAGCCACTATGGAGAACAGTATGGAAGTTCCTTAAAAAACTAAAAATAGAACTACCATATGACCCAGCAATCCCACTACTGGGCATATAAAAACCATAATTCATAAAGAGTCATGTACCACAATGTTCATTGCAGCTCTATTTACAACAGCCAGGACATGGAAGTAACCTAAGTGTCCATCGACAGATGAATGGATAAAGAAGATGTGGTACATATATACAATGGAATATTACTCAGCCTTAAAAAGAAACGAAATTGAGTTATTTGTAGTGAGGTGGATGGACCTAGAGTCTGTCATACAGAGTGAAGTAAGTCAGAAAGAGAAAAACAAATACCGTATGCTAACACATATATATGGAATCTAAAGGGGAAAAAAATGGTTATGAAGAACCTAGGGGCAGGACAGGAATAACGATGCAGATGTAGAGAATGGACTTGAGGACGTGGGGAGGGGGAAGGGTAAGCTGGGACGAAGTGAGAGAGTGGCATGGACTTATATATACTACCAGATGTAAAACAGATACCTAGTGGGAAGCAGCCGCATAGCACAGGGAGATCAGCTCAGTGCTTTGTGACCACCTAGAGGGGTGGGATAGGGAGGGAGACGCAAGAGGGAGGAGATATGGGGATATATGTATATGTATAGCTGATTCACTTTGTTATAAAGCAGAAACTAACACACCATTGTAAAGCAATTATACTCCAGTAAAGATGTTTAAAAAAAAAATCCTATTGCATTGCAATGGGAGGTTTCAGTGTCATCTCATGGTTTTAGATAGATAAATAGATAGAAAGAACAGACATAGATTTAGGTATATGCATAATACATGTATTTTCTAGTTCTGTCTGCTAAGAGGGCCTAGGAGCAATGACACCCCAGTAACAATGTGCACACCTGGCACCCAGAACTTGGTTTCTAAATACCATTCTCCACTAGAAGGCAAGTAGGATGAACCTAGAACATCTTGCTGTGCTGAAAGTAAGAAAGTACTCAGAGATTGACAGGACATCTCCAAAATTCACAGAAGCCAGGTTGTTTGTTTTTTCTTTGACTCCCACTGGCCAAACCTGGGATAATTTGAACATTATAATAATGATAGTAACAAATTATAGTCCTTAGAATAAAGAAAGGACCCATGAGTCCACAGTGACAAAGTGAAAGAAAATTCTTCTACAGTAAGATGATAACTAATAAATGTAGAAGGAATGACAGAATTAGAAAATCACCATTTGGCAGCTACCAGAGTTAGGAGAACAATTTGATGAGAAACAGGACAGACAGTATTCAACTTTCTCCCCACAAGATATTTATTAGTCTTAAAAAGGAAAACAGAACTTTACAGTGAGAAACATGGCAGATGCAGACACCACCTTAACCAAGAGGTCAGAGTTAATCTCACCAGTTATGGGACAGAGACATCATATGCCTGAAAAGGACACAACATCACTTAGCTTGAATCTGATCATTAGGAAACCTTAGAGAAAGCCAAACTGAGGCCAATCTACAGAATAACTGGCCTATACATGTCAAATATGTCTAAATCATGAAAGACAAAGACTGACAACTGAGTACAGTGTGTGATCCTGGACTGGATCCTGGGTGGGAAAAACGTTTTTTTTTTCTTTTGCTAAAAAAGACATCAGTAAGTAGGACAACTGGAAAACATTTAAATGAAGTCTAAAAATTAGACAAAGGTATTATATCATTATTAATTTCTTTTTTCATTATTAATTTCTTGATTTAATAAATGTACTGTGGTTATGGCAGAGAACATCCCTGTTTTTTTGGAAATACTTAAGTGTATGGGTAAAAAAGGCAACATATGTACAATTTAGTCTCAAATAGTGTGTATATGTGTGTGTATAAATACACACACACACAGAACACACACACACAAAGGAGGTGGCAGAATCTGGATGACGGTATAAAGGAATTCTTTGTATTATTTTTGCAACTTTTCTGTGAGTCTGAAATCACCTAAAATTTTTAAAAATTTAAAAATTAAGTTAGATCGTTTACTCACCTGCCCCAAAGTCTCCAATAATGTCCTATCTCAATAAAAGCCAAAGTCCTTCAAGGCCCTGAAGGAAGCACCCATCCCCTGCCTGCCCACCTCTCTCCCCTCTTCCAATGCTGCCCTTCCTGTGTTTACTGCCCTCCAGCCACACAGGCCTCCCTGCTGCTCCTCAGACACGCCAAGCATGCTCCCACCTCAGGGCCTTTGTACCTGCTGTCCCTGCAAGTCTGGAGTGCACTTCCTCTAGACTGGCTCACTCTTTCATGTCTTCTAGTCTCTGCTTAAACATCACTTCTCAGAGAGGCCTTCTCCAACCACTCTGTCTCGATCGCCCCATCCCCATCTCTCACTCCCTTACTCAGCTTCATTTTTCTCCTATCAGGATTGCTATTCTAGATCTGCTTATTGACACACTCTCCTTCTAGGAAGGAAGCTCTCTGAAGACACAGGAGACCCTCTCTGTTAGGGTCCTTGATGGACACCCTGGAATACTGCCTGGACCACAGTAAGCACTCAGTAAATATTTGCTGAACGACTGAATGAATGAATGGCTTTTCCTCCACCCGTGGCCTCTGGCTGGTGTCTGGCTCACATATACTGACAACTTGACCAGTGACTAGCACCACGCCTAACACCTTAAATACACTATCTCGCTCAACCCTCACACAGCCTAATGGAATAGAGCCAGGACTTGAACCCAGGCCTGTGCTACTCACGTGTCTCAATCCTCCTAACCCGAGGCCCTGCTGTTCCCGCCTGCCCAGCCATGCCCAGGGGACTTTACCAGCACAGAACATGTTGTCGGTGATGCGGATCCGGGTGGAGGCCTTGCAGACCGGCCGCTCCACGATGGGCAGGTTCACCACCTGCAGCACGCTGGGCTGCACCTCAGCCATATTGGTTGTCCACGTCTCCCTCAAGTTGCCCCAGCCCGTCACTCGCCCTTTGTATCCAGCCTGGAGCAACCTTTGGGGAAAGGAGAAGGACTGAGTGAGAACAGACCAGTCTAGGAACCTCCTGGCCCCAACACCATCCCTTAGAGACCTGAATCTAAAACACCAGTGCAGGAAGACACTGAGGCCTGGAAAAGGGAAGGAACTTCAGCAAGGCAATAGGGTGTCAGAGTCAGGCCCAGAACCCAGCCCAGGCCCTCAGCTACCAGCCCCCTGGCTGCCCCCCGACCACATGACCCCTGGCCAACCCCCACGGCTGCCCCCCCAGCCACCCCCCGGCTGCCCTCTGGCCACCCCACTTGGTTGCTGTCTCCTTGTCGGGCAGGCACACGGGATGGACATATTCGGTGAAGCTGATGGGCTTCTTGAGCTTCAGCAGGGCGATGTCCCGGTCCAGGTTCTCCCTCCAGTTGTACCTGGGGTGGATGTAGATCTTTTCCAGCATGGAGATCTTTTCAATCTTTCGCTCATAGCTGTGCAGACCCCAGCAGAGAAAAGAAGCTGTAGGCCACCCAATGAGGGGCAGCTGGTTCCCCGAGGAAGAAAACTGCCTGCCCTCAGGGTCTGGGAGTCAGGGTAACCAGCAGGCCACCAGAGAGGGGGAGAGGGCCGGCTCCTGTCCTGGCAGCTTCTTCCTGGCCTGAAGTTGCCCAGAGCTTTGGGATCAAACAGCCCACGCAGGTAGGGGGAGGGACGCAGCCTGTAGGCCCTGATCCAAACAGCCTCTAATCAGAGGTCACACCTGGGCCGTGTTCTGGTGCCTGGAAGGGTGCTAAGGGCAGGCCAGGATTCTGCTCTCTGCAAAGGCTTAGTTTCTCTGTCCCCAGGTCCAAGCTTCAGTCAGGACGTGGCCATATAGACTTTACAGCAGAGCCTATCGGGTTTTCTATTGTGGGAGATGTACAGACATATCTCTCGTGGCCCAGGGTCACCAGAGCCCCTCACAGTCACTCGGGGGGCTCAGACCCCTGCCAGACACGCACGGGCCCCCACTTCTGTACCTGGTGCGGGAGTGCTTGCCAATGCGCACCAGAAGGTCATTCGCAGTGAAGTTCTTGTCCCAAGGCGGGTACAGAAGACAGTGGGCAGCGGTGAGGATCCAGCGGTCACTGATGAGGCTGGCCCCGCACAGCAGCTCCTGGGGACTCTTCCGGAAAAGCATCACCTGCCTGGGAGAAGAAGTGGGAAGCATTAGGAGGTGGGAGGGCTGCCCCTCCACCAGCCCTACAAGCGCAAAGTCCCAGGTTTAAGAACTAACTGGACAGAGCTACCTGCTGGGCCCAGACCCCAGCTTGACCCTCCCGTCCTTGGGGACCGCGGCATATATGTGCCACTGAGGAGCTGCCACCTGCTTTTTGCACCCCCCCTGCCCTCATCAAGCTTCTTCCAGGCCAGAGTTGGCACAGCTTAGCACAGCTCTGGGGTCAGAAGAACAGGAATCTAGTCCTGCTGTGTAACCCATTCACTAGCAGCACCACTGAGGCGAGTCACTTAAGCGCTCTGACCCTCAGCTTCACCATCTGCTTTGGAGAAGTAGCAAACCCAATCTCAAAAGGCGGCGGTGAGGGTTCGATGAGATGTTGGTGCTGGGCTAGGTTGTCTGTGGAGCCTAGACCTGTGAGGGCGGAGGAGTCTCCCAGGGCGCGGGATGCGGGTGCGGAAGGGGTCGGTGGGGGCAGGGAGCACGCACCAGGGCGCCAGGCCGATCTCCGCATCCCGGCCCTCCACGATGCGGCCCTCGATGTAGGAATCGAACAGCTCCTGTTCCGTTTTGTCCTGCACCAACTTATTCTCGAACAGAGGCCGCAGGCCACAGTCTGCAGAGCCAGTGGGACCATGAGGGGCCAAGCGCTGCAACACCCGCCCCCGCCCCCATGCCGCGGCCCCGCGCCCCTCCGGCCGCCGCCTGACCTGCCTCCCCGGAGCCGAAGGTCCTCTCGTTGAAGAAGGGCTGAAACTTGTCCGCGGCGGTGCGCCCCTCTATGGCCGCATCCGGTTCCTCGCCTAGCCCATATCCCACCTCCTCATCCACCGGCTCCTCTGCGGGGACCCAGACACCAGCTGCGGCTGGGCCAGGCCATTCCTCACCCACCCTCTGACCTCCCCAAGCCCCCAGCCAGCCGCGGAGATCGTTTGGTGTAGAGGTTAAGAGCGCAGGCGCACCTGCGTTACTAGGAAACCAAACCCCGTGGGGCTCCGTTTCCTCAGCTGTAAGGTGGAGCTAGGATTACAACCACCTGGTTAATGTCAGGTGTCATGAATGCACTCACTGGTGAGTGGTAAGCCTCAGATCAGGTGGTAAGCCTTAGATCAGGGGAGGTACCGTTCTTGTTATTCCCTCCAGGCTGTGTCCTCTGTCTCATGCCCCCTGCCCTGCCCTCTCACCGCAATAGTCCAGGTCGCAGTACTCAAAGTCGCCAGGCTCTCCGGCCACGTAGCACCACGCGCCCTCCGCATCCCCGTCTGGGTTGCGGCAGAAGTTCTCCACCAGTGGGACAGCCGGGTTGAAGTCCTGGTCCTTGCTCAGGGCCTTGGCCCGCTCGCTGGCCCAGGCAAGGCAGGGAGACCCATGTGTGGTCACCGCCAGGTGCCCCTGGTACTGCTGGCCGCGATCAGGGATGCACATTTCCGATTGAGGTGACAGATTCACTGTGAAGTCTCCGGAGTTTGGGGTCAGCTCCACAGTGACTCGCTCCTGGCCTGGTGGGTGAGGAAACAGAGGAGCAGAGTGGGTGGGACCACACATGGAGCCAGAAAGGATGTGAATCCCTGCCTTTCGGCCTTTATCCTATAGACCTCAAGTCACTTATCCTCTCTGAGCCGCAGTCTGCTTGCCTGTGAAAGGGATTACTAATGCATTTTTGCAGGGTTATTGAGAGATTTAAACAAAAGATATGGCATAAGGGTCTGGTGCATTATAAGCCAGAGATAGTAACCAGGTTTCATCTCCTGGGCTATCTGTAATCTATTGGTAGTGACTGCCTGGAGTTTAAGGATTCTGTGTTTTCACAAGGGCACAGTAGGAAAGATAGCTGGGATCCACTGAGGATGTCTACACAGGCAGTAGGTCAGTTTCAGCATGCCTGCAACATATTTATCATAGGTGTTCGGGGTGGGGGCTTGGTAAACTGTAGCTGTTTTTGTTACTATGATTGGCAACTCGCTCTAAGACTGGCCCCAGCATCCAGCATTGGGTCCTACAGGGATGCATGAAGGACAAAGAAGAGCAACCCATGTTTGGTAGATTGAGTTACTGGCACTAATTCTTTACTCCTACCTGGATCCACCTGGATCCACATCCTCTGCCCTGTTATTTTACAAGCAAAGGTGTAAAGGTCCACCTCTTGACCTTGGCCTTGATCATGGGACTTGCTTTGGCCAATGGCGTGTGGGCAGAGCTGACTCTGCCAGTTCTGAGCCTAGGTTTAAAGATGTGTGTCTGCTCACTGCTTGGTATTTCTGCCACCCCCATGGAAGAAGCTGCTGCCTTTCAGCCTCCCCCCACAATGAGTACACATGGAGCAGACATGGACCCACCCACACAAGGAGCCAAGCTCAGCTGGACTGATTATTTGATGTAGGGCCACCAGCCGAGCCCAGCCTACATCTGGACCCCACAGACGCGTGAGCGAGTGCAGCTGAGATCAGCAGAGCCACCCCAGCTGAACCTCAGACACATAAGAAATAAATGTGGGACTTCCCTGGAGGTCCAGTGGTTAAGACCTCCCCTTCCAATACAGGGGGTGTGGGTTCGATCCCTGGTCGGGGAGCTAAGATCCCACATGTCTCATGGCCAAAAAACCAAAACAGGAGCAATATTGTAACAAATTCAATAAAGACTTTAAAAATGGTCCACATCAAAAAAAAAATCTTGGGCTTCCCTGGTGGCGCAGTGGTTGAGAATCTGCCTGCCAATGCAGAGAATACGCGTTCGAGCCCTGGTCTGGGAAGATCCCACATGCCGCGGAGCAACTGGGCCCGTGAGCCACAATTACTGAGCCTGCGCGTCTGGAGCCTGTGCTCCGCAACAAGAGAGGCCGCGATAATGAGGGGCCCGCGCACCGCGATGAAGAGTGGCCCCCGCTTGCCACGGCTGGAGAAAGCCCTCACACAGAGGCGAAGACCCAACACAGCCATAAAAATAAATAAATAAATAAACCCAAAGTTAAAAAAAAAAAAAAAATTAAAAAAAAAAAATCTTAAAAAAAAAAGAAAGAAATGCTTATCGGTGTATGCCCCCCAGTTTTTGTGGCTGTTTGTGATTTTGTGGGTTTTGTGGGGTTTGCAGCGTTATTATGGCTATAGCTAGCTGACACATCATGGGAAATAATGATGACAGAATCATGCAGGGCTGGACTGTACGAGGCTTGCTCTGTGATGCTCGGCAAAGGGTACATGGACTGAAATGGTTAGGAAGGGCTTCCTGGAGGGAAGAATGCCTCAAGCAGGAAGTAAAGCATATTTAGAATGGGCCACATCCTGGATCATAAGGAAGCAAAGGCTGTGGACGGAGGGGGGGAGGCTGGAAGCTAACTCTCTCTGGTCTCCTGAATTCACTAACCAACAAGCCCAAATATGTTGTCAGTAACTAACGCCAGCTCAGAGGGAGCCAGGATCTTGATTCCCATCCTGTGCTGCCAGGCCCATGAAGACCCACGGGCCTTGGCCGTGCCCACCTGATCTCCCCCAGCTCACCGCAGACAGGGATGCTGCACTCCTCCCTCTGCACAGTGGGGAACGTAGTGTAGCACCAGGGCCCAGTGATGCTGCCATCTGGGTTGCGGCAAAAATTCTCCCGCAGGTCAGCCCCAGGGTGGGTGGTAGAGTTGATTCTGGAACAGAAAATTGCTCAGCAGAAGGCGTCTCTCCCACCCCCAGTGTCTCCTCACCCCCTATTCTCAGCCCCCTGGCAGACAGGCCTGCCCATCACTCACTCCGGCTTATGTGGGTAGCGACTCCTCCACAGCTGGCATTCGATGCCTGACCGGGTGAAGCTCACGTTCCCTCGGTAGTTCATACCCAGACCTTCGGCACAGTTACCTGCAGAGACACCAGCCCAGGTCTCCTACACTGAGGATTTGTCCCCGCTTCTCTCCTAGTAAAGCGCTATCGGTCCATTCCCTCCAAGCTACCTCTGGCCCATGACCCTTAACCTGCATTTACTCAGCACTTCCTCTGTACCCAGCAGTTCTACAATCCATTTAACTGTAGTCACCAAATATTCACTGAGTGCCCACTGTGTGACAACCATGTGACAGGCACTATGCCAGGTACTAAGGACACAGCAATGAATAAGACAGTCATAGTCAAGTAGGTCCCTGCCCTCATAGAGCTAATACTCAGTGGCTCCTCATAGCCAGCAGAATGAAAAAGTGAACAAGGTTCTCCGAATCTGGCCCTGGTCTAGGTGTCCTTTTATCTTAGCTCCTCGTGCCTAAGAGCCTTTGCACGTGCTCTTTCCTTTGCCTTGGAATGCTTTCCTATTTATTCATCAGTGCATCCCACAAATCCAAGTAAAACTCTACTTCTTCTGGGGAGCAGTCCTTGATTCTGCCAGCAAACGAAATGCTCCCTCTCCTGGAATTCTCTTGGCACCTGAAACAGAACTTTTCCATCAATTGCTTTGATGTTTTGTATTTTTGTTTTCTGATGAAACTGTGAGCTCCCTGATTCTCTTAAAATCCCCAGCACTCAACCATAGAGCTTGACACTCAGCAGGGGCTTAGTGAAATGTCTATTGAATAAATTACTTAACAAATGAAAGCATGGCCAGTGTGATTAAAGAGTTCCATGTTGTGGGGTCTATTGTCATACTAAAGGTGTATTCAGAATGCTGTGGAGGAGGGAGGATGCACCTTGAAGGCTCAGCAAGGTGGTGGCATTTGAACTAATTCTTGAAGGATAGGGGGGTTTTCAGTAGGCACTGATGGCTGCTCCAGGGGGAGATGATAATGTAAGCAGGGGCCAGGATATAGAAACATCTTGGCCTGTTGAGAGAAGTGCTCGCTGTCAGCAAGCTGGGGGGCTGGATTCAGGGTTGGTGCAATGGGAGATAAGGCTGGAAGGGAAGGTTAAGATCAGAACCTGCAAAATTCACTAGGCTAAGAAGCCTGTGCTTTATTCTCGGGGCAATGCGGAGCCACTCAAGGTTTTGGAGAAAGAATGTGACATCATCGAAGCTCTGCCTTGGGGACATGGGGAAGACTGATTGGCAGGGGCAGGGGCTCCGATGAGAATGAGGCCTTAAACATTATTTCATTACCCGTGCATTCATTTGTTCCTCCAATATTAATCATCTTACTGACTGTCAGGCACAGAGCCAGGTGCAAAGACACATCCTTGACCGCAGGAACAGAAAGGCAATGTCAGCTGCTAGAGGCCACCACCCCTGGGCCACAACTCCTACCCCACCCCTACTCTGCTCTTCTCCCAGGCTGTCCCCTCCTATCCTGTCCCCACACCCTCATGTCAGTTCCTCACCTTCCAGACATTCAATGAGCTTTTCTCGAGGTTTCCTCACCGACTCACAAGCTGGAAAAGACCCAGAAACACCATTGAGATTGAGGTAGGGATAGGACAGGTTCAAGTGAAGGGTGGGACGACATTCAGAAACGGAGAGAAAGGGACGCGCATGGAAGAAAGGAAGGAAAGAGGCGTGGGTGGAGCAATGGATGATTGGATGGATCAGAAAATTCTCTGGAGTGGAGCACCCCCTAACTTGGGTCCCCAGGACTCCCTTCCTGGAGCAAACCCTTCCCAGTGCTCACCTGTGTACTTGGCCCAGAACACATCCTGAAAAACAAGGCTGAGTGTGAGGCTGTGGTAGGATCCTGTTTTGTTTTGTTTCTTCGTAAACTTCCTGTCTTCTCCTTATACTTTCCCCTTTCCCTTACACTGGTCATGCTCTGGGGAGGTTTGTGGCAGAGTTTTCTACTTTTGCTTCTAAAAGTCCAAGCCCGCGGAGAAGAGTATCTGAGGAGAGGGGAGCTCCCTGCCTTCCTGCCCCGCCCCCCAGCCAGACAAGATTGAAAGGGATTCCCCTGGGTGGGGTAGACTGGAGAAGAGGGGCCCAGGCAGAGCCCCAGGGAAGGGAAAGCTGCAAAGGGCTCCTGGAACACTGAGGCCTAGGCCCAGGCCTGACCAGAGACCCACCTCCCAAGGGTGGCACAGAAGCAGCAGCAAAGCTAAAGCTGAGAGGCCACGTGGCCAGGGCCAGGGTCTCCAGAGATCCCAACATAGATGTCTGAAGACTGAGGAGGCCCCCGTGCCCCCCAGCGTCCCGGAGCCTCACCGTACCCTGGGGCCTTGACATAGCCCAGGCACTGGGGCCTCCTACACAGGCTGAGCCGCTCATCAGGGCAGCCCAGGGAAAGGGGGCCCAGAGATGAAGTTATCAACAAAGAGCTGTGATGCTCTCGCGCCCCTCCTTGGTGCCCCCGCATCTGGGCCCCCTTGGAGGGACCCCCGGCCCTCCCTCACTGGGGCCTCACCGTGGCACTGGGAGACTCCAGGGCCTCGAAGGCCTCCTCACGGCTGCACTGCTCCTCCACACACTCTCGCTCCAGGTTGCCCTCCCGCCACTCCTCCAGGAAGCCGCTGTTGGCGCGTCGGACCCGCTGGAGCAGCGACAGTGCTTGCTGAGGGGCCAGGAACACTGCGGGAGAAGGGGCGTGGGACAGCGGCCTCAGGGGCCCAGGCTGTCTTAGCCACCATGGGGGCAGGAAGCGAGCCTGGCCTGCCTGCTGGCTTCCAAAAAGGGGGTGTCTAGGATGGTGGCAGGACCTGAAAGGCTGCTAACGGCAGCCACTAGCCCCCCTCCTTTCATGGGTCACCCCCAGCCCACCCCCCATATTGCAAGAGAGAAGTAGTCACTGTCTGTCCAGCCCTGAGCACCTGGCTCCTTCCCTAAGCTGGACACAGTGAGCCGAGAGCCACCTGGGGGCCGGGCCTGTGCTCTCCGTCGAGCCAGGGGACCCCAGCCCACGGGCCTACATCCCAGTCCGCCAGCCTGTCCCAGCTTCCAGGCCCCCCTTACCATGCTGGCTGTGCACAAGGCTAAACAGGGCAGCCAGGGCCAGGCAGCCAGGTAGCCACAGGCCTCGGACGTGCGCCATAGTGTGTCCGCTCCCAGGACTCTGAGGGCTTGTCCTGACCCCTCTGGGTTAATGTTGAACTAACATGAAGAAATCCGCCAGGAGGCAGAGGTCAGCAGGTCAGGGCCGTGGGGACAGGTGGATAGATAGTCCGCCCCCGCCATCTGGGAGGACAGGTCCTCCTGGGACCAGGGATGGGTGGTCTGGGAGGAAGTCCCAGAGCAAAGACCAGCGTAGCCACCATCCAACGCCTCCCTCTCAGAGACACAGGCGAACTTGGGCCAGTGGGGTCACAAGATCTTCCTGAGGCTCCTTCCAATCCTAGCACACGGTGACGGTTGTTTTGATCTCGTGTGTCTGTTTCCTCATCTGTACAGTGGGAAGAGTATCCTGTTGTGAGGACTAAAGGAGATTATGAATATACAGTAAGAACTTAATAATGAGTAGCTATATGGATGTAAACCAGTGGGGAGGTTTTTGTAATCACCACATGCACGTAAGAAAATGGAGGCGAGGGTGTGGCCAGATGAGAGCGGCCACCTTATCCCGGGACACACTGGGGCAGGGCCGGCCAGCATTTGCCCCAGCCTCTCAGCCACTGATGGAGGGTCCCGTTTCCCCTCTTCCTTGTCTGGGAGCCAGGGGGGTGTGCTTGTGTGTGGTGGTTGCCTGGGAGGAGGAGCCAAGCCCTCTGGTCTATTTTCTCTCCCAGGTCTCCCAGGATGCAGCCTGCCCCGGAACAGGGGCAGCTCAAATCCCTGGTCTCCACGGCAGGGCCCTCCCTCTCCCCCTGCCTAACTGCCCCGTGCCAGGCCTAGAGTGGTTGCTGGTCCCACACTACCCCTGCCCAGCCCTCCCCCACTTCCAGTTCGCAGTATGAAAGGTAAATATTAGTCCTGGGTCTAATTAGGACAGAGGGCCAAAGAGCAGAACACAGGGAGCACAGGTTCTCGCCTCGCTGTCCTGCGGGCCCGGCCGTTCAGGGTCTGGACTGCGGACATGTACAGTCTGGGAAGATCACAGGGAGCGGCCCGGTGCAGAGCAGGGGAGGGAGGGTTGGCAGAGAACTGAGGACCAGGACTCGACTCCCACGAATCAGCTTAATGCCTGGGTGGCCCAGTTCCTATATATATATTTATATATATATTTACATTACACATATATATTCATTCCTATTTTTCTATATATTTTAAAAATTGAGGTTTAGCTTACATACGGTAATGTTGAAACCACTCCTAAGCGGTTTTTTGTTTTTTTTTTTTTTTTTAATTTATGGCTGTGTTGGGTCTTCTTTGCTGCGCGTGGGCTTTCTCTCTAGTTGCGGTGAGCGGGGGCTACTCTTTTCATTTCGGTGCGCGGGCTTCTTCTCACTGTGGTGGCTTCTCTTGTTGCAGAGCATGGGCTCTAGGCATACAGGCTCAGTAGTTGTGGCTCGCAGGCTCTAGAGCACAGGCTCCGTAGTTGTGGTGCACGGGCTTAGTTGCTCCGCGGCATGTGGGATCTTCCCGGACCAGGGCTTGAACCCGTGTCCCCTGCATTGGCAGGCAGATTCTCAACCACTGCGCCACCAGGGTAGTCCCCCTAAGTGTTTAACTCAAATGTGTATGCATACACCCACCAGATCAAGAGAGAGAACATTTCCAGCCCCCAACATACTCCTTTGAGTCATCCCTGAGATAACCACTATTCTAACCACCATCACCATAAATCAGTTTTCCTACTTTCGAACTTCATGTAAATGGAAACCAGCAGCATATACCTGTTTCTGCCTGACCTCTCTTGCTCAGCATGTTTCTGGGGTTCATCCCTGTTATGTGTATCAACATACCAGCAGTCTGTTCCCTTTAAAACTGTGTAGTATTTAACTACATGAATATTGTAATTTCATTTGTCCGTTCACCTGCTGATGGGCATTTGGATTAGTTTCCAGTCTGGGCTATAATGAATAGTGTGGCTGTGAATATTCGTATGCAGGTTTCTGGTGTAGATAAGCACTAATTTCTATTGGGTACATGCCCGGGGATGGATTTTCTGGGTCACAAGGCAGGCACATGTTTTAATAAGTAACTCTGACAAATAGTTGTCCTGAGTGGTTGTATTGGTTTACACTCCCATCAGCAATGTTTGAAGACTTCTGGCTGCTCATCTCACCAACCTCTATCTCACCCATCCATTTCACATCAACCATTCTGATAGATATGTAGGTGTCTCATCGTGGTTTTAATCTGTATTCCCTGTTGACTAATGATGTTGAGCCTACTTTTCTTTTTTTCTTGGAGTGGAATGGTGAGAAGGTCTCACCTCACTAATTTCTTTAAAAATTCCATGAGTAAGAGAAGGGGGCAGGGCTCTTGAGAAGGGGAGAGAAGAGAGGTGCGGTTTCATCCTTCCTGCTTCAAGGTAGGTGATCCTCCTTTTTCTGAGGATAGGCTTTGGCCAGTGCTGAGTCAACCTGAGAGGGAGAAGAGAAGGGGGTGTTGTTGGCAGGGAGAAGGACAAAGCACATAACACATGGCACCTCTTCTACTGAGGGTTCGGGCGGAGCTAGGGGCCTGCTGACTTGCCCCTCGTTCCCTCGCTGTCAGAACCCACCACTCCCGACAGACAAGCACCACAGCATGAACGAGAGCACTCATTTGGGAGGCTGGTCCTGGGTTTCACTATCTGTAAAATCAGAATTATAACAATATTCACTTCACAAGGCTGTTGTTGAAAAACTTAAATAAGATCATACTGGTCACACTGCAGACTGTGCTTCGGAGCTGCAGCCCTGCTGAGTCCATGGCACACTCATGCGCAGACATGGCTGTTAAGGGGCAAGTCTTGGGCCGTGACTTCCTCAAGCTGTTTACAGACGATGTTCCGAAGGAGAAAACTTTGGTTCTCTAAGCACGGGGATGATGAGATCTGGTTATAAGGGTTCCTGCTTTCCCAGGCTTATTCCTGGATTTATGCATCAGGATGATGAATTTACATGCCATAATAGTACACACAGCAAGTCCATTTAGGGGGAGAACTTTTCTGATGAGAACTTCATTTTGAATATGTCCAGACATCTGGTCCTTGGCAAATGCTGGACCCAACCCAAATGGCTCTGTGGGTTGTCTGCACAGCTAAGACTGATGGGTTGGATGGCAAGCATGGGTTCTTTGGCCGGGAGAGAGATAGCATGGATATTGTGGAGGCCATGGGCATTTTGAGTCCAGGAATGGCAAGACCAGCAAGAAGACTCTAGGCCATTCTGAGAAATTTGATTTTGTGTTTTATCTTATCCCCACCATTCCTTTTGTTCCTGTGGAGAGCACCTCCCAGCTCTCAAATCCTGTTATCTTTGTGCTCTGACTTGCTGTAATTCTTTGGATTCCATATACCCCTTGTCTCCTTCCAGGTTTAGCTGGATTCAGAGTTTAGGCGTTAAGAAGTAAAAACTAAATTACTCCCCCAAAGCATATTATGTTTGTAAAGTATCACAAGTCCTGCCACACAGTAAGCACTCAATAAACAGCACTATTACATGATATGATGCAACAGGAAATCCACAATGCTGCCTATGAAGTGTTCTTCCTAAAAGAGTGAACCTAGGCTGGATCAAACCTCTAGCTTTACTTACTAGTTTACAGGAAATACAGACGACAGAGGAATGAGTTAGACACCACCACGAGGAATGAGGGACATTTGACAGGACAAGTGATGCCGGTTTCTCTAACAAATTCATGATGTGGCAATGCAAGGGGTGGGTGGGAGAGACTGTTCAGAATAATAGAAACCTAAGAGAGACCTAACAACCAAATGCATGAAGGGAATAAAATGACCATGACTGGTTTAAACCTTTGAACATATCGACTGTAAAAAGACTGTTTTCGAACAAATAAGAAAATCTAAACATAGATTAGATATGCAATGATATGGAAGAATTATTGTTAATTTGCTAAGTGTTATATGACACATTGTTATATATTTTTTAATTCCTCATGAGTTACAGATTACACTGAAGGACTTACAGCAAAGATGAAACAAGCAGGGCAAAATGTTAACAATAATTAAATCTAGGTGGTAACAAGATTGTTACATTATTCTTTTAAATGTTCTGTGTTTGAAAACATTCACAGTGAAAAGTGGACTTAACTCCTTAATAAATGGAGGCTAGTATTATCAAGTGGGTTCTAGTTAGACAGCCTCCCTGTTTTCTTGGGTGAACACAAGACTGTACCTACCCTCTATTTTGCAGAGAGGACCAAGGCAGAGCACCTCTCTGTGAACGTGGCTCTGGAGGGATCCAAGCACCTCCATGGGTGCAGGGTCCCAATAGACCGAGCACATCCTCAGGCTCCAGGGCCCACTGCAAGCCTCCCAGCCAGGAACCTTCTCTCTGGAACTCTCTGGGCCCAGTGGGTACTTGCAGCCAAGCGTGTCGTTCCTGCTTTCAACACAAACACATACCTGCACCCTTAAAACAGATCCTATTTCCCTCTGAGAACAAGGCCATAATGAGGGGTTACATTTCTGCCCAACAAGTTGGCATCAAACAAAATCACAGGTGAAGCCAGCATTATACTGTAAATCGAAGCTCTATAATCACTGAAAACAGTTGAATTATGTTCCAGGACATAGAGTTACAGAATTTCAGAGCTGGAAAGGAGATCAGATATTATTAAATACAGACATTCTGGGGTTTTTTTTCCTGTTTTTTTTTTTTTTTTTTTGCCATGCCACGCAGCATGCAGGATCTTAGTTCCCTGACCAGGGATTGAACCTGTGCCCCCTGCAGTGGAAGCGTGGAGTCTTAACCAATGGACTGCCAGGGAAGTCCCAATCCAGATGTTCTGAAGCCTAGGGCTCTGTGCATGTACTACAGGGTGGCCTTGTCCTTTTGCATATTTAAAAAAAAAAAACAGAACTCAAAAAATGGAAATTTATCTTAAGACAAAAATAATTTTTTCCCTTTTGGCTGATATTATGTCTTTTTAGATGGTTAATTACCTTATTTTTTCCTCAATCTGATCAGCAGTTTTCTATTTTGATTCAAAAATATGAGTTTCTATTTAATAAAAAAAGTTTTTTAAATACAGGACCCACAGAAGAAAAATAAAGTTACCAAAAGGGCTTCACGGTGGAGCCGAGATTGGGATCCACTGATCTGGTCCAATTTCCCCATGTCACTGTGAGGAAATGGAGCCTCTGAGCTGGGAAGCTAATTGGTCAAGGTCATACAGAGAGTTGGGCGAGGACCAGGACTCGACTCCTGCCTCTCAGGCCATCGCCGCAAGGGGGACTACTGTATACCCAGAGGACAGGCACCCAAAGTACAAAACTATTGTGAGTGATGCTGACCTGCCCAAACAAGCACTACCTATAGGCAACATGTACCTCAATCTTGCTTGTCTTCCAAGTTAAGAGGGCTGATTCCAATACTATTATAAGCAGCTACAACTTATTAATTGTTCACCATGTGCCAGGTATGTAGCACTGATGAGGTACATACTACAGCTATCCCCATTTTATGGATGAGGAAACTGAGGCATGGAGAAGAAACTTGCCTGAGTTTATGCAGCTAGTTAAGGGCAGAGCCATGATCCACACCCACCTGAACTTGTCTAGTCCATGATGCTCTGCATTGTTTAAAGGTCCCTCAACATGAATCAAATTTTATTCTAAGATTTTTTTTCACACTATTAAAGCTGCAAATCAGGATAAAAGATTCTTTATCTCCTGCACTTTCTGACATTTGGCTCAGCAGCTATACACACTACATGGTTTTTTTTGTTTGTTTGTTTTTGGCCTCGCCATGCAGCACGCAGGATCTTAGTTCCCCGAACAGGGATTGAATCCGTGCCCCTTGCAATAGAAGCATGGAGTCTTAACCACTGGACCGCCAGGGAAGTCCCCTCACCCTGTGAATTTAAATTTGCATCTGTGTGAAGTCAGAAAGAGAAAAACAAATATCGTATATTAATGCATATATGTGGAATCTAGAAAAATGGTACAGATGAACCTATTTGCAGGGCAGGAATAGAAAGGCAGATGTAGAGAACGGACGTGTGGACACAGTGGGGGAAAGGGAGGGTGGGATGAATTGGGAGATTAGGTTTGACATAAATACACTACCATGTGTAAAATAGATAGCTAATGGGAACCTGCTGTACAGCACAGGGAGCTCAGCTCGGTGCTCTGTGATGGCCTAGTTGGGTTGGATGGCGGGGGGGAGGGAGGTCCAAGAGGGAGGGGATGTGTGTATGCGTGTGGCTGATTCACTTCGCTGTGCGGCAGAAACTAACACAACATTGTA
Organism: Balaenoptera musculus; assembly: GCF_009873245.2. Classification (NCBI taxonomy): domain Eukaryota; kingdom Metazoa; phylum Chordata; class Mammalia; order Artiodactyla; family Balaenopteridae; genus Balaenoptera; species Balaenoptera musculus. The sequence goes on along the minus strand of NC_045792.1, from coordinate 95,787,098 downwards.
AAGCAATTATACTCCAATTAAAAAAAAATGTGCATCTGTGAAAAGGTGTCCAGCAACATTTTCACTGCAACTTTGCTCTACAGCAAGCAGCAGCATTCAAATTCAGTGCTATATACACCAAACAGTTCAAAGTGACTTTATCAGGGGATGGAGGAAAGGAGAAGTAGGGAATAAAGGGACTTTCAACATTATAATGACACAAGAATTATTTTGATTGGGGGGGGGGATATTTTCTCAATGAAAAAAATATTCCAGTGATCAGTCTTTCCAAGAACTGTCATTGCATTTTATTTTCATTGGAAGGGCACTAAAGTGGGTTTCAGAAGATCTGGGCCCTGTCCCGGTTCTGCTACTCACTCGTCTCATGCCTTAGTAGGTGACTTCTCTCTCGGCCTCCATTTTCCCATCTGTAACGTGAGGAAGTTGGACGATGCTCTCCGATGCCCATTCCCACTTCAGCCATGAGCGCTGGCTGAGCAGACGTGCTCAAACCAGGTGCCTTTGAATTTGTTGGCTTTGATCTGACACTGCTCTGCATCACCAGGGACAGGGACAGTCTCAGTGGAAAGTCCCCCATCTGTGTGGGGATGTGACAAAGGAGGTTTTGGCGTGAGGACAGTTGTGGGGTGTCTGCAGGCCTCCCCAGCAACCCAAAGCATCCCCACTTCCCTGCACTGTTCAGTCTCAAGCAATGGGTATGTCCCCAAGTTAGCTAACAACGCTGGGCAGACACAGCTGAGAGGTTACCTGAGTTGGAATGACCCTCCTGAAGCTGGAGCTGGAAAAGAGTAGGACCTACCAGGCTGAGTCAGGGGGTTGGCTGACTCAAAACTAGTATTAGCAGCTGATTTTCAGGCTTTGGATGGTGTGGCCTTTCTCTCCACAGATCGTCACCGTCTCTTGCTGCCCTCCCTCTCCTTGGACAGTTTCAGAATGACGCTTTGCCAAGAAGCTATTCACACTGGGTGGGTGAATGGTTTAAAGTCAGTGCAAAGCAGGAGACATGGGGCTGCTTATGATACGGAGATTGAGTGCTGGGAAGCCAGAGGACACGACACATCGCAATCCTGGCTCTGCTATTTACTGATTGTGCGGTCTCGGCAGTTACCAATCTGCTCCGAACCTGCTTCCCCATCTGTGAAACACGCGGCACAACACCCATTTCGCAGGACAGAAGGAGGATGGAACAAGAATGTAAGTTCCCATCTCTCTTGCCTCCCCCTCCTCAAAGCAATGCAGTCTGTCTTCCAACTGCCCTCACTCAGCTCACCAGCGACCGGCAAATTTCAACCTTCTCGACAGCAAAGGACATCGTTGCCCTCTTCTTCCTTGTTGAGATGCTCTTCCATCAGCTTCTGCGACTTACACGTTGCAGGTTCTCCTGTGTCATCGGATGCTGATTTAGTCTCTCCTGAGGAGCCTCCCCTCTCCCCGCAGGTTGTGCCCATTTCCCACTGCCTTCTTGAGATCTCTCCCACAGACACCTCGACTCAACCCATCCCCAGCCCAAATCATAGCTGTCCTGCTCCCACCCCAGGGCTACCTAACTTGCTAAGTCAGAAAGCAGGAGTCAGATCTTCCTCTCTCCCTCAGTCTTTGAATCTGGTCACTTCTACCTCCCAGAGAACATGTCCACCCAAAGCCCTCCCCACAGCCTACAGCCCCTGCCCTCACCTCCCTCCACGCTCCGCCCTGGCCGCTCTGCTCCTTGCTCTTGCTTGAACTCGCTGGGCTCTGCTGGTACTGTTTCCTCTGCCTGGAATCCAGCTCCTTCTGCAGACATCAGCCTGGCTCACTCCTCTCCGTAGTTCAGGTCTCTGTCACGTTACTGGAGGCCTTCCCTGACCGCCCTCTGTAAAATCACACTCCCCATTCAACCTCTCCCCTGCATTACTTTTCTTCACCGCATTTACCATCATCTGACATGTATTTGTTTATTGGCTCTTGCCACACCAGAATGTAACTACGTGAGAGCAGAGGCTGTTATTACTGCTATACCCCTAACAACCAGCATGCAGGAAGTGCTCAGTATTTGTTGGGTGAATGACTGCATTTCCACTACCACCCATTCCCAGCCACCTAACTGATTTCCCCACAACTGCACCTTGCCCGCTAATCCTCTCCAGTGGTCTCTTCAAACATGAATCTGATCGTATCGTTCCCCTGCTCAAAACCCTTCAAAGAGCCCCTCAATGTCCTGAGAATAAAGTCCAGACTCTTGAAGCAAGGCCTGTGTGACCTGACCCTGCCCCCCTCCCCTCATTCTCTGCTCCAGCCATGCTGGTCTCAGGGCTCACACCCAGGCTCTCACCATGGGGCTTTTTCACATGCAGCTCCTCACATCCCCACCTTCCCCCGCACCTCCTCATCCAACAAGTCTCAGCTGAAATGCGGGACACTAGAGTGTGGAGGTTAAGAGCCTTACTCCAGTGCTAAACTACGTGGATTTGAATCTCAGCTCTGCCACCTAGTAGCTCTGTCACCTTGGGCAGGACACTTAAAGCTTTCTGTTCCTGACTGTCCTCATAACTATCTCACAGGATTGCTATGAGGATTATATAAATAAAGTCACATAAAGGACTGGCCCACAACAAAGGCTGTTTATTATCATTATAATTGCTTGGGGACACCTTCCCTGATGCCCCCAAGTTAACCCACCCCATTAAACACATCCACAGCACCGGGGAGTGCTCCTCTTTACTCTTACTGTTGCTCTTTGCCCCTTGTAGACCTGAGCTCTGTAAAGGGCGCTGCCTCTGTCTTGTCCACAGCCGCGTCCCCAGCACCTCGGGCAGGCCAGGCCCGCAGCTGATGAAACATGAAACACATGTTCATTCCTAGCTCTTTCCCTCAACAGGGCTGCCTTTGGCCAGATACACAGAAGGGTGCAGACCTGCCCTAGCCACCTCCAGTGAGTCTGGTGTCCTTCAGCACAGAACAAAAACCAACCTCACAGGCCTTCGGTGGTGAGAAAAGCTGCCAAAATAATCTAATGCCTGACTCAGAGACTTGTCAGCTGAGTGTCTCTGGCATTTTAACCTTCACAAGTCATTCCGTTTGGTTCCAAATAGAAATGCTTGTCCTTCAGGGAGCTGGATGGGAGTGACTATTCCAGCACTAAGCACCCCAGCAGGGCAATAGTGCTGCCTGCAACCTGGCTACCTCACTGGGCAGGGTCACTTCTGCAAAGTTTAAAGAACAAGCACCTTGAGGAGTTCCCAGGGAGGGTGGCAGGACAAGCTCTACCGGAAGCTGATAAAAAGATCTTACATCTAGAAGTGGTTTACCTTATTAAGAGTCTTGGGAAACAAAGTGGTCATCCATAAGCAGGAAGGGAAGTCCTTGACCTGCTTCTCATAGACTGGTCTCTATCAGGGAACCCAAAGAGAAAGATCCAGACACCCAAGCTCAGAAACACCAGTCTTTATACAGAGCTCTGCTGAGGGAAGGTGAGGGTGGTCAGGTGCCCGTCTCCACCTCCACCACTTCTGCCCAGGTGCTAAAGCCCACGTCCTTATGGATGAGCACCAGGCTGGGAGCAGGACTTGGCTCCTCGGACACCACAAAGCACTTATCTTGGCTCTCAGAAAGGGTGACCTCGAAGACGTCCGGGGCTGGGGATCCGCCCCGTTCACTGCATGTGTCCAGTAGTTCTGACTCGGTCTGCAGGAGCACCACGGTGGGCTCAGAAGTGGCAGGCGGCACACAGGGTGGGCTGGAGGGTGCCCCGGGCTGATGACTGAGCTGGTGCCGCTTGAGGCTTTGGAGGAGAGTGTAGCCCATGCCACAGGTGGGGCAGCGGTAGGGCTTGTCAGCCAGGTGGGATTTGAGGTGGCGCCTCAGCTTGGTCGCCAGCGTGTAAGCACGGCCGCACTGGGGGCACGGGAAGGGCCTCTCACCTGAGTGCAAGCGCTCGTGCGCGCGCAGGGTGTGGGGATCCCGGAGGGCCTTCCCACACACGGGGCACAGGTGGGCCTCCCCGGTGTGGGAGATGAGGTGGCGCCGCAGTTCAGGCAGCTGGGGGAAGGCGTCAGCACAGTGTGGGCAGCGGTAAGGGCGCTCCCCTGTGTGCAGCCGCAGGTGCCCGCGCAGGCTGCCCCGCTGGCGGAACGCCCGGCCGCAGTGTGGGCACAGGAAGGGCTTCTCCCCCGTGTGGAGCCGCATGTGGTTCCGCAGGGAGCCCTGGTTGGCCAGGGGCCGCCCGCACACCGGGCACGGGCAAGGGGCAGGGGCCGCCGGCACCTGGTGTGTCTTGCGATGCAGCCGCAGGGAGGGCCGGCGGGCGAAGGCCTTGCCACACTGGTCGCAAGCAAAGGGCCGGGCACCTGAGTGTACAACCTGGTGCTCTCTGAGGTCTCGCCGGGTACCGTAGGCCTTGGTGCACTGAGGGCAGGGGAATGGCCGCACCCCACGGTGGCCCAGCATGTGGGCTTTGAAGCTCTCCTCTGAGCTGTAGCTCTTGCCACACTCGGTGCAAAGGAAGGGCTTGTGGCCCGTGTGCACGAACGCATGCTTCTTCAGGTGGCAAAGCTGCAGGAAGGCCTTGCCGCACTCCACACAGCGGTACCGTCGCCCCCGCTTCGGGGAGCCTCCCACCGGGCCAGGGGCGCTCCGCAAGCATGCGGGGAAGCCAGAGTGCTGCTGCTCTCCGCTCTGCCGGGCCCCGGGCTCTGAGGTCTTCGCTCTGGGTGGCCGTTGATCACTGGGGCTATGCAACTTCTTGACTAGGTAAGCATGCAGCTGGGGGCCCCTGGCAGAAGATGAGGAACTGGCCTCACTGCTCTCAGGGCCCTGCTGGGGAGTGGAGCTGCTCTGAGGTTCAGGTGGCATCTGGGTCTGGGGTGGGTCCTCCTCGTCTACACGGCCATCCTGAGGCAATGGGCCTTGTGGCTGGCTCTCCTTGGAAACCTGGTCCTGGATTTGGGACTTAAGTCCAGGGCTCACTGCCTGGATGCGGGGGGGTGACTGGTAACCAGGATCTGCAAGGCAAGAGTGGGGTGCTGGGCTTAGTAGAGACTGTAGCAGGGGGTCATGGTGGTCTCACCAGGAAATTATAGGAATATGTGTCTTCTCCTCCTCAGCCCCTGAACTGCAATGGGAGCAATGACACCAATCTCTTCTTGGAACATGAGTCACACACTCTGTTTATCTTTCTGTCCAGTCTCAGGTGCCTTCTGGGGAGGCTCTCCTGGGAACCACAGTGTTTAGACATCTGGATAATTTCTAGAGAAAGGCCATCCCAGAGTGCCCTTGTTCTCCCTCTGGAGACATGCACTTAGGATGAGTTGAGACCACCACCTCCTCACTTTAGCTCACGTGAAAATAAAAGGAATCCCCAGCCCCAGCCCAGACAGAAAAAACATAAGAAAACTGGAAACCTTATACACAACTTGCTGTCTTTGTCAATGTGACCTTACTACTCCAGAAAACTTAACTCAGGAAGATAAAACTTGCAAATATCTATACAGCTGACCCTTGAAAAACACAGGTTTGAACTTCACGGGTCCACTTATACGAGGATTTTTTTCAACAGTAAATACCACAGTACTACATGGTTGAATCCACAGATGCAAAACCACAGATGTGAAACCTTGGATATGGAGGGTCAACCATAAGTTATACTCAGATTTTCAACTGCCCAGAGGGTCAGTGTCCCTAACCCCCGTGTTGTTCAAGAGTCAACTATATTGTTCATTCCAAAGAAAAGACTTGTCACTCTTTAATAAAAAGCATCAAATGACAGTTTACATCCCCAAACTCTTTGAACCTCTTACCTGAAAATTCTAGCCTTGCTGTGTCCACAAATCCTAAACTACTATGTCATGATCCTTACCCAACACTGATTGAGCCCCGACCCCATCCCACACTGAAAAATCCACCTTATACCAGACTTCAAAATTTCGATAAATATCCAGGCTTTGCCCTTCCTTTTCAGAAATGCTACTGTTCTCCCTTACCGTCTTACGCCATAAGCTTTGCTTTGTCTTATCAATAGGTTATTTTGGTGGTAATTGGGGAAGCCAGCATTTATTTGATACATACCTGTGCAAGGCTCTGCTGCATCCTCCCCAGGGGAGGCCACTTCCTGTTGTACAGCAGACTCCACGTCTGTCACCACAGCCAAGGACGCCTCTTCCTCTAGCCTGGGCTGGGTGGGGCTCAGGCCCTCCGAGGGAGGCTGGGGCCACATCAGCAGCTCAAAACCTGGCAGCACGACCCGGTACACCTGCAGGTGGAGCCTCTCGCTGATCCGCACTGGGGCCACATTTCCCTCACCCTCCAGCCTGCCCCGCTGCACCAAACTGCAAAGCAGAGCAAGAGCTAGCTCAGGAGATCCCCTTCAAGCGGCCCTCCCTGAAAGCCCCAGCTCCTGGGCAGTCTGAGTCCTAAAGGATCCCATGCCTTTGGAACACTCACTGCAAAAGATCCCTGGGTGGGAACCAGAAGTCAGCTTCCAGTTCCATCCCATGCCACAACAGAAAGCCTCAAAGGAGCATCTTCACTACATACTCTCCTGTAACTTACCTAGTCCAGCCTGAACTCTGCTCACAAGCACACACATCTCCCCATGGGCCTAGTGACACGTCCTGAAATAAACCAATAAAAGTCTTTCTCCCATGTGTTTGAGGGGACCAGGGTGAAACACACAACAAAAAAAACCCTGATGTAACTTCTCCTGAGACAGATCTAAGATGAAGCCCCTGGAAGGTTAACAGTCTCTGGTCTGCCTCTATAGGACTATGCCATTCGAGTTTTCATTCAATAAAGGCCCAAAAAACTGTCCCCTCACCTCCCTCCCAAAGTGTGGTGAATTACTAAATTGAACATATTATTGCCTTTCAGTGAATACCAAACAGAAGAAGTAGTAAGAGATATATCAACTTTAAATTTGTTTTTCAGGACTTATGCAATGAAATCCTTTACCTGTGCTTTTTCATCTTTTGCTCCAAATAATCCTGGAGAATTAAAATAAAGGAAACGGCCATTCTTTTATTTTACATATGAGTTAAACGTGGCATGCCATCTAACTAGTTATGTGACAAAGCTGGGATTTGATCCCATGGCTTTTTTTTTTTAAATAAATTTATTTATTTTATTTATTTATGTTTGGCTGCATTGGGTCTTCCTTCCTGCGCACTGACTTTCTCTAGTTGCTGCGAGCAGGGGTTAATCTTCGTTGTGGTGTGCGGGCTTCTCATTGGGGTGGCTTCTCTTGCTGTGGAGAACGGGCTCTAGGCGTCTGGGCTCAGTAGTTGTGGCTCGCTGGCTCCAGAGCGCAGGCTCAGTAGTTGTGGCGCACGGACTTAGTTGCTCAGCGGCATGTGGGATCTTCCCAGGCCAGGGATCGAACCCGTGTCCTCTGCATTGGCAGGTGGATTCTTAACCACTGTGCCACCAGGGAAGTCTCCCCATGGCTTTTTAATTCCAAAAACCTTTGCTCTTGACTTTCGTCGTCATTGCTGACACTCTACTAATCCACCTTTTTATTTTTTTTATTTTTTTTACATTTTGGCTGCGCTGTGCGGCCTGTGGGATCTTAGTTCCCCGACCAGGGATCGAACTCGTGCCCCCTGCGGTGGAAGCGCTGGAGTCTTAACCACTGGACCCAGGGAAGTCCCATCTACTAATCCACCTTTTAATAACTTTTTGCACCTCCTCAACTACCGCAAGTGAGGGGATGAGACAGTCCCTGAGAGAGAGGGCATAAACCATCTCCTATCTCTTGAAACACCCTGCATCTTCTAACAAACTGTAAAGTTATCAAGAAACGTCTGATCAAAATTTTCAGTCACGGAGAGGTAACGCCCTATCCCTCAGTACCTCCTTCTGCGTTGTTTTCACTCCATGGCCCTTCTGCTCGGAGACAGACTCCTCTTCCAGTGGCCCCCAGAGCAGTCCCGGCTGCAAGGGTTCCCCAACACACCAGACCCCCAAGCGCTGCTCCTTGATGAGTGAGGGGCCAAGGGCCAAGCCCCGCGGGAGGCTCTTTAGAGCGAGGATGGCTCGGGTAGGTCCGGGCGAGAAGTCTTTGAGCTCCTGTGTACAGCCTTCTCTGGAAGGGCTCCATCCTGAGTCCGGACCCAGGCGTGGATCGGGGGCTGCAGGAACAGAGGAAGACAGTGAGGAAGCGGCCCAAGAGGTCGTGGGGTGCGGAAAGGTGAGGGAGAAAACCCGAGGTCCAGCTAGGCCTTAGGAGTCTGAGGGATCTGTAAGGGCTCCAAGGGGGCCCCGGAAAGGTTTGAGGCGGTTCGAGGGCTCTTAAGAAGCTCCCACAGGTTCTGAGGGCACCGGAGGAGGATGCCGACCCTCGGGAGGAAAAGGGTCGGCGGGGGAAAGAGTTGACCAGAGAACGTTAGGAGTATCTAGGCCAGGGCCGAGGGTCGGAGACACCGCAGGTCACTCACCGAACTGCAGTCTCTCCCACTCCAAGGGCAGCTCCTTCGCCTCCTCCATCCCGGGTCAGAAAGCCTCCCTCCGCCGGAAGTGAGACACCTTCTCAGCTCCCCCCGGAAACAGTCACTACCAAATTTCCTCTCGGGAAAGAATCGTAAGAGTCAGACCTCTTTGGTGCGCAGGACTGGGAGTTTGGCAGTAGTGGTGAGGCAAATCTCTGTCCGAGAACAATACGAGTTTAGAATTCCGGAGGTCCACTAGGGAGTTGAGTATCCGGTAGAGAGGAACTAATTGTTTCAATGGCTTCCTTTTGGGAGGGACGAGTCGGACGGTTATACTGTCTCTCCTCCAGGCGGGCACGTAAGCGGGCACGTAAGGAAGTGGGCGGGGCTCCTGGGAAGGCCATGTTTGGACCGGGCAGTGGGTCGGAAGTGGGTCGGAGGTGTGGCGGAAGTGGCTGGGGAGTGAAGCGACAGGGAGGGGGTGGTTCCCATTCGACCGCGGAGCCGGATGTTTGCCTGTCTTTGACAGGCGTGGCGGAGGGAGCGGTGCCCCACCACGGTGAGCTGCGGCACGCGGGGTCTCCCTGGGAGGTGGTGGGGGAAGGAGAGGGACTGGCCTGGTCTTCTGAAGGGTTGGGATACGGATGGGGAGGATCCGAGCGGAACCGAGGAAGGGAGTAAGGGTGGAATGGGGCCTGGGAACCTGGCCTTCCTGCTGCGGGGATTCGGCCCCCCTCGAGGGTCTGAAGTGAGAGGACTTTGCTTCCTTGCTGCCTTCTTCCTGGCCTCCTCGCTGGCTGTCATTGAGCAAGCTCGTGGGAAGGGGAAGTCTCCCTGGTCCGACCTGGGGAAGAACTAAGACCCAAGAAATTTGGGGGAAGTATTCCACCTTTGCCACTTATTAGGCCACACTTTCATATCTATTTTTTAATTTGTGAAATGGGATAATTACACCCAATCTGGGTTTTGTAAACCATGAAGCTCTATGCAAATGTGATTGTAGTTAAAAGTTTTGCTGTTGTATTGTGGGATTTGAATTTTCACAATTCTGGAGCCCCAACTAGGAGGGCGATCCCCAGGCCAGAGAATACGATTTTAAGTTGTTATTTCAGTTGTCCACGAAGGAGATTAGGAGAGAAGCTTTACTTTGCCCTTTTGTAGAACTTTGAGAATCGCTTGAATGACAGTCCATTAGAGAAGTATTGAGGGATTGACCTGCACAAAGCAACCACCTTAAGGTAGACATGGATTAAAATCTTGACCTTGCTATATGACCCTAAGCAACTTGCTTACTTTTTCTGGTCCTCGGTTTCTCAAACTGTAAAATGGGTTTGGTAATACATACCTCACTGGTGCTGTTGTGAAAAGATAATTTGTATCCAGTTCATGGTGCTTGGTTCCCTTTTCCTCTTAGGATACAAACTGATTTGTTCAGTCATTCAGCAAATGACTGAGCATCAACTCTGTGCCAGATGTAATTTTGAGTAGGCAGGGTTTCTTAAACGGGAAAGAGGGCCTGTGAACCCCTTAAAATTTCATGCAAGATTTCATGCATGTGCTGATTTTTCTTAGGGAAAAAGTCCACAAATTTCTTCAGAATTTCAGAGAGCTCTAGGACTTCCCAAAGGTTAACACTTCTGCCTAAAGTGATTCTTGAAGATTATTGTAAAGGTAGAGATTTTACCAACTGAGAAGGGAAAAACTAATCTGACAATAAGGAGTATTTTGCAGAGTGGAGCAGGACTTGTAAGTGACAGGAGTCTTAGGCAGCCAGGATGCTTCATTTCTACTACTTTATGTTAGAATTGCCCTGCACTAGCTTCCCTCACCCCCCCACCCCCCCCCACCCCCCACTGAATGGGAGCTGAGCTTCTGGGCTCACAGAGGGCAACAGCTGTGGGTTGGAGGGTAGTGAGGGAGGCTAGGCTGGCTGGGAGGTGGAAACAACTGTGATTAGTTGCGCTCGAAAAGGAGCTTATGGGACGGGGGAGGGGTCAGTTCTGGAAGAACTGACAAAATAGAAGAGTTACTGGAAGAGGTGGAGTTCAAGCTCGTCTCCCTTTTAGAGAGTGTCCCTCTCTGTCCCTCACACATACTTCAACTCCCAGCTGTTCCTTCTAATCCCGTTGTTCACTTCAGCACAAGTAATTTAGAATGCTGGAGAATTATATTTCTGGGAGGAGCCTTCACTTCTGTAGATGAGGAAATTTAGGCCTAGATAGGAAAAGGACTTGCTCAGCATCTTTGTGACTCGGTCAGGGCTATAATCCAGTTCTTCATGTATCTCATCCCATGTTTTTTTCACTGCATCAAGCACCCACTGTGTGCAGAAAGACTTCTCTGGAACTGCTGTGGGCAGGGCTGAAGGAGCTCTTGGTGCCTGGGCAGTAACCAAACAGAAGGGATGGAGAGAAGGGTCAGGCCTGGGGAGGGTTACTGTGAGCTAAATTCTGTCCTTGTTACCTGGCCAGGGGCCCCTTTGGGGGAGCCCTCACAGCTTCCTGGTTGAATATGGGGAGGAGCTTATAGCTGAATCAGGTGTGGATTTCTCAAGACTGAGGGTTGCTTGGAATGGGGAGCTGGGGTGAGGGGTACAGCAGCACTTGCTGGGAGATAAGCATTCCCAAACAATAGAGAACTTCTTTCTCTGTGTTTGTGGGAAGGGACTTGTATTTTGGTAGTGAGCAGTGAATAAGGGTAGCAGATAAGGCCAGAGGAGAGGAAGAGGAAGAAAAATAAGTTGTTTTTTTTTTTTTTTTTTTTTTTCCTGGCTGTTTGGCGGCTCAGTTTTGGCTCAGGAGCTTCAAACAGCTTTTGCCACTGAATCAGTGTGGTTGCCCTGGTAACAGGGTAGTTGTTGCTAGGTTGTTGCTAAGTAAGTAGGGAGCTGCTGGTTTGCCATCCGGATGGAGTCTTTGCTGTGATGTGCGCAGGCGGTTGTCACATCGCTCAGAGGTGTTCAGGATCTGGATCTGGGCCCACAGTTCTCCTCTCTTCTCCCTACCCACGCCTGGGTCTTGTCTGTGCTCCTTATCTGCTCTGCTGATTCTGTGACCATATATGTCATTTTTTGAGGCTCCAGGAATGCACTGGACTTAGAGCAGCCTCTTTGGGGTTGGTCGAGTGGGTTGAATTGAAACTCCCTCCCTCACACATATGGTGAGCTTGTGAAGGGAGAGGGATTGGCTGGCTTCTGGTTAGGGCTGAGGGCAGAAGGTGCCCCCTCCAGGCTGCACTCAGCCACATCCTTAAGGCCACACCCCAGACCTGGGCAAACCCAGTTTCAGAGTTGGCTCCTCTCCCTCCCCGCATGCAACAGCTGTTGTTCTGTTTTCCACTTCCTGGATCTCTGGACTCTGGGTGTCATGGGCTTCCTCCTTATCCACTTGTACCCCCCAATCCTTAAGGAGGTCTGTTGATCTTTCCCACCTTGAAACTAGTGTCAGGAGCTCCCCCCAGAGTAGATTGGGCTTGGGAGCCTCCAGGAGCCTGCAGATTGTCACAGTGACTGGCAGGAAGATTCCATTTCCTGCTCCTCATTCCTGTCGTGGGGCAAACCCAGCTGGGCCCCTTGGCCATGGCCTTTTTTTTTAGGTCTTATGGTCTCCGGCCACCTCCTCTTCCCTGGGCCAGGAGTGACGGATGGAGTAGCCAGGGCCACAGCTAACCTTTTTCAGGCAGGGGTTTGGAGCAGCCCTGTGCTCCTTAGATTCTTGCAATATCTCTTCCCCATCACTGCTGGGGCCTGGGAAGCTTCTGTGCTCTACGACCCTGGAGGAGAGGGGCATGGCCCTTGAACCTCTGCAGTTGGGACTGCTCGACTGAACCAGCTGGGTGGTGGGCAGTGCAGGGCCTGGCACAGCTGTTCCTTATCCAGCTGGAGGGCCTGAAGGCAGGCACTGAGCTGTGCCATCCTATGCCCCAGCTGCCTTTTCTGGCAACATGCCAGAAAACTGTGCAGCCAGGAAAGCCAGGAGGAGCTACATGGAGCTCTTGGCAAGGATGAGAAATGTTGAGGAACAGGGACAAGGGAGCTTGGAGGAGGAAAGAGTGGGAGCAGGAGGGCTTGCTATAGAAGTTATGGGTGAAAAGAGTGTGTCACTGACCTACCAACTCCCTCCTGTCTCCCAGGGTTCTCTTCAGGTTCTGCAGCGTGAAGCTGTGGGGCAGAGGCTTGGCCATGGACCCACTCTCAGAGCTGCAGGATGACCTGACTTTGGATGACACCAGCCAGGCTCTGAACCAGCTGAAGCTAGCCTCCATTGATGAGAAGAACTGGCCCTCAGATGAAATGCCCGACTTTCCCAAGTCAGGTGGGTATGGCTGGATCTCAGCGCCATAAGCGCCTTAGAAGGGGAGACCCCCTTCCTGTGGAAGGAAGACCCCAGGAGGACAGGATGCGGGCAAACAGACCAGCCCCAGGGTGGGGCTGGGAGCACAAGCCTTACTGGGGGGAGGGCCAAAGAGCACGAATCTCAGGGGGAAAATTGTGCCAGACCTCCAGATGATCCCCTGACTTTGCTGTGTTCCTCAGATGACTCCAAAAGCAGCTCCCCGGAACCTGTCACACACCTGAAGTGGGATGACCCTTACTACGACATTGCCCGGCACCAGATTGTGGAGGTGGCAGGTGAGTACACCCAGCCTTGCACCTTTTCCCTCACAGTCTGCATCCCTGGCTTAAGGAAGCCAGGCCCTCCTGCCTTAGGGGAAGGGGCTGCAGGGGAGGGGGCGGTCTGACCCCTGACCCTGGGGCTCTTGAGGCTCCATGGATCATTCATTAAAAATACAGACTTGATTGTGAGGGCCACTTGGTCTGTTCACCTGCAACCACATCCTGACCTGTGACCTCATCATCTCCACTGGCAGATGGCGTGTGGGAGGCACTGTGAAAGCCCTGGGTTTGATTTCCAGCTCTGCAGTCTGAGCTTATTTCTTCCTCACAGGGTTGCTGAGAGGATGTCAATGGTGAATGTATATCAGGGCCTAGCCCACAGCCAGAACGTAGTTGGCCCTCAATTAGTGTTCATTCATCTCCCTTCTCTTTGCCCTCAGGTCAGCTTTTCTTCCCCATCAGTTATTGGGGAGCAGGGAGGTGCCAGTCCCTCCAGGGAAACCCTACCTTCAAGGAAGTCTGGAATGGCAGAGCCTCCTTCCAGAAGTTAGGAGCCACATGACTCCTGGAGCATCAGGTTCCCCGCAGATGTGCTACCCTGCTAAGAATGAGTGCGGAGCCCCCCTTGGGTCTTGGCCTCAGTGAGCTCCCGCCCTCCTGTTCATAATGCAGGACCCAGAAGCCTCCAGGAGCAAGGGAGGTAGCAGAGATGTTGATGACCTGATTTCTGCCTGTAGGGTCCTAGTGCTAGAAGAGGAAATTGGAATTGTAGGATCTTTTGTCTTTTCTTCAGCTGTAAGCAAGGATGGCAGCATGGCCCTGCCCTGAGGCATTGGGGTGGGCAAGGGGAGCCAGGTAGCTTGTGGCCCCTGGAGCCCTGAGTGGTGCTGGCTGAGGGGGCCCTGGAGGCATCCGGCCATAGGGAAGCAGCAGGGAGCTCCGTCTCTCCTGAATGCTGGGCTCAGGGAGGGATGGGGCAGTTGAGAGGGTTGTTCCTAACGTCAAGGTGTTTCCTTGGCATCTGTGTTCCTGATGCCTGCCCTGGTCTGGATTGGAGGACTTGGCAATGGCCTCTATCACCCCTACAGAAGCAAGGCTGAGAGTTCTTTTTTGGCCTGATACTGCCCTGAGTACAGGAGAGTCACCTGAAGGCTCAGAACTTTCCTCACTCCTAGAGATGGACCTGACTGGGGCATGGGGATGTCTGATATGAAGGAGTCTCTCTGCTGACATCCTCCTGGCTATGTGGCCAAGTCACAAGGCAGAGCAGGGGAGACTGCCCCCATCCCTACCAGGTGACCCCTGCAAGCAGAGCTGCAACATGTTTCTGTTTCTCCAGGGTGCGATGAGCCTGAGGGGGCCCAGCCAGGTAGGTGTGTTCCTGGCTTTCTGTGCTTGGCCTCTCTGGGCTGTGGATCAAGAAGGGCTCTTGGTGGAGGCCAGGTGGAGCCAGCTTAATTGCAGCCCCACTCTGGGGAGCTGGGAGCTGGGAGCTGGTGGTACTTGGGAGCTGGAAATAGCAGGGGATTTATGGGAGGTTTGACAGGGTGGGGACTGTGTGGGGAGCCCACACATCCAGAGCCCAAAGGGAAAGGAGCTCCAGGGGAGGGGGGCCTTGTCCATGGGGGTCGTGGGGCTGGCTGTAAGCAATGGCCTGGCCTGAGTGCTGGCTCAGGGCTCCTCTGGTGGGGTGTCCCCCATGTGTATGCCTCTCTGACTGCTGAGAAGAGTTTGGATTGGCACTGCCAGAGCAAGAGTTGTTTGATGAGGCTATGGTGACTTCCTGGGAGGCCAGTTTCCTGGCCTTGGAAACCAGAGAAAGAGCCCATGTTGGAAGGGAGGATGGGTTATGTCCCCAACTCCTCTGTAGCCTCTGTTCTCCTTGCTGGCAGTAGCTGTCATGCTCCACGGTCAAACCTGACTGGTCCACGTGGGTTCTTTCCAGTGGTGTGCTGGTAAAGGTTTAATAGTTGGCCCTCCAGAAAGAGAAAAAAGAAAAGGCTATTATTTGTAACATGTGTAATTTCTAACTACAAATAGCAGATTTCTAGCCACCAACGATGATGTCAGCTGGCTTGCAGTATTCCTGACAATTTCACATTTTCACCAATGTGCCCCAGACCCCCACCTCCCATCTCCTTGGTTGGCCTGCTCTCAGGTCGCGGGAGTGCGCTGGTCTGGCGGGTCCCAGAACGCCTGCTAGAGGAGCTGCTCTGTGCTGATTAATACCCAGGTTCCCCTGGGAAGTTCCTGATCCGTATCTGGGGAATGCAGAGGTTTCATTCTCCGGCGGCTGGTCTTTTCCTGGTGCTTACCACAAACGCTGTGCCTCCTTTTTGAGCCCTCTCCCTCAGTGCTCTGGAGCCACCAGTGCTGCCAGCTCCTTCTTTCCCTTCAGTTTCCAGGGTAAATCTGTTTGAATCTTCTGAGATCAGGAGGGGACTCCCAGGCCTTTTTACACATGCTTCTTGTAGGAGCCGTTACCCTGCCTGCTGGCAAATGCCCGAGCCACTCAAGGACTTGGGCAATGGGACTCCACTCCAGGGAGGAGAGGACGGGCTAAGCCCTGGGGTTGCCCATGTCTCGTTCTTTGCTGGTCTGGGAGTCTTGCCATCCAGTCCCTCTCTGAGCCCCCTCCTTTGTCCCCCATCCCCATCCTGACTTTACTTGGCATGCATTTATAAAACACCTACTTTGGGAACAAGTCCAGTAGTCAGCACTGAGGATTTAAAAAATATATATATTTATTTATGCCTGCGTCAGGTCTTAGTTGAAGCACGCGGGATCTTTCATTGCGGCGCATGGGCTTCTCTCTAGTTGTGGCGCATGGGCTCCAGAGCACGTGGGCTCTGTAGTTTGTGGCATGCAGGCTCTCTAGTTGAGGTGCGCGAGCTCAGTAGTTGTGGCGTGTGGGCTTAGTTGCCCAGCAGCATGTGGGATCTTAGTTCCCCGACCAGGGATCGAACCCGCATCCCCTGCATTGGAAGGTGGATTCTTAACCACTGGACCACCAGGGAGGTCCCCAGCATTGAGGATTCATTGAGGAGAAATGCACATTCCCTCCTTCAAGGAGTGTACAGTCCAGGGAAGCGGTTCTTGAAACTGGTCAGGAGTCCTCCTTGAAAATAGGAAAGGTGTGGACCTCTTCCCCGGAAAACACGTGCATGTGCTTGTAATATTTTTTATATTACATCATGACATTGGTGAATGCCCATTGATGGAAACCTGGTTGAGAACCCAGTTTCCCATTTACAAGTTGCTGGGGCAGCTGAGCGGTGGAACTACAGGCCTCTGGCCTCTCACCTCAGTTGCCTGCTTAACCAGTTACCAGCTCTGTAAATACCAGAGCCCTGTGAGCTCAGACTTTCTGCTCTGCCTAAGTCCTCAAATCTGCCGGCCAATGAGAGCTGCCTTACTGTTGGAGGGCAGTGATGAAGAGAATCTTTTAGAATCCTCCATGCTCCTCCCAGCATTTTCTGCTATACCCTGGGCGTTTCCTCTGCTTAGAGGGGAGTAGACAGATGATGTCCCCCCGCCCCACAGGCTCATAATAGAAGGCCCAGGGGTTTCTGAAGCTCCAGATTGTCCACGAGGGTGGGCTGGCCAGTCTAACCCTTCATCCCTGACCACTGCCAGTCTGCTCTTTCTTCTGTCAAAGCCTATGGGAAGTGAATCAGAGCAGGCCACAGAGCCACCCCCAACTGGCCTGGAAGGAACCCAGCACCTCAGGATCTGGTCCAGGGTGTGGAGGGGAACAGGTGACACCTGGTCTTTCAAAATAGACCTGCTGCTGGACGGAGCTGTACCGTCTCCTCCTCAGACATGCCTGCAGAGGGTTCTCTGCTTGTTAAGTCTGGAGAAATTCTGCCCCAGGCTTTGGGAAACTGTCCAAAGCAGTCTCATATCCCAGATAACATTGTGAGCAAACTCAGAAATAGAACCATGCATACCGTGTAATGCCGACCTGTGACAGGCTACCAGCGTTTATTGAATACCTGCCACGTTGCTGGGCTCTGGACCATCTGGACATTTAAAGATGGACAAGACAGTCCCTGTCTTTGAGCTGCTCACAGCCACTAGAGGAGACAGACACATAAATAGTTATACAGGAGAGTCAAAGTGTTATGACGGAGACGGGTGATGGTTCATGCTGGGAGCTATGAAAAGGGACAGCTAACCTGCCTGCGGGGAGGAGGAGGGGACACAGGCTTCTCGGATATTATGCCTGGGATGAGTCTTAAGGATTCAAAGGAGTTAGCTTAGAGGAGGGGAGCAGAATTGCCTAGAGGAAGTCTGTCTGGCATGAGAGACAGAGGCTAAAGCCACCTGCTGCGGACTGGGCCAAAGGTGTGCATGGTGTGAGCCTGCAGAGGGGGTTGGCGGGGCCAAGCCTCAAAGTTCTGTGAGCCTTTCTAAGGGGCTTTTATACAGCTTGGGGTGGTGTTCAGGAAGAAAGGAGGAGTCAAGGCAGGAGAGTCAAGGGCAGGTAGATGTTTCTAATTCTCCAAGGCTAGAAGCTGGGGCAGTTTAGAAAGGAGAACGGAGCCTCTCTCTGGGCTTGGTGGGCCAGGCCTCAGACGCTGACCCAGGAAATTCTTGGAGGGTCCTGGCTAGGGCCAGCAGAGGCTAGGCAGTGTTCTGGGTGGAGATGGGATCATTGGAGGGGTTGATCCAGAGGCTGGACACAGTGGGAGACTGCTGGGAGTGAGGCAATAGCTCAGGCCAGAGCACCAGGCTGGGCCACCAGCAGGGACTGGGGCCATGCTGCCCACATTCCAGAAGCCTTCCTCAGCCTCTCCACTGAGTCTTGCCCCAGCCCTTGAGAAAAGGGTCAGAGCCTTGGCAACCACTTTGGAAAAGCACTGAGTCCTGGGTTAAGTCACTGACCAAGAAGGATCATCAAGATCACGGTTTATTTAACATGGAGAAGACACTCAGCAAGTTGTTGGGGAATCCCTGAATCCTCAGAGGTAGAAGGAGGACAGACTGTGTGGGCTGTGTAAGTGGTCTTTTTATTTGCCTCTGAAGCAGTGGGGATTAGGCAAGAATGACTCTGGAGAGGTGTGAGGGTAAAGATAAAGGGAAGGGCCCTGGGACATGGGGGAGTGGGGACCAGGCCTTGTCCCCATCGAGCTGTGCTTGGAGTCCCTGGTCCACACTGACCCTGGAAGAGCATCTCACCTTGGGAGGCTGTGGCATATGTCTCAGGAGCTCCCCAGCTTCATGACAAAGCCAGATGGTCAGACCGTGAAATAGTGACTAGTTTTGGACAGACATCCCTCAGTGATTACACTCAAATGAGCACCTTCCCAAAGTGTTACAAACTCCTCTCTACTCCATGTTTTTTAGAATATCCTTAATGAGAAAGGAATGATTTTTAGAAATGTCCAGAGGTCAATCAACTGTGGCAAATAATTCTGGCAGTAAAATCAGAAAGTGTTGTTAGTAGTCAAGAACAAGACATGCCTATTAAGTAATCACACTGATTTCCTCATTGGCCTCAGGCTTTCTGAGAAGGTAGCTTCAAGAAGTTTTTCAAATACAGGCTGCTCAGAGGAGATGCTTCTGGAATAGGTGTGGAGTTTTAAGATGATGTACGGCAAGATAACAGTTGCTTTGGTGGGTGTGACTTTTTTTGTTTTCTTAGTTATGGTGAAATTTACATAACATAAAATTAACCATTTTAGGGGCTTCCCTGGTGGTGCAGTGGTTAAGAATCCGCCTGCCAATGCAGGGGACACGGGTTCGAGCCCTGGCCCAGGAAGATCCCACATGCCGCGGAGCAACTAAGCCCGTGTGCCACAACTACTGAGCCTGTGCTCTAGAGCTCGCGTGCCACAACTACTGAGCCCGCGTGCCACAACTACTGAAGCCCGCACGCCTAGAGCCCATGCTCCGCAACAAGAGAAGCCACCACAATGAGAAGCCCGCACACTGCAACGAAGAGTAGCCCCCACTCACAAACAACTAGAGAAAGCCCGTGCACAGCAACAAAGACCCAACGCAGCCAAAAAAAAAAAAAAAATTAACCATTTTAAAGTGTATACTTTGGTGGTATTTAGTACATTCACAATGTTGAACAACCACCACCTCTATCTAGTTCCATCATTTCATCCATTGTTTCACCCATACCAACCCCCATAACCATAAGCATCAATCCCTATTCTCCCTTCCTCCCAGCACCTATAACCACTAATTTGCTTTCTGTTGTTACAGATTTACCTATATAGCTCATATAAATGGAACCAAACAATATGTAGCCTGTTACGTCCAGCTTCTTTCACTTAGCATCATGTTTTCAAGGTTCATTCACAATGTAGCGTGTTATCAGTACTCCATTCCTTTTTATAGCCAATAGTCCATTGCATGGATACACCACATTTTCTTCATCTACCCATCCATTGATGGACATTTGGGTTGTTTCCACAGGCATGACTTTTTAAGAAGTCATGTTATTTTTTTGTGCCCCAGCTCTGTAGCCCTGAGACCACCTGTCCCTCTTTCTTCAGTGACACACCCTTGAGTGCAGGCACCTGCCCAGAGGTCTGTCCACATGGGCCACTCTGGCCCCAACGCTAAATGGTACAGTCTCCAGGCCTGGCCTTTCAGATCCTCACCTGACTTCTCTTGGCTTATTGTTCACCCACTGTGCTCCATCTTTCTCCACACCTAGGAGATGACAAGTATGGGCGGAAGATCATCGTGTTTAGTGCCTGCCGAATGCCCCCGAGCCACCAGCTGGACCATAGCAAGCTCCTGGGGTGAGTACCCATGGGGAAGTGATGGAACCCGTGCTCAGATCCTCACTACGGCCTGGAGCCATTTTCTTTACTGTCCCTTCCTGCCCCAGGGGTACCAAGCCTCCCTCAAGGCCTCCCCTCTTCTAGTGAGGGAGCCATTTTATGTTGGGAGCACTGGGCTAGGAGTCAGATCTGGTTTCTAGTGCTGGAAACCATCTGTGTGACCTTGGAAAGTGTGTTCATCTCTTTAAGCCTCTTTTTCTTCACTCTTCTTAGGGAATAATAATACAGCCCTTGTTGCTCATAGGCGTGAGATACTGCATTTGAAAATGCTTTGAAAAGTAAAATACCGTCCAAATGTGAGGACTGATTATGATAACGATATGGTGCGCTTCTGAGGCAGTTGCAGTTTTTCATAATTTACATGAATAATTAGTGTTATTTTGTGCCAAGTCTGGTGCCAACAACTTCTGTACCTATCCAGGTTCTAATAGCTAAATACAGGTAATAGCTCTGGTTGGTCTAGAAATCTCCTGATGCAAGTCCGAAGGCTGATTGAAAGCAGGAGTTTGACAGACTGTGTTCTGATAAGTGTTCATCGTTGAGCCACCACTAGGCCAGTGCTGGGCCCACAGCAGGTGCGGGATCCCTGGAGGCAGAGCCATAACTGACTTCCTCCTGAGGCTCCTCAGTGTGTGTACAGTTTCCATCTTGCACTGCTTTCCTGACACTTTAAAGCACTCCCTGCAATTGCAAATGTCTGCCCCGCCCTTACCGGCTCTTTGGGATCCTGAATGGTTGTGTGTGTGGAGGGGCTGGTGTGGGGTTGGGGACAGTCCGGGGCTACGGCAACAGAAGGGGAGGGCCTGACTGCAGAGCCTCTGCAGGCCTGTGAGCCAGGGCCAGGCCCGAGTCTCCCCAGCTTTGTGTGAACGCTTTCTCTCTGGTCTCCTGAGCCCTCCTCCCACTGCTCCTCAGCCGTGCAGGCAGGCAGAGCCTTGTCCAGGCCCATCACGTGGCCCAGCCAGGAACAGGCCAAGGAGCCCAGCCTGAGGGTGGCTGAGTCACATGTCCTCCTTTCTGGTTTTATTGTCACAGCATCTGGCAAGGCAGGTGATAGACTCCTGGCCACATTATGGGCTGAGTGGGAGGAAGTGAGAGGAGGTGGATGGGAAAGCACCCAGCTTTCGGGAGAGAGCTTGCTGAGCGAGGCTGCTCCCACTCTGGGGCTTCATCTGCCTTTGGGAAGCCCTCTGTCACCCGTCCTGTCCATCCTCCACTCCCTCCCAGCGGGATCTCCCCGCCACCACCTGGCTGGGCAGGGAGGCGCTTTCATCATGCATCAGTCCTGTCATCTTGTTTTCAGTCAGATTATCTCAGACTTGGCTTTTCCCAGCTGTCCAGCCAGATCTGGGGGGTTGAAACAGAAAGTGCCTGAAGCTTGGATGCAGAAGACCAGTTAAACTTCAACTCTGCCTCTTACTAGTTGTGTGCTTGGGGTCAGGTCTCTCCTGAGCCATGTGAAATGTCATTGTATTCATTTGCAAAGTATCACAGATTTCAAGAATGTAGAAAAATGTCGATAGCTATTAAGAAAAAATACAGACAGCAATTAACAAAGTCTCCCATAAACCCACCACCCAGAGAGAAAACCACTGTTAACATTTTAGTGTATTCACTTCCCATTTTTTTTCTATAACATATGCAGAACTCTATAGTCAGTTTTGTATCTTACATAATGTTTTTATCTTCTGAGCATTAAACATTCTTCAAGGATATCCTTTCAAAAAATTTTATTGACGTATGTGTATCCAGAAAAGTGAACACATTATGTATACTACTTGATGAATTTTCAAAAACGAAATACACCCACGTCATCCACACCTACAAACTTCCCTTTGCTCTTCCAGGCAGTACCCCAAAGGGTAACCACTGTTCTCACATCCAACTTCACAGATTGGTTCTGTCTGCAGAAACATCCTGTGAGGTATTCTATTTATACCTCTCCTATGATTTATTTAACCAATATTCTTTGCTGCTCATTTTTTTCCCCCCATTATAAAACAGGCTATAATGAACAGCCTTTTACAAAAACATTTCTGTTCAACTCTGATTAGTTCCTTGGGATAAATTCCTGGATATATTTTTATCAGGTCAGAGTATGAACATTTTATAGCTTCTGATAAACATCACTTTATTGACCTCCAAAAGGTCATAACATTCATCAAAGGATGAGTGTATTTTCACTACTACTTTTGCTATTTTATTTATTTATTTTTATTTTTATTTTTTGCGTGGCATGCGGGATCTTAGTTCCCCAACCAGGGATCGAACCCATGCCCCCTGCAGTGGAAGCGCAGAGTCTTAACTGCTGGACTGCCAGGGAAGTCCCTAACTTTTGCTATTTTATAGTTGCAAAATGCCATCTTTTTATGTGACAGCTCTTTTCAAACTGCAAAGTGCTCAATGTGTGTAAGGGGTAAATTACTGTATAGTGATAATGATGGAAATCAAGATAATAAATCCAGCATAAGACACCTCACATGTCCGCCAGTGCTGGCACCCATGGACCAATGTTTAGGTTAGCCTCTCTGGGATAGGTCAGGTTGTGTCTGGGCACTTAGTCACATCCTTGGGCACTTCCCAAGGCTCCTTCCCGGGCTTCCCTGGTGGCTCAGTGGTTAAGAATCCGCCTGTCAGTGCAGGGGACGCGGGTTCGAGCCCTGGTCCAGGAAGATCCCACATGCCGCGGAGCAACTAAGCCCGTGCGCCACAACTACTGACCTGCACTCTAGAGCCCGCGAGCCACAACTACTGAAGCCCGCGCGCCTAGAGCCCGTGCTCCGCAACAAG
Source organism: Balaenoptera musculus (assembly GCF_009873245.2). Taxonomy (NCBI): domain Eukaryota; kingdom Metazoa; phylum Chordata; class Mammalia; order Artiodactyla; family Balaenopteridae; genus Balaenoptera; species Balaenoptera musculus. The sequence continues at coordinate 95,764,494 of NC_045792.1, read as the reverse complement.
AGGAGCCACCGCAATGAGAAGCCCGCGCACTGCAGCGAAGAGTAGCCCCCGCTCACTGCAACTAGAGAAAGCCAGTGCGCAGCAACAAAGACCCAACGCAGCCAAAAATAAATTAACTAATTAAATAAATTAAAACAAAAGCCGTCAGATTTCTAATTAATAACTGTAAGCTTTCCAAATCATTAAAAAAAAAAAAAAAAGGCTCCTTCCCTTCTTTCCCTCCTCCCCTCCTTTCCCTCCTCCCCTTGGAAGCCCTTAGCATTCCTGCACGCCCAGCCTCCCAGCCTGGAGTGGTGTTCCTGCTGGGGCCTGGGAGCTGTTGGCCAGCTAGAAAGAGGGTTTTCCACTGGGCTCCTCTCCCTTTCTGGAATTCATGTTCATTCAATTCATACTTCTCCACCTCAGGTAAGCCCAACACCGGTATGTGTGTTTGTGTTGGGTGGTAGGTATTGTGTTGTGAGCATAGGGAACTTGAGGTGTGGGTCTTTGGTCCACAGAACGTCCAGTGACTGGAGCAGGGGAGGGGACCCTCTGACCATCCTGATCCCCTTTCGTGGGCACAGTGTTCTACAGACAGCGCTGGGAGTGTAAAAGGCAGAGCTGTCCCATGATCAACAAGGCAAAACTTGGAGTTAGTTCACCTCCAGTCCCCACCACCACAAGCTGTGTGACCTCAGAGAAGTGCTTGACCTCTCTGAGCCTCACTGCCCTCGCTCATAAGAAGGGGATAGTATTGGCCTCCATTATAATGAGGAAGGCATGAGATATTGCATACAAAGTGCTTGGTAGACACTAAGAGCTTAATACTGGTAAATGGTGACTGTCATCCTTACTGTTGACTCGGGGCAATCCTGTGAGTGAAGTGTTATTCCCATTTTTACTGCAGGTATGTGAGACAGCTCCAGTTAGAGTCCTGGTCTCCTGACTCCTAGTCAGTGCTCAAACCTGAGAGCTGCTGTTGTTCTTATTATTCCTCCACCCAGCCCAGCCACTACCTCGTTCCTCCTCCACCCCAACAGGGTGACTGATTATGCAGCCAGAACAGACAGGGCAGGAGAGGGGCTGGCGGAGGCAGGAGGAGGGGATTGCTGGGGCACTGGTTCTGTCTTAATGGGGCCCCACTTGCATACAGGGCAGGCCTGAGTGGGGCTCGTCCCTTACAGGTACCTGAAGCACACCCTGGACCAGTATGTGGAGAGCGACTACACGCTGCTCTACCTGCACCACGGCCTGACCAGCGACAACAAGCCCTCCCTCAGCTGGCTCCGGGACGCCTACCGGGAGTTTGACCGCAAGTGGGTTAGGGCCTAGGAGGAGCTCGAGGGCCCGGGGGCCAGCAGCTCTGCCGGGTTCTGGGCTGCCCTCTGCTTGGGCAGGAACGTATTCCATGCCGGGGGAGGCGGGTCGCCCCCACCTGGGTAAACTAAACACAAAGAGTCTCAAGTTGGAATGGCCTGGGCTTAAATACCAGTTTCTCTACTTACTCGCTCTGTGACCTTTCATCTTACTTAACCTCTCTGAGCCCGTTTCCTAATCTGTAAAGTAGGGCAACAATGGCACTTACCTCGCAGGCTTACTATGAGTCCTCAAATCAGTAACTGTACATTAAGAGCTTAGCTCTGTGCCTCTCCTACCACGCCCACTCCTGAGTTCCCCGTTCTGCCTCTGCAGGTACAAGAAGAATATCAAGGCTCTGTACATCGTGCACCCCACCATGTTCATCAAGACCCTGCTCATCCTCTTCAAGCCCATCATTAGGTGAGTGGGCCCAGGGCGGGGCACCCGTCTCTTGTGCTTCCCCTTGAACTGTGAAGCAGATACCTGAGGAAGCCAAGCATCCTGGGGACCGACCACTTTGGGGCTAGGCCTCTGTCCGATCTGGGTGGGCTGCTGAGGAGAAAGTGGAGGCCTGCTGAAGCAGGCCTACCCTGGACCCATACCCTTTCTTCCATCGGCAGCTTCAAGTTTGGGCAGAAGATCTTCTATGTGAATTACCTGAGTGAGCTGAGCGAGCATGTGAAGCTGGAGCAACTGGGGATCCCTCGCCAAGTGCTCAAGTGAGACCGGGGTGCGGGCTGCGTGTGCCCACTGGGCACATTGTCCACATATATCATGTTTGTGGGGGTAGGATGTGCCGGCCAAGGGGAGAAGCAGCCTTGAGAGCGCCAGGATACACGGGGGAAGGAAGCAGATGTGATGAGTAAGGGGCAGCACATGGGGTCAGAGAGAGCAAGTCCAGATCCCGTATCTGTCAGTGAAAAGCTCTGTAACCGAATCTCTTTAAAGTCTTCACTTCTGTGTAAAGCTGGGTTGGTGGGAGGAGTGAATGAGGTAATCCATGTAAGATAGCACAGTAAGTGCCTGACAAACAAGAGTTGCCATAGTGACTGCAGAGCCAGGTAGGGGCCCTGACCCTCCTCGCTGCTTCCCCAGGTATGATGACTTCCTCAAATCCACCCAGAAGAGCCCTGCGACAGCCCCCAAGCCCATGCCACCACGGCCCCCTCTGCCCAACCAGCAGTTCGGGGTCTCGTTGCAGCAGTGAGTATGCGAAAGGTGGGCGGGGCTGGCACCTGGGGACCAGGAGGGCTGCAGACCCATCACTGCGTTGTGCCCACAGCCTCCGGGAGAAGAACCCAGAGCAGGAGCCCATTCCGCTCGTGCTGCGGGAGACCATTGCCTACCTACAGGCCCACGGTGAGTGCCGGGGAGCCCTCTCCCCTCGGGAAGCTGCTGGGCAGGGCTGGGCAAGGTCCCACGTGCACCAGCACCCACACTGACCCTGACCGGGACCCCAAGGCACAGAATGGGTGGGGGAGTCCGCACGTTGCCCCAGATCTCTGAGACTCACCAGGCCCCACTGTTTCCCAGCTCTCACCACTGAGGGGATTTTCCGGAGGTCGGCCAACACCCAAGTTGTTCGGGAGGTGCAACAGAAGTACAACATGGGTGAGTGGCCCCAGGGATGTGTCGAAGCCCAGAGGGCCAGTACAGATCGCGCGCGCGCGCACATGTGTGTATGTGCGTGCGTGTGTGAGGTTTCTGGGGCATTTGGTATAATTACATGGGTCTCACTCCTGCCTGGTTGTCCCAGGCCTACTTTCTCGTAGGTCAGGCTTCTGGAGCCTGGGTTCAGGGTCATTCGGAGGCGAGGAGTAACTGTGGTGTGTGCTCGGGGGCCCCACTCCCCAGATGGCCTGACCCTGTGCCCCCTGTCTCAGTGGGAGGAGGAGGCTTGTGGCCAAGGGTGAAGTCAGGCTGTGGGGCCTGCTTGGCCTCCGGATTGGCTGCTGGTCTCCAGGCTCGGCCCAGCTCCTCCCCACCCTTCCTCCCCTCCCCACCCCCAGGGCTGCCTGTGGACTTCCACCAGTACAATGAGTTGCACCTGCCAGCGGTCATTCTCAAGACCTTCCTCCGGGAGCTTCCTGAGCCCCTGCTCACCTTTGAGCTCTACTCCCACGTTGTGGGCTTCCTCAGTGAGTGCCCCTTTTCCCCCTCTCTAGCTTCTGCAGGTTGGGGTTGCAGCTGGACTCAGAGCAGGCGGGCTTGGCCTGTCCTTCAAGGAAAGTCTGGTTGGGTCTTCCCCCTAGCCTCATGACAGGGCTTCCCGAACCAGTCCGGCCATAGGCCCCTGTGACCTCGGCCCCCATTCCTCATAGACATTGACGAGAGCCAGAGAGTGGAGGCGACGCTGCAGGCCTTCCAGATGCTGCCCGAGGAGAACTACCTGGTGCTGCGCTTCCTCACTGCCTTCCTGGTGCAGGTGAGACCTCGGCCTGGGCCTCTACCGCTTACCTGGAGGAGCGAGGGAGGAGGAGTTGCCCTGGCTGCTGCTCCTGGGTGTGGCTGCCAGGCGTGGGAGGCGGCGTCTGTGGCTTCCTGCTGCAGCCCCCTTTTCCTTCCACAGATTTCTGCCCTCTGTGACCAGAACAAGATGACCAACACTAACCTGGCCGTTGTCTTCGGCCCTAACCTGCTGTGGGCCAAGGATGCTGCCATCACCCTCAAGGCCATTAATCCCATCAATACCTTCACTAAGTTCCTCCTGGATCATCAAGGGGAGTTGTTTCAGCCCTGACTCCAAGGGGCTCTGAGCCCAGCCCCTGCCCCACCCGCCCCCTTCTCTGATAGCCCCGGTTTGGACTCTTTCTCTTGGCTTCAGCCTTACGGGAGCCCAGGGCTCCTGCCCAGAAAGGGGCTGTGAGCCCCCTGGAGACAGAAGCTGGAGCCAGCCAACTGGACAGCTCCTCCTCCCCTTCTGTCCAGCCCACCTCACCAGCCCTGGAGGCCTCGCTGTAACCACAAGACGTTTTTCTTCGCCTTATACTTCTCACTGCCTCTTTGGATCCCTGGCTCCTGCCGGGCTCTGCAGAGCTGGCCTTGGCTCTTCAGGCAGGAGGACTGGCCCCAGCAACCGCTTGCTTACCTGCTTTCTCCTGCCTCTTCCCCTGGCAACTGGAGATGCCAAAATCACTGCCGGCTGGGCTGGTAGCTGGGGCTGGTCCTCCCCTTCCCGACTGCTGGGGAATGAAAGGCTGAGCTGGCCTGGGCTGGCCCTGCTGAGACTCCTCCCTGTCTGGGTGAAGGCCTGTTCCTGTCCTCCCCTCTGATGGCTCAGCCTCTGGTACTTCCACAGTTAACGAACGACAGCCTGGAGTCCTGTGTCTGCCTTCTCTTCCACACATCCTGGGTCAGCCTTTCCCAAGTGGTACTGCCCCCAGGGTGTCTTAGCCCCCTGGTTCTGCCAGGACTGGCAGCTTGGATGACAGGGCTGAGTCCCAGCATCCGTTCAAAATAGACACCCCACTCTCACCCCTGAGAGCCCCCCAGTGTCTGGTCAGACCACTGACAAGCAGTCCCCGCCCACTCCACCCCCCATGCCTTGCCTCCCCTCCCTTCCTACTTGGACAGATCCTTAGCCACATCTGTTGTGGAGTCACACTGGTCCCTGCTCTGGCCAGGGGTGACTCAGTGCCTCAGGATCTGGGGTGGCTCCTTCCTCCAGTTTTGGACTCCTGGAGGGGCTGGGTAGAGACTTTGCTAATTAGATTGGCCCCTGCCAGGTAAGTTCTAGCAACCTCCCCCTGGACCCTGATGATGATGGATATCCCTCTTTCCAGCTGTCCCTTCCTGGTGAACCACCTTCCTGCAGCCTTGGCCAGAGCCTGTACTGTGGCGGTCCTCACTGACCAGTCCTGCCCCATCTGTGAGCTGGGTGTGGCCTGGGCCTGACCTCACTGGGCTCTTTTCCCAGGACACTAGCATGTCAGGAGTCCCAAGGCCTGGTGTGGCTGCTGTCAGTCCCTGTGTCTCCAGGCCAGGCCCAGGCTTCTGCTTTCTGCCTTCCTTCCTTTGTATCAGGTGTTGCTCAGAGCCCCATTTACTGGGCAGCCTCGTGGATCTATTTGGTCTCTCCCCTGTCCACCCCCCAACTGGTCTTTACCTGGGGGTGGGGGGACTTGTACTGTGAATCAAGCGTTCACATTCACAATGACTTCCTTGGCACCAATCATGTATTTCACCTTTGCACTTTTTATATTTCAATAAAAATGGAGATGGAAAACTGCCCACCTGGCTGATAAGGAAGTGGGCATGGAGGCTCATAACTGGGGGGAGGTGTGGTATGGTTGCGGAAGAAGAGCAGATAGGGCTTCAGGAAGTCCCCTCCCCAGTCAGTCTGACCCCTTCCTCATCCTGCTCACTTGTGAGGCGGTATGAAGCCAGCTTTCTGACCATATTCCAGGCTTAGAAGTGTGCAGTCACCTTCCTTTTTGCACCTGTAGCATTCCAACTGGCCACCAAGTGCTATATCCTATAACCAGGACCTCTCTCCCCAAAACAGAGCAGACTGTGGTGGACCACAGCACAGCTTTAGAGCGAGACCAGGGTTTGAATCCTAGTTCCATCACTCACAACCAGCTCTAACTGGTAATTGTCATGTAACTGGTCCCATGTCCAAGACTGCTGCTTCATTTCTCTGAAGATCAGACACACAGTCGTCCCTATGTGTGGGGGACTGGTTCCAGCCACCTGACCCCGTGACACCAAAATCCAAGGATGCTCAAGTCCCTTCTATCAAGTGGTGTAGTATTTGCAGTATAACCTACACACATCCTCTCTTTACATCATTTCTCGATTACTTATAATACCTAATACAATGTAAATGCCATGTAAATAGTTGCCAGCATGCAGCAAATTCAAGTTTTGCTTTTTGGAACTTCCTGGAATTTTTTTTTTTCCAAATATTTTTCTATCCAAGGTTGCGGGAACTCTCGGGTGTGGAACCCACAGATGCGAGGGCTGACCGTAACGTATACACTACATAACAGAATGAGTGCCCAGTGGGAACCAGAATGATGGGCATTTCACAGAGGAATGAAGTGATAGTCCCAACTTTGTATAGCAGCCAGGGTTGGAACCCTCATCTCCCAGCCATTCAGGTCCTCCCCACCCGCCCCTCAGCCTGAGAGCCTTGGCTGTTTCCACCTGCCACCTAGTCACGTGGAGGCTATGAAAGATCCAGCTTTCCTCTTTCGAGCAGTTTTACTTTGCTTTAAAGGTTAAGATGGTAAAATTTATGTTACATGTATTTTACTACAATTGAAAAACTAAAATGGTTTGTCACAGGGAGGGCAGGCCAGAATTCCACTTGGCACACTGGTCAAGTTCCAGCTGTCTGCTGCTTGCCTGCTGACTGCAATCAGGAGGCTATGATGGCCTCAGTCAGGCCTGTTCTTTTTTTCTCCTCATTGCTTGTTTGGGCTAGGGAAGCCGAGCCAAAGCTGCAGGATCAAGACAATGGTTATAAACACGGGCACAGAGCTCCAGGAAGCCAGTCCGCCTGCACAACTGTGACCTTCGTCCAGGTAGCTCAAACAGAAGGCACTGGCGGCCTGTCTCCCTGGCTCTGCTCAGCTCTAAGCTGGGTGACTATTTAGAACAGAAGGGCAGTGACCCAAGGAAATGACAAGACAGGGGAGCAGGAGACGGAGAGCTGTTTACTTGGGTTGGGCTCCTGGCAGGGCCTCTGCTGAGTGACTCAAAAGCCAGTTTACCCCTGCCTTGGCAACAGTGGGTCTCTGGGGGCAGAGTGTAGTGAGTGACATGGCTTAAAGGGGTAGGACACCATCAGACGAGGGGCAATTGAACACTTTGCTTTTGGGGGACCCCTAACTGAAGGTGAGGACTCCAAGGACAGTCCTTCCACCACTTCTGACCCAGGAGTTGGATGCGTGGTCAGGTATCATGGTCAGCGTCACACGCAGTTCACTAACAAGCAAGGGCTCCCAGGGCCCAAAGCGGCAGCAGTGGGCAGGCCCATTCTTTTCAGCCCCAGGTTTGAGTTCAATTTAGAACTTTCTAACTAGTCCTTTTCTGCCCTGGGGCCTGGCTTCTGGCCTGAAGGGCGTGGGAGGCAACCAAGACAGCACTTGCCTGGGTTTGTCAGTCTCCAGCCTCTAGAACCACCTCTTCCTCTGGGACACCAGCTCTACCTTCCACTGCCTCCCGCCACTGCAGGCAAAATTGGAGGAAGGAGCTGGCTTTGCCAGGGCTGACACCTGCCATGGAAGCCCCCAGGGGCCCAGGCAGGAATAATCCCCACAGGGCTCTTCTACTTTTCCTGGCTCCTCAGAGACCAGCCCAGTGCCCTGGCTCCAGCTGTTTGTCAGATTGGGGCAGCTAAACAAACATGCATGGGACCTGGACTTCTGCTTTACTTCACTCAGTCCCTTCCCTTCTGTCTGGTTTGCTCGGCCACAATCCCTCACACCAGATCAGCAAATATCCCAGCAGTCTGGGGAGTCCCCCGCCCCCTGCTTGGCCTCTGCTGGAAACATGGCAGGGACCTGTCAGTTGTCTTTCCCTCTGAGCCAAAGGCTGTTGCCCAGGGTGAGTGGTGAGCTGTGCTGGGTAGGAAGGAGAGAGAGCTGAAGATAACGGTCTACCCATTCTGAGGGTTTTACTATGGGCGTACCTCACATGCACGTCTACTTCACACACGTTACCTCACTGAACACTCTCACACAAGCCTTGAAATGCAAACATTACAGCCAAAGAAAATGAGGCTCTAAGAGGTTTCCTGGGACTTCCCTGGTGGTCTAGTGGTTAAGACTCCATGCTCCCAATGCAGGGGGCCTGGGTTTGATCCCTGGTCAGTGAACTAAGATCCCACATGCTACGCAGTGCAGCCAGGAAAAAAAAAAAAAAAAATTCCCAACCAGCCCAAGGCCCCAGGACTCCAAACAGCCTGAATGGCTCTGAAACCTTGCTGTGCCTCACATGGCACTGCTCTTCCCTCCACGGAGCCTGTCGGTGACCCGGGGCTGCCCAGAAGTGGGAGGAAGTGGGCTAGGTTTTTCGACAGCTTGCAGGACAGGAGGCTATAAAGTACAGAAAAAGTTTATTGGAAATCTCTTGAATACATTTTAAAGTATAGCTCAATATTTCCAAATAAAGTAGGCTGGAGGAGCGGGAGGGGCTCTCCCACCTGGAGACACGACTGGTCCCAGCCCTGTCCCGGGGGTGCTGTGCGGGTCCGTCTAGGGCTCATACCTTTCATTGTACAGGGCTGAGGGACAAGGGCCGGCCTTGACAGTTGCTCTGCTCCTCCCAGGCTCAGCTCAAAGTCAGGGCTCAGCCTCCCTGGCCTCTCCCTGATGGGGTCCTGAAGAGAGGCTGCTGCCTGCAGAGGCCGACAATTAGGAGTCAAAAGAGGCAAATGGCTAACAGGCCTTCCCATGTTTGGCCTTGGAAGAGGGCAGCGGCTGAGATACTGGGATGAGGCTGGGGAGTGGGGGGCAATCAGTAACTTACCGGGGCCTTCCCCCGTCTCAGTGCTGGGGCCTGGGGGGTAAGCCTGGATTGGTTTAGCAGGCCACAGGTGTGCTCTGGCCCAGTGACAGGACGGCCAGCTGGACGCCACTACTGGAAACACTTTTTTAGGCAGGAGAATGTGTGCACAGGGGCAGGGCTCAGCCCAACTGAGGCAGCATCAGAGCTGACCCCAGCCCTCAGAGATCAGCCTGGTAGGTGAAAACAATGCCACGTGCACTTGCTAACAAGCAATTGAGGGCCACCTGCTCTGCTGCAGAACAGCTGCTGCCAATGAATACCCCAGGTGGGCCAGAGGAGTGGGGTTGGGCCTATCAGTTAGGCGGGGAGGAACAGATGGTCAGTGGGTGAGGCTGGGCCCTTGACTTAACTCAAGTAACTATACCTGAATGCCCAGCTTTGGTTTCTCAACAAGGAACCGATCCAACTAATAAACCCCAGGGCAGTGTACAGACCCTGGGGTTAAAGAAAGGTGGTGGTTAGGCCTAGGTGGAAGAAGGAAAAGGCCCGTAACCCAGCCCTGAGAACCAGGAACAAATGCCCCAGGAGGAGGGGCCTGTCTGGCCTTCCCCGGGGCCACAGTGCCCCTCGGGCACTACATGTACCACAGCTCTGGGGAGTCATCACATTTCACACCCAAGACTTCCTGGGCTGCCAGAACAGAGTCAGTCTCTCTGGAGAAGCTGGAAGATTCAAAGTTCTCACCAGGAATATGTACATGTCCAAGGCAGAGCGTGATGTCAGTTCAAATGCAGCAATTCTGGGAGGTTCTGCTGCCCTCAGCCAGCCCTATTCTTGGATCCCACCTTATACACATGGGAACGGAAATCCTCAGGGCAGCAACCTGAATCCGAGGAACCGCTACAGGAGGAGGCGCTGCCCCAGGAAGAGGCCCTCCAACCTTCCCCAAGTGAAAACGTCTAACCTCAAACATGTTTTCTCTACAAAATATCTGATTTCTCTGAAAGTAATAAATATTTCCTGGGTTCTATAACCAAGGAGCAATGACAGGGGAAGGGAGAGGAAAGAGAACCTTTGCTGTGACTCCAATGACAGAATCCTAGAGAGGGAGGCTTCTGTTTCCATGCAGCTGAGCACAGGCAGCCGCCAGGGCTGCTCGGATGGGCTGGCACAGCCTTCAAGGGTGGGAATGGCTGACTCTAGGGTTCTCATCACCTTGGGCAGGAAGCCTGCCATACTGCCAAAAATACAGGCACGGGGCAGAGAGAGGGCGAGAGAGAGAGGAAGAAGATACCAGAACTAAAGGAGAAAGACCCTGAAGGAGAGCTTCCTTCCCTCCTCCTCCTAGCACTGTCTCCTTCCTCTTTCTGCCTCCACACCAGTCTCTGGGCTGCCAGCTGGAATGTCGAATGGTGGATGGCAACGGCAGGCAGGCGAGGGGCCAGCTGCTGGGCAAACCCGGGGCAGGGGGCCGGCAGGAGGAGCGGGATGACAGCCTTTGTGAAGCAGCTGCTGAGGGCCCTGCAGAGGGAGGTCAGAGGGTGAGTCCTCTCAAATGCTATCACTGGCCTTCATTGCTGCCGTGAGTCTCCAGGAGTGCAAGAGCAGGGACTTCCGGGTCCCCGTGGGGGAACCAGCCTCCCCTCCACCTGGCTTGAAGCGGGACAAGGGATGGGAGCAGCTGACGAGTGGGAGGCTCTCTGTCTCCTGGGACCACAAAAAGGGGATGCTGCTGGTACTCGAGGACACCAACTTTTACTGCAGGGTTTCTACAAAGGCATCAAATTCTCGGACATTCTTCTCGTGCACAGCCAGCTTCTCTGGTAGTGAGTCCTGTACCGGGAGGGGAGAGAAGAGCTGCTTATTCAGGTAGGGCCTTGAAGCCGGCTGTCACCCTGGGCTGAAGGGAGCACGGCAAAGAGTCCGGCTCAGCAGTGCTGGGTTGGAGAGCAAAGTGCCGAGCAACTGAGCAGGCACTGGCCAGTGGGCCTTTGCCCAGCAGGGGTTAGTGGAGGCTGGGGAGGTGGACAGAACAGCCTAGGGAATCCAAGCCGGCCACACACATAATGAGATGGAAAAGGACCATGGCAACAACGGGATGACACAGAGAAATTCAACGTGAAGTATCTGGCACCGATGAGACTGACATTAGAATAACACAGTAGGTTTAGAGCCCTACAAATTCAGAACGTGTACAAATGATTTCTTCACAGCCTGCGCCGCGCAGGCAACAGAATCCCCTGGGGGCACATGAACAATGCAGTCCCAGCCATACTCCCAAGAGATTCCGACCCGGCAGGTCTACAGTGAGGCCTAGGAATCTGCATCTTTACATCAGCTGAGAAGGGGATTCGTTAGAGGGGGTGGAGAGAGAACAATGAAAACAAAAAAACAGAACCATGAGGAGTTAAGTTTAACTGCCCTCAGGTATCAACCATTAATTAAAATTTGGTCCTAATCAGGTGGTCTGTCTCCACTGATGAATTTGCATTTGAAGAGTTCAGCCATCACAGAAGACTTCCTGACAGGCACGGGGTACTTGGTGCCACAGGGCTTACAAAGCAGCCCAGACAGGCCAGATGCCTGGGCGGGTTTGGGAGGCTGGGGCAACCAGCCAGCACTGCCTGCAGCCTCACGTTGAGCCCTTGGACTCCGGTTCCTTCCAAGCAAACTTCAAATGAGAGGCCAGGGAGTCAATGGTTAAAAGCCTAAAATCAGAAGCCAGACTCTTAGGGGTCAAAGCTTGTTTTGCCAGCTCAGTGTAACCACCAGCAAGTTATTTGTTCCCAGTGTCGTTTTTCTCATCTGCAAACTGGGATAATAAGAAAACCTACCTCTTAGGGTCGTTGAAGATTCATGTAAAGCACTTAAAAAATGCTTGGCACCTAGAAAGCTTCAATAAATGTTAATAATAATGGCATTATTGCTGTATTACTATTACTGAGCATGCTTTTCTGATTAAAGCAAATCAAGGGCAGCTAAACCTAGATTCCTGTTCCTACAGCCATTCCTCTGATTTCGACACAGAAGGTGATATTCCCACCTCAGACAGAGGGACCCTGACATCTTGTGGCATGGGGCACCTTGAGTTTGCGGCTGTGCAGGGCATTCCCACCTCAGACAGAGGGACCCTGACATCTTGTGGCATGGGGCACCCTGAGTTTGCGGCTGTGCAGGGCACTCCTCTGTCCTTCAGAGACAGGAAATAGGAAACACCCTAAGCGGAGATGTGGTCATTACAAGTCAGTATCAGGACATCTGGCTGAACACGAGAACCAGGGAACGAGCTCTCCGAGGAAAGGGCAAGAACACCAGTACTGGGGACCTTCTGTTTCTTTTGCCCTGTACCATTGTCATCCGCCTGGCAAGCTTAACAGCTGATGGCAAGAGCTGTTGGAGCAGCCTGGCTTAGTGGCATCAGCAAGTAGAAGACATCAGGCACCAAACAACAGGAGTGTGTGAGAAATGCTGTGACAAGAGTGCAGAGAAAAGGAGGAAATGAGCACAAGCAAATTTGAGATAATGACCGCCAGGCACAATGCAAATCTCAAGTGTGATTCCAGGAAGGTAATGGTCTAAAAGTCTCCGTCCTGTTTCAGGGAAGATGGGAGGTGTGGGTGTGGAGGAGTAACAGGAAGAAATTTCCAGGCCTGTGGAGCAGGAATGACCATCGAAGGAGGAAAGGAGGCCAGAGGATGAGGTGGGGTGGGGGAAGGGGTTTCCATACCAAGTCCTCAGCCATGGACTGTGCCCCGATATCTATGGAGAGGCTGCTCAGCTGAGGGGGGTTCTGAAATTCACGATAGAAGGTCCCCAAGTCCATCGGAAGAATGTCGTCTTTAGAAAAAGCTGGTTTCTTAAAAAACAAGACAGACTCAAGTTTAGCTTGCCTTGGACCACAGAGGAAAATAAGAGGGGGTAAGCTATCAACAACCCTCTTTCCTTCCAGTAATTAGCAAAGAAAAGGCTCCTCCACCAGGCTTATCATAGAGAAATCTTTACACCTTTCTCTTCTGGGCAGCTGAATTAAGCCTGGTGATGACATCCCTCTCCCCGGGTTAGGTTTTTGTCCCCTTCCTTCACACTCCTCTCCTTGGAAAAGGGCTATCCAGGGACTTCCCTGGTGGTCCAGTGGTTAAGAATCTGCCTTCCAACGCAGGGGACATGGGTTTGATCTCCGGTCGGGGAACTAGGATCCCACATGCCACGGGGCAGCTAGCCCACGCGCCACAACTAGAGAGAAGCCCGCGTGCTGCAACGAAAGATCCCGCGTGCCACAACTAAGACCCGATGCAGCCAAAAATTAAAACATTAAAAAAAAGGGCGGGGGCTATGCATTCATGAATAGGACCTATGCAGTTACCACTGGAAAATCCCATTTCAAGTTGAATTTCAATCAAAGACATGGCACAAAATGCCTTACTGCTGATGGGCCTCCAAATGCCTCCCCAAGCAGGGTGTAAGGGCAGGTTCCCCACATAAGATGCACAGCCAGCACCCATTCCCTCTGCCTACACCGACCCATCTGATCCCCGAAGTCCTGTTCAAGTGCAACGGATGCTTCCAGGTTTATTGCCCCCGAAGCAGCAAAGGTCAAGGAAGATGACGGCAACTTACGAAGTCGATCATGACAAAGTCGTCCTGGGTATTGCCACTGCTGCCCCCGCTGGAGCCATCAGAGTGCAGGCTGCCCTGAAGAGGAGATGTAGTCGCTGGGGAATCTGGAGGATTCACCTGTTTCAGAATAAGGCAGAGGTAGGGGCTGGTTCTGGGCACTGGCTGTAAACCAAAAGCCAAGGAGCATGGCTAATGGTCTGTGGAGGAATACTGAGTGAGTCGCCCAGGAAGGACGACGACTACGGCACCATCTCACTGCAAACTTCAGTCAACGGTGGACTCACCATGGGATCCACATCCTCCAGCTCCAAATTCTTGGGAGCAAACATGGCAAAGGGTATGTCCAAACTGGTCAGGGTCACCTGAAGAGACATGGGAGAAAGTATTAGTGTCCCCCCTTCCCCCAGTTTGCCTGCTTCCTTAGAGCCCACCAGAAGCCTGGGGGTCCAGCACGTTTGCACACCTCAGCTGACCATGCCATCCCTCAGGTTCCTGTCTTGTTGGAGACCTCTCCAACCTCCCGTGCCTCCCACTGCATGCCCATAGCATCAACAGGGGTGAGGGCTCCCCAGGACCCTGGGAATTCAGCTTTGGAAGCTGGACCCACAGCAATTCAGTAACAACTGCTTTTCACTGGCAGAGCTGAGGAGGAACTTCCTATTTCAAGTTAGGCTGAGGCAATGACACTTCAGTGTAACGTGTCTGTACCTAATGGCGTGGTCTCCTCTCCTATGTGATCACAGAGCAATAGTTAACTTTTATGGAGGGATGTCACAGGTTATTAATCCTCTTCACAAAAAATTCACACACACACACAATTTCGCGTGCGATTTCAGTGGTTTCACAGATCCCAGGTAAGACCTCACTCTAAGGGCTCACACATTCTCACAGTTGCAGGGCAGAAAATCACCTGGTTGACGGGTTTGTTGACAAAAGCCCCCACTTTCCGGACAAAGATGGTCTCCAAGACATCATGCGGGGAGGCCCGTCCCTCACTGCTGTTTGACACAGTTTCAGTATCCTCACTGGAGGAGAAAGGTAATGTTGGTTCTCATTCTCAAACCATAGCAAAGCCTACTTGGTTCCTCATAAATCCACCATCTTGTGAGGCTGCAGCGTAGGGCAGGAGTTGCCCCCCACCAGCTCACACATGTGGGAAATGGCAATATGAGGTCTGGCAGCTGCCACTGTCACCCTCCCTTTTGAGTTGAGAGCAGAGGACTGCATTTCCTGGAAAAGCTAAAAATTATGCATATGTGAATGAAACTTGGTGTTACAATTGTGTAGAGCTTACATAAAATTTAATCTGTAATACCAATGCTAAGCATCAATCACCGTGCATCTAGCAATCATACATATAGGCAAACGGCTCTCATAAGCAGCTAATTTTAATATTAATCTAATTACAAAGCCAGCCTCAAGATTTTAGATGTTTCCTGCCTTGTTTTGTTTTGTTATCTAAAGCTCCGTACCACGCTTCCTCCCTTCTCTTTGCCCCCAGTCATCCCTCTGCTCAGCAAGATGTTTCAATGACACATTCAGTTTGGCGGCTCCCACTCCCTCCCTCTAGACTGAGGCTGAGTCCTGGAAGATGGGGGACTCCAGGCAGCAGAAACAGGGGCCCATACTGTCGCTGCCAGACTAGTAGTCATAGCCCTACAAGCAGCAGGGGATGGGAACGCCTCAAAGCAGGGGCTCAAGATGGGGAGAACTATGCAGTCCAAGTGGCCTCTAGACTCCAGACAGCAGGGAGGACCAGCATTGAAGAACCCCCTACACAGGGTCCTCTGTCTTAAGTTACTCCCAGTCATACCCCAGGAATCAAGGCTCAGAAAACGAGAGTAAAATGACCAAGAGGATCCTCCTTTGATTCTCTAACAGGAGGAGGGATAAGAAGATGGAAGTTGGAGAGCCAGGAATGAAAGTAATTACTTTTTCCTGATGGATGGCACAGAAAGATCTTCCCAATCTCCCCCTCCTCCATCTCCACTGTGGGAATGGAAAAAAAAAAAAACCCAGGAATTTCTATTATCTGAAAGTTCGTTTAAGATGTGGTGGGGCAATCAACGTCATTATCTCTGGGGCCTTCCAGCTAAGGGAGGGAAGGGCAGGTCAAGACAGGCCCAGCTTCCCACAGAACTCCGAGTGTAATGGAAAGAGCAAGCCCAGGCTTTGCAATCCAGGGAGCTAGGCTTGTGTCTGGCCATTCTGTGAGCTAAGTGCTCTCTGAGACAAACTGCTTAACCCTTCTGAGATCCTCTCATCTTTTAAAAGGAGGTAACCGTGGTGATTTTTGCAGGGTGGGATTATGAGGACTTTTATTTCCACCTAATCAATGTCTTCAAATTTTGTATTTTACAGACTGCATCACTTCTGCAATCAGAAAAGACAAAGTTTTTTTTCTTTTTTAATTTTAGTGAGGGAAAATAGTTGTTTCTAAAGGATCTCCATGAGGCACTAACATAGTAGAAAAAGAAAATCAATCCTAACTGCCACCACAGACACACTGTGACTCCCGACGTCAGGGTTACGGTTAACGACGCCCTGTTCTGGTCTCAGAAAACACTGAGGATGCCAAGGGAGTCGATCGTGGGGTAAGAGAGAAACATCTGAAAAACACCTTCACTGGATGAGGGCAAGAAGCACCAAGCCCGACACTTGCTGTTAGCAGCAGTGCTCAGGGCGAGCTTCCTCACGTATCAGCTGCAATGTACGATTCTTATTGAGAATTTTAAGGATTCCACATTTTTCCCTCAAAGGCCAAGCCTGAGCCAATGCTGAAAGCTACTCTTTACTGATACCAAATAAGCACATGTGCCGGGGAGGACAGGTCCCTGGCTGGTCTGAAGAGCAGCAGAGCCAAGACGTGAACTCACCTGCTGGAAGGTGTGGCAGCACAGTGGGCCCCATCAGAAGGGGTGTAGGTTGCCAGTCTCTCCTGGTCACCAGCCTGGGCACCGTGGGCAGGCTGGTTGGGAGCAAGGGGTACCCCACCTTCCTTCCCAGGAACCATTAGCTTTGGGGAAAAATGGAAAAATACAGTGAATCATGGCCGTGTCAGGTAGAAGGGAAAACTCATGGCCTAGCATGATGGTATCTGCTTTCCAGTTTTTCCATCACCAATGCTGCCACCAAGTGGGCAGGAAACCTGGGAAATCTTTATCCCGTCTGGGGCTCAGTTAATGGAAGACATGCATGGAAATGACTACAGAGGGAAAGACAGGGAGAAAACACTTGGGAAACTCTTCTTTCCTTTCTGAAGTCTAAAAGGCCCACGCTCAGAATCATCTTAGTCCTCCAAAGCTACAGAAGAGCTTTGAACACTGGTGTCTCAAGAGGCCCTTCAAATGTGTCAGGGCAGGGGAGGCAGCGTAGGAACCCCTAGTGTCCTCCCCATCTTTAAAGATACCTGGTAAGGGTGTGTGGTGTTTAAGCCGGCAGCAAACACTGCTGGACAAGCCAGGTCAGCTGATCCAACGCCCAGGGCAGCAGGCTGACAGGAAAGGCGAGAGCTTGAAAGCTAAGCAAGAGAAAAACAAAGAAGGGCAGAGGAAAGGAGGAGGAAAAAATAGGCAATCCTAGAGTATGACTAATGATCAAGATCGGCAGAGAGGTAAGGAATGGATCCCAGCCCACATCCTCACGGTGCAGGGGGCCTGATGTAAGGGTTAAAGACAGACCAGGCCATTACTCTGTAAATAAGAAAGCAGACTTGTTTGCAGTGGGATTGAGATTCCCAGCTCTGTGCCTTCCAAAAGCCTCAAACGAGTTCCTTGCACCCCCTTTTCCCAGGGGCTCAGCTAACTATTTCAGTTTCCACCCCGGCAGATCTGTGGAGTACAAGCCTGGGCAGAACTCGGAGCCAAAGTCATCAGTTTTTCCCAGGTCATTCTATTTTCTCCTTTGACCTTGAGGTCCCTTTGAAACAGAAGCAGTCTTCTCTAATCACACCCTCCATCACCACTGGGTTTGGGAGGGTTCCTATTTATATTGAAAAAGAAAGAAAACCATTCTTGGATGGTTTATTTGGAAAAAAAGATATAAACAACTCCATGTATTTTTCACATCAATGGTAGGAGGAGGGGCAAATGACAAATCCTATTTTGGGCTGCTGTGCTATGGCTGTATCCTGTTAAAAATCAATTACCACGCCTCAAAATAACCCACAGAAAACTTGGGGATATTTAAATAGCTATACCCTGTACTTTATTCACAGTTTTTAAATAAAAAGATACCGCCTGATTATATATACCCCCTTCTTCCCAGTATGGACTCACTTGATGGGAAAAGGCCAGTCCTGCCATGGGGACCCTCAGAGTGTCCGTCACCACAGGAGTAGGGGTCTGAAAATGTGCCTTTGTGACAGTAAACACACACTGTGCACAGATACACACAGAGACAGGAGAAACAAGAGAAGAAAAAAGAAAAGGGACTTGAGAAAGAAGTGAAAAAACTCTGGAAAGGGCAGTTGCAATAGAGGCTGAAATGTACAATGAAGTCAGGAGGGAAGCAGGGAGAGAGCTGCATGACTGCCTTTGGAAAAGGACCGCTTGGAAGGATGTGAAGAAGAGATGTTTATCCCTGGTGCTCTCCCCGAGGAGCAGGTGGAAAACAACGCTGAGCTGAGCTGCTATGACTTGGCGAAACCTGAACCAAGCATTAGTCTGTCTTTAGTCAAAAGAGGGTGGAAGTTAGAGAACAGCTTCCAATAGGAAGGTCCTGAGAACAGACACAAGGTGTGCTGAGCAGGAATGAGGACACTGAGGTTAAGATGTTAGACTGAAAGTCTTTTTCTGGGGACTCAGGATCTGCAGGCTCAGGTTTAAACAGTTGACGTTTGTTGGCTGGAACTTTAAAATGCTCAGATACCCAGCTGCAAACTTTCCTACATCATCTCAGGGAAGATGAGTGGGGGTGTGCAGGTGTAGGCATCAGGGTGTGTGTGTGCACACTCTTACAGTCCCTGACGGTGTAGGAGAACTTCATGGAGTAAAAGCTGGGGCATTTTCAAAACTCATGATTTCAAAGCTAATTATGGGCATGATGATTGTTTTGGGTCTTGCTGTTCCATCTTTAAGTCTTGCCAATTAGCGAATTAACGCCTAGAATTGGAGGTAGGACCTTAAGTCACAGTAGCAGGTTCAGGGTTGCAACTATTTCTTGACTCAACTCTGTGCCCAAATGACACAATGATCCTTATTTTGTTGGGGGGGGGGAAACCCCAGCCCATTAACATGTATTTACTGGATTCTAGCAAACGCTCAAATAGAAGTTGTTGAACAATTATGCAATTCCCTAGGTTAAACCAAGGAAGAAACTATTTCAATATTTACAGGAACAAGGAGACCAGATGGCATATGATTTTTCTCTCTCTGTTCTACCATCAAGGTTCTAAATGAGTATTTCTGCACCAAACTGTACCAGTCTTGAGTATAGGTACTCAGGGAGAAGTGACAAGGCTCACCCATGGGGTGCTCAGTATTGATGAGATCTTGACGTGATCTACTTTTAAACTGTAAGAAGACACAACTGATACCATGAAAAATATAGACTCTCCTTACACAGGTTAACAAACTTTTTTGCAAACATCAGGTACAGAAACTACTTAACTTCCCTTTACTTTTGGGGTCAGGTCGAATTTGCACTGTATCAGAGAAAAAGACAAACTGATTTGTTAAGGCCCAGACTCACCATCCCTCATATCTCCCAAGTTTATATACTGTTTATGAATTTATCACTTGTAAAACAAAACTGTTTAATGAACATTAAATGACATATTCACATTTTGATGATCTTAAAAAACAATCTACTCACTAATGTGCACTAGTAAGAAAGTGGGCTTTCCCCCCCTTTTTTGGTCAGGATTGTTCCATGTCAGCAAGCATACCAGAAGCTACCCCCTCCCAGAGCAATGGCGACATCCATGCCTACATATATTAACAGGTGGAGGGAAAAAACAATTCCCCCACCCCCAAACCAGCCTGTCTAGGTAACTTTACAACAAGAATCTCTTTAACTCTAAACTGGGACAATAGAAATAATAGTGATCCATGGATTTTGTAAAGTGCTTCACACACCAGTTAGCTTTTGTGCTTAACTTCTGCTTTTAAAACAAATTAGAACTATAATTTTAATCCAGTACCTAACAACCCAGGATATAATAAATTAAAATTTTTTCTTAATTAAGAAAACATAGAAAATAAAAATGTATGGATAGCTAATTAATTTGTTGGGTCCCCCAAGTCAGATGGTGAAAAGGGATAATCTGGGGCTAGTTTCAAGGAAAGCAGAACTGACTGAGGTCTAGGACCATCTAATATGAAAGCCAAGAGGAGGGAAATAATAGAGATGATGGGCAGGCAATGGGTAGAAGATGAATGACTTGGGGTGGAAGGGAAGAAATGTGTCCCTGAAATTCAGTCAGCTGGCAAAAATGACTCCTTATCTGAAGCAGTCTCAGTACCACATCTATCATACAACACTTCTTTGTGAGAAGAAGTTCTCACATTGTTTGGAGACTGTGTTTTATTGAAAGTGGATTTGACACTGAAGAGGGACTCAAGTGGAAAAGTTAATGGTTAAAAATGTTCAGAGAGGGAATGCAGATAGGCAGATATTTGTGTAACTATTAAGAAAAACTGCACAGCTGGTGTCTTACTGGCATTTTATGCTAAATAATCATTGGCTCCTTTTGTGCTCCTTCCATTATGAGGAACCATATTTACCACTTCCAAGAAGAAGTAGCTACCAAATTAACAAGTGTAGGTTAGAGTACCTCTCTGGTACCAGAACACATTTCTGATTTTCTGTGACTGATTTTCTAGGGAATTTTAAGATGTCCCCAGGAAGGTAAAGGTTACATGTAATCTTGCAGGTTAAGAATGATTACAGACTAGAAACACTGCAACATTACCGGCTGGATAAGAAGGCTCTCCCTCACCCCTCAAAATAACCTCCTTGAAATAATCACCATCACCACCAAAAGAGATTGTATCTAAACTTTGACACCATTTCATAAGGCCCATATATGTACCAAATAACTACTGCCACCCCAGATCCTGTTTCCCCCTACCTGGGATGGAGGGGAGGTGGAAAAAGAGGTGGTACACACTTCTTGAGAATCTTCCACAGAAGGATATGTTACTCCAGTGTCCTCACCAGCGGTTCTGTGGTGAGTGGAAAAGAAATCATGAACTGACTGACGGCAGTCAATTTCAGAAAGGATACAAAGAGAGGTTAGATACGGATGCAAGTTGTGACATGAACTGTTTCAGGCAGAGTTCCTAATGGCAAGGCAGGTATGTTGAATCCTTGATAATTTCAAACATTTCCAGAAAGCAGCATCTAGAGGTTGACAACGGCTTTTTTTTTAATCCAAACATTTTACCTGACATATCATTTGAGAGGATTTTCTTAAGCCTGGCCAGCGTTGTGACCAAGAATTATCAGCAATAGAGAATGCAGTGAAACAAAAGTCTAGACTCCAAAGACAAAACCTATCCAACTTCATGAGTCCTGTACAGAAAGGCAGTATCTCTCCTGATACAAATCTATTCCAATCTCTAGAAAATTCTGTTATCTGGGATCTAGGTCTGGAGATATTTGATTCTGATGTATAAAACTGCATTGTGCCAGCCAATGGTGACCTGAAAACCATTTAATTTGCAAAGGACATTCTACAAATTACTGCCACTCTCACAGTCTCAAAGTAAAATCAAATCAAAAGTCAAATCATTACTGTCAAGATCCAAAATATCCAAGAATTTTCTGACATTTGGTACACCCTAAGTCTTGGTATACCTTATAGGCAGCAGCAAGAATGAAAGCTGGCCACTCTACTTCCCTCCACATGGCGTCTCCATCAGTGCCCCCTGCCTATCAGTGAGTGCTGATAAAGGTGCTCTATGGACCTGTGCAAGATGGATGCTTCTGCCTAGCTGCAGTTTGGGAAAGTGTTTTTCACATTCCTCACCTGTAATTGCAGGGATGCATGGGTGAGGAGCTGGGATAGGGACGGTCCACAAAGTGATCAATAATAATCCCCATGATAGGTGGGGTCCTCTCAAAGTGCCTGTAATGCAGTAAGCAGATTGCCGTATTTGTTAGAATGCCTTGTCAAGTCCCCCTGAAGTCCTCAGAGAGCCCCTCGCCTCTTATCTATTGGCAGGAATCACAGAGCCTTAACTACTACATCCCTAAATATAAACCACCAATTCTACATTGGCTCTGGGACACTCAGATTCTCCAATCTGGAGAAAGGGTTCTCTCAGTTCAGCAATGGAGAAGCTGAATTGTAGGCTTAGCCACAGGGTTTGGAGGAAAACAACTTTAATATCTTTAGAAGAGTTCTATTGGATTCCAAGGCTCTTTCCTCACCTGGTGGACATGAATGCCAAGTTAATTCTGTAAGCACAAGAAAGAGTGATGGTGCCCACAGGGGTACCCACTGTCCCAACACGAACTGTCTGGAAACCTAGGAAAAGAGATAAATAATTAGGTTTTTCCAGAGAATACTTACAGTACCCCCAGTCTGTCTTTCCCTGAACCACTTAGCCTGTTGTACAATCTCTGGCATCACCCACTTAGCACCCTGAGTGCAGCAGCCTCAATTTCATACATACATGTATGTGTGTATATATATATATATTTTTTTTCAATTTATTCTATATTGACCTAATATTGCCAGGGGAAACAGCATTCTATTTCCAGATAAAACTACCTTCAAAGAGGTAAAATGATTATTAGTCCTAAAGCTTAAACAAGCCCTAACCAACCCTGTCCAGATGTGCTACTAAGACAGCAAAGGGGCACAGGGAGTTTCTCACACAAACACCTCAATTTATGAAGTAAATGCACTCCCACCCAAGTTGCCACCCCAGAACTAAATATAGAAAAGAGTCAGAGTGTTACAACAAAGCTTTCCTGGTTTTCTTGGTTTCATTTCCAATTTTTCAAAATTGTTGATGCTCATCAGAGACATTTAACATGCTCATTGTAGAAAATTAGGAAAGCAGACAGTCGTATAAAGCAGGGGTCCCCAACCCCTGGGAGACCGGGCCACAGAGCAGGAGGTGAGTGGCGGGCAAGCGACTGAAGCTTCATCTGCCGCTCCCCATCACTAGTATCACCCCCCACTTCCGTGGAAAAATTGTCTTCCACAAAACCGGTCCCTGGTGCCAAAAGGTTGGGGACCGCTGGTATAAAGAGTAAGAAAGAATACTGAGTTACTGGAACTTTTGGGAAAATTATTCAGTCATTCCCTGGTGATTCTTTGGACCACCTACCTGTCTTTTCCTTACTTGTATCACTCATACTAAAATCACAAGCTATGTATTATTACAGGCAGCACCCAAGCATATCTCTGAAGTCAGGAGAGCTCTTAACAACACTACAAATGTTTTTCAACCTTGATACATACCTTCTCCTAAGCCATTCAGCTGAACTTCCCCAAAATATATTCTGTAGGGAAGCAAGAAAAAAAATGTTACCTGATTCTTTATTCTAAGGGCCTACATACCAAACACCGAGAAACAAAATAAACAAAACCAGCCCTTCTTTTCTTATCTGCATGAACATCTCTCCTAATGGTGCAATATTGCTACCACTTGATTAAGCTGTAGGCATGGGCATGTAGATGGAGAGGACTGGTTAAGAAATTAGGAGAATATGGACTTCCCTAGTGGCACAGTGGTTAAGAATCCACCTGCCAATGCAGGGGACACAGGTTTGAGCCCTGGTCGGGAAGATCCCATATTCTGCGGAGCAACTAAGCCCGCGCACCACAACGAAGAATAGCCCCCTGCTCACCACAACTAGAGAAAGCTGGCGCACAGTAACGAAGACCCAACGCAGCCAAAAATAAATTAATTAATTAATTAAAAGAAAAAAAAAAGGATCAGTTAGTAAATATTTTATGCCTGTGGGCCACATAGTCTGTAGCAACTACTCAGCTTTGCTGTTATACTGCAAAAGTAACCATTGATAATAGGTAAACGAATGAAGTGGCTATGTTGTAAGATAATCTTATTTATAAAAACAAGGGACTGGGGCTTCCCTGGTGGCGCAGTGGTTGAGAGTCTGCCTGCCAGTGCAGGGGACGCGGGTTCGAGCCCTGGTCCGGGAGGATCCCACATGCCGCGGAGCAACTAGGCCCGTGAGCCACAACTACTGAGCCTGCACGTCTGGAGCCTGTGCTCCACAACAAGAGAGGCCGCGATAGTGAGAGGCCCGCGCACCGCGATGAAGAGTGGCCCCCGCTTGCTGCAACTAGAGAAAGCCCTTGCACAGAAACGAAGACCCAACACAGCTAAAAATAAATAAATAATAAAAAAACAAGGGACTTCCCTGGTGGTCCAGTGGTAAAGAATCTGCCTTCCAATGCAGGGGATGCGGGTTCGAGCCCTGGTTGGGGAACTAATATCCCACATGCCGCGGGGCAACTAAGCCGTGCGTCACAACTTCTAAGCTCACGTGCCTCAACTAGACAGCCTGCGTGCCCCAAACTACAGAGCCCACGCGCTCTGGAGCCTGTGCACAACTAGAGAGAGAAAACCTGCATGCCACAACTAGAGAGAAGCCTACGTGCTGCAACTAAGACCCGATGCAGCCAAAAAAGAAAAATACATAAATTTTAAAAATATATTAAAAAATAAAAATAAAAACAAGTAACTGGTCTGCTGACCATAGTTTGCTGACTCCTGCCATGAAGTAATACACGAATGATGTTAATAAACTGTTGCCAAAGGAGATTTTGCCAGGTACCCTCTGACAAAAAGCTGACAATCAGCTCACTACTCATCTGAATATGGGTACAGTGCTTTAAATAATCTGATTATGCCCCACTTTTTCTTGGCTATATTCTTTATGCCACTCAGGTGCTAAGCAAAAGTTTTCTTCACAGATAGTACACAATAAAACTTTAATGCAGTCTTGATGAACAACAAATTCAGAATGATCTTTTATAACAATGTAGTTTTACAGTGAAATTGTCAGATCTACAGGATCAGGGGAAAAAATGATAGTACAGCAAAACAAACAAACAAAAAACCAAGACAAGACTATTGTTTAACGGTCTAAGGTTATACTGTTAAACTGTTACCAATAGTACAAAAAGAAAAAAAATAGAAAAAAAGAGCTAAATCTACCTCTGACATAACGTACTTCTCTATGGTTTAAGCTACAGCTATTTGTATCCAAAAAACAATCCTAAATGATAAGCAATCAGTGAGCAATAAATACTGTATTACTCCAGAGATACAATGAAGACTTGAAACACAAGTATGAAAAGGACTAGGAGTCCTAGTTAACTAAGCTGATGACTAGTAGTGTAACATGGCTACTTACAGAAGAACCAAAGTGAAGGAAACTTAGCATAGGTAAATGGGAAATAAGAGTTAGAAAGGAATCTATTATATCTAAATAAAAGTCTAGTCATTTTCAAATGGAATACTCATCCTGAAACCTGGGAAGACAACAAAAAAGTATTAAAGACTTGGAAAAATAAATATAGGTAGGGTTGCTAGATTATTTCAACAGAACTAGTTAAGTCTCTAATCCTTGGTCCTTCAATCCTGCTATACTAATTCTTCTAAAGATCAGCTCTAGGGACTTCACTGGTGGCGCTGTGGTTAAGAAGCGCCTGCCAATGCAGGGGACACGGGTTCAAG
Organism: Balaenoptera musculus; assembly: GCF_009873245.2. Taxonomy (NCBI): domain Eukaryota; kingdom Metazoa; phylum Chordata; class Mammalia; order Artiodactyla; family Balaenopteridae; genus Balaenoptera; species Balaenoptera musculus. The sequence goes on along the minus strand of NC_045792.1, from coordinate 95,739,418 downwards.
CCCTGGTCCGGGAAGATGCCACATGCCACAGAGCAACTAAGCCCATATGCCACAACTACTGAGCCTGCACTCTAGAGCCCAAGAGCCACAACTACTGAGCCTGCGTGCCACAACTACTGAAGCCTGCGTGCCTAGAGTCCGTGCTCCGCAACAAGAGAAGCCACCACAATGAGAAGCCTGTGCACCGCAACAAAGGGTAGCCCCTGCTCGCTGCAACCAGAGAAAGCCCGTGCGCAGCAATGAAGACCCAAGGCAGGCGAAAATAAATAAATTACTTAATTAAAATAAATAAAGATCAGCTCTATACATGTTAAGCCAAAGGCTAAAACCCATGGCTCATCACTAATATGAAACAGAGTCTTGGATGATTTAGGAATCCTTGACTTTTCATGCTCTGCTCTCACACTTTGCTACACATCCTCCTCACCACCACTCTGGTCCACTCGACAATCTGAGTACAGCTCATTTCCGCCCCCATTTCTGTGCCTTGCCATCTGCTGTACACCCCACCTGGAATGATCATGCTCCCTCACTTCCAACAGATGAAATTTTCTCTGCCTCAAGGTCTAGCTGGAATGCTACTTCCTCCATGAAGCCTGTCTTGATTCTCCCACCCAGAACAAACTTTTTCTTCCTGTGTTTTCACAGCACTTTTTTTCCTGACACTGCTATGCAAATCCTGCTTTTTACTGTGACTTATGCATGTACCAAACCATCTCCCCCATTAGATTAGAAACAGTATTAGTACAGCTGGGCCTCTGTATAGTTCTTCCTTGGGCCTACCACAATGCTTGCCTCAAAAAAGCACTCAAATATATGTTGATGTGAAATACTACAAGGAAAATACTCAAAGAACTGTTAACCAGTTCTTTATGTCCACAGACAACTAATTAAAAACACACTGAATAAGCAGTTTGTTACACAAAAAGTTTTAATCTAACTCTGGAATATAGAACATTGTGGAGTCTTCCCAGGATAGCCTGTTTTTCAAAGTCTTAACTTCCTTTTCCAACAATGAGATATATATCAGTAGGACTTCAAAATCCATTCTACAGGAGTCACGACTGTGTACAAACAAAAGAATAACGAACTTGGTTGCTTTACAAAAAGCTGAGGTTCAGAAGGGAGAATAGATAATCATAGTAAAGCTACAGCATCAACTATCCAAACGTCTGTCTAAAAACTAATTATGGAATACCTGAATGCTGGTCAGACAATGTGCAAAATGATGAGGCCGATGAGTGAATCATGAAGGTGAGCTGCTTACCTGTACAATATGACATATTCATGCCCTTGTTTCCTGGAGAGTCTGTAAGCTGGTGTCACCCTAGTTATAGCAAGGAGAGACTTCAGTAGCAACGACAGTCTGTTGTACACGGCATAGGAAACTTTGATTTCTTTATCACACCTGAGGAGCAAAGACACTATCAGCATTCTCCTACTCCACTAATGAAAAGCAAAGAACAGAAATGCAATGAATAGAGATGTCAGTTTTATGTTCCAGCTAGCGACTGAGATTAATTAATTTGTTAGCATTAGAATATATATATATATAATTGAATCACTTTGCTGTACACTAGAAACTAATACAACATTGAATATCAACTATACTTCAGTTTAAAAAATCTAAAAAAAAAAATCTGTTAGCATTATTCACAAGTTCTGATAGAATATAATCTGATTTGCACTCTAAATAACCTTTCACAGAGTATTACAGTCAACAGAGAGAGTCACAAATTAAGTGCTGGAACTGTATAAGATTAAATTTATTATTAAAACATGTTCTGAACTAACGTTGTAGTTAGAGTTCTTTGTCAGCTTATCAACAGATTGTTGAAGTTAGCCAAAGTTTCACTTTCTCATGCACTAGACAAAGGCAGGTGGGCACCAAAAGGTATCCAATATATTTTTTTTCTAGCTTTGAAGCAGTTATCTTTCTATGAAATAAAGCAACACCCTTAAAAACAGTAATTCAATATTGCAATTGTATTACTAAAGGTGCAAACAATTTCAATGTACTATCTTACGAGCAGTTTACCTCTATACATCTAACAGGAAATCTGGAGAAGTGTTTGGCACTAAAATTTTGAACTATAACCTGGCAGTTGCTTTCTATTTAAGAAAGAAAAATAATGCCCATACCACTCATACTTATTAATAAGATTCTTCTTCTGATGTGTTGCTATTTCCTCAATTTTCCTATATATATTCTTCTTGAAAACTAAAGCTTTGGGCAGGAAGTAAGCTAATCTGCCCTGAAAGAAGAAAACGGAGGGGGAAAATAACATGCATTTCCAATCCGTGACCAACACAGCATGTCTAAAGGAGTAGTGAGGGGAAATCTTATTGGATGTCTGCCACACAGAAAACAGACAAAACAGAGTAGTCATGTTACAAGAGCTCAAGGGATTTAATCAGAGAACTATCTGTACTCTGGGAAAACAACAAATCCTTTTTCAGCTTTCTCTCTGCTCCTCTCCCTGTGGTGTCTGAGTCTATCTGGACTGACACTCCCTCTGAAGGTCATCTCTGTGCCTGGGCTGGAAGCCAAGCATGAAGCAAACTGTAGCAAAGACCTATTGGCTCTGTTAAGTGGTCAGAACCCTCTCCATGACTGGTACAAAGCCCTGCTTTTCACACGATGTCGTGCACTTTATCCTCAGCTACCACAACGAAGGACCCTAAGACAGACCACTTACTTTTCATTCATTTCCAGACACCAGATTTCTAGCTCCATGGAATCTCCCTGTAGATAGAACAGTTGAAAGATATTTCAGGGTTTTTTTAATCTTCTTTTTCCTTATTATAAAGCACTATACAGTCACTATAAAAATATTAGAAAGTATAAATAAGCAAAAAGAGACATCCATTTATAATCCAATCAGTGATTTTTCTAAATAAACGTGAGATCATACTATATATACTATTTTTATCACTTTAAAAAATTGTTTATTCATTTATTTATTTTTTGGCTGCATTGGGTCTTTGTTGCTGCACGAGGTCTAAGCCCCTACCACTTTTTATCAATAAATACAACATGGAATTTTCCTTATAATTAAAATCTCTAGGGGATTTCCCTGGTGGTGCAGTGGTTAAGAATCCGCCTGCCAATGCAGGGGACACGGATTTGAGCCCTGGTCCGGGAAGCTCCCACATGCCGCGGAGCAACTAAGCCCATGAGCCACAACTACTGCGCGTGCGCTCTAGAGTCTGCGAGCCACAACTACTGAGCCCGCGTGCCACAACTACTGAAGCCCACACGCCTAGAGCCCAGGTTCCGCAACAAGAGAAGCCACCGCAGTGAGAAGCCCGCACACTGCAACGAAGAGTAGCCCCCACTTGCCACAACTAGAGAAAGCCCACACGCAGCAATGAAGGCCCAACACAGCCAAAAATTAAATAAATAAATAAAATTTTAAATTCTACATTATTTTTAATGGCTGCGTAGTATTCCACCATATGACATTTATTTTATCCAATCAGTACCCCCATACTTGGACATACAGCTTGTTTCTAAATTTTCACTACTACAAACAACACTGTGATAAACAGACTTGAGACTAAAATTCTGTATGCATCCTGAATTAGTTTCTTAAGGTAAATTTCCAGAATTAGAATTGTTGGATCAAAGAATATTCATGCTTCTAAGACTTTTGCTATGTACGTCCAAATTGCTCTTCAGAAAGGCCAACACTTCAAATGATGGAGAGAGCCTTTCCCTCCAATTCTATAGAGGATATTTTTAGGTGACACTCACAGTTAAATATCTTAACAAGCTCCTTACTTAAAAGTCTTTTTAGCTATTTGATGTCTTTAGCCAAACTGTTCAGTCTCTCTATGTGTTACTCTGAACAGACTTAGTCTAAGTGGGTGGGAAAGAAAAAGAAAAGACCAAAGCCAGAATCCATTAACCCTGTAACACTCCTGTGTGTCATTTAGTGAGATGGATAGTCACATACTTTTGAAATACAAGTAATCTTTTTATGAATCAGCTGTAAGAGGGCCATTCTTTTAGGTTTGGGAATAAACTCGGGTTAGTTTGCGGAGTAGAGAATTTTTACTTGTTCTAGATCAAATTTAAATATGTATTCTTAATATATATCCTTTTCATCACAGTGTCATCTCTAAATGATATGATGAATTTTGAATCCACCCCCCCCAAAAAAAATCAAGGGATGACTGGACAGTAGGAAGTATCCAAGATAAATTGGTGTGGTTTCTCTAGGATAATCACAACAGTTTAGAATAGGATTACACAGATGCAGAAAGAGGAAAGAGTTCTTCCAGGGATTCCTTTTGGACTCCCTATGGATCGCTAAGAAAAATAATCCACAGTATAAATTGGTAATTCAATAAAAAAAAATACAAAGTTTTATTTGGTGCTTAAGGTTGCCATGGAATAAGTACTGACATCATTCGTTCAACAAAATTGAGAGCCTACTGTGTGCCATCCCAGGCACTGTGCCACGCAGAGAGATGATTATTTATTTATATCCTCCTCATTTCAAAAAGAATTTTTTTTTTTAATTTTATTTATTTTTGGCTGCGTTGGGTCTTCGTTGCTGTGCGCGGGCTTTCTCTAGTTGTGGCGAGTGGGGACTACCCTTCATTGCAGTGCACAGACTTCTCATTGCGGTGGCTTCTCTTGTTGCAGAGCACAAGCTCTAGTCACGCGGGCTTCAGTAGTTGCAGCATGCAGGCCCGGTAGTTGCAGCGCGTGGGCTCAGTGGTTGCAGCACATGGGCTCTAGAGTGCACGGGCTTCAGTAGTGGTGGCTCGCGGGCTCGAGTGCAGGCTCAGTAGTTGTGGTGCACAGGCTTAGTTGCTCCGCGGTATGTGGGATCTTCCTGGACCAGGGCTCGAACCCGTGTCCCCTGCATTGGCAGGCGGATTCTTAACCACTGCGCCACCAGGGACGTCCCTCAAAAAGAACTGAAGAACTACACAGATAAATAAGATGTGGCAAAGCTGCTGACCTCAAGAATAAAAGTGCAGGGACTTCCCTGGTGGTACAATGGTTAAGAATCTGCCTTCTAATGCAGCAGATGCGGGTTCGATCCCTGGTCAGGGAACTAAGATCCCACATGCCGCGGAATAACTAAGCCCGTGTGCCTCAACTAGAGAGAAGCCTGCACGCTGCAATGAAAGATCCCACATGCCACAATTAAGATCCCAAGTGCTGCGATTAAGACCCGACGCAGCCAAAAAAAAAAAAAAAAAGGACAGTATGAACAGGAACATGTAATGATCACCTACCGTATGTTATGTTCGGTAATTTACAAATAAGAATGAAATGAGGAAATATTATAGCTCTGCAAGACTGTGAAGTGTCGTGTTACTTCGGTGGTGTTAGTGGAGGTGGGGTTAAGTAATTCGGCCAAAGTTGCTCAGCTAGGATCTGAATTTGGGTCTGTATAGCTCCAAACTCATTTGCCTTTTATTATACCATGCAGCCTCACAATCCTGTAGTGGATATCGATTAAACATGAAAGAAAGAATATTTGCCTTAATCCTAGCATGGAATAAGGTGAACAAAAACACATTAAAAAAACCCCACAATACAGCAAGTTATACTCTGGAAACAAATGTAAAGAAAACACACAGGAAATCTAAAGAGGGTTTAGAAAGGGAGATCCTCCAGAGCAGCGGTCCCCAACCTTTTTGACACCAGGGACCGGTTTCATGGAAGACAATTTTTCCATGGGGGGGAGGGTGGTGTGGATGATGATGTTCAGGAGGTAATGCGCGTGATGGGGGGGAGAGTTCAAGGCAGTGTATGCGAGCGATGGTTCACACGTTAATGACAGCGATGGGGAGCGGCAGATGAAGCTTCACTCGCTCGCCCACTGCTCACCTCCTGCTGTGCGGCCCAGGGGTTGCGGACCCCTGCTCTAGGGCATGTAAGCCTTGAAGGATGAGTAGAAACATATCACATATAGATGATATATATGAAGATGAGGGTGAAGAGTCTATTCCAAGTTGTTGGAAAAATAAGTACAAAAACCACAACCTCCTCAGAGAATGATGAGGTGATCAGAGAGGGAAGGGGCAGGAATAAGGCTGTTGGGGGACTTCCCTGATGGTCCCGTGGCTAAGACTGCACTCCCAATGCAGCGGGCCCAGGTTTGATCCCTGGTCAGGGAACTAGATCCCACATGCCACAACTAAAAAATGATCCCGCATGCCACAACTAAGACCCAACACAACCAAATAAATAAATATTTTTTTTTTAAAAAGGCTGAGTTGGAACCAGAGTGTGAAGAGCTTTGAGTGCCTAGTTAAGACACCATCCTGGTGGAGAGAAGGGAACCCTCCAACACTGTTGGTGGGAATGTAAATTGGTACAGCCACTATGGAGAACAGTATGGATGTTCCTTAAAAGACTAAAAATAGAGCACCATATGACCCTGCAATCCCACTCCTGGGCATATATCCAGAGAAAAACATGGTCCGAAAGGATACATGCACCCGAATGTTCTTTGCAGCACTGTTTACAGTAGCCAAGACATGGAAGCAACCTAAATGTCCAATGACAGAGGAATGGATAAATTAGATGTGGTACATATATACAATGGAATATTACTCAGCAATTAAAAAGAATGAAATAGTGCCATTTGCAGCAACATGGATGGACCTAGAGACTGTCATACTGAGTGAAGTAAGTCAGAAAGAGAAAGAGAAATATCCTGTGATATCCCTTATATGCAGAATCTAAAAAGAAATATACAAATGAACTTATTTATAAAACAGAAACAGACTAACAGACTTAGAGAATGAACTTACGGTAACCGGGGTGGAAGGATGGGGGGAAGGGACAGTTAGGGAGTTTGGGATTGACAAGTACACACTGCTATATTTAAAATGGACAACCAACAAGGACCTACTGTATAGCACAAGGAACTCTGCTCAACGTTATGTGGCAGCCTGGATGGGAGGGGAGTTTGGGGGAGAATGGCTACATGTATATGTATGACTGAGTCCCTTTGCTGTGCACCTGAAACTATCACAACATTGTTAATCAGCTATACTCCAATATAAAATAAAAAGTTAAAAAAAAAAAAAAAGACACCCTTCTGGCCATAACCTTACCTCAGAAGTCTTGAGTGAGATCTCCACACACATAGACCTCCCGACGGCAGGCAGCTGCCCTGCCAGCGCCTTCTTTGCTTCATGTGTAACCTCTGGGATGTCTTTGATTGCTAAATTGAACTAGAACACAAAAGGAACTTTGTGTTTAAACACTCACAAGGAACATTATAGAAACATAAAGTAGTAAGACTGGATGCTGAGTAAAGCAGGCATTGCTCTTGACTGATTAAGGACATTCATTTACTTCTCCCTTCCCCATAAGATATCTTGCATCAAAGCCCCAAAACTCAGGTTGAAAAAGCTTTTCACCTATCACAGAGAAAAGCCAAAAAACAAATACATCAGACTAACATTGATGAAGAACATACTTTCCAAGTGAATGGATCAAATGGAATTAGGTATTTTAATGTTATGATTTAGTAATACTAGAAATAGCATTATTTATTACTACACCATGATTCCTTGTGACAAACACCATAGTATATCCCTTAGCAAAGAATTGGAATTTTACCCAGTCTGAACCCGTTGGGGAAGAAGATGAACGAGTACAAATCTTCTCGCCCAGTCGAGCCTGGACAATCACTTGGACAGTCTAAAAAAACAAACAAACAAAAAATCAAAGATGAAAAGTTATAACAAATTGATTTGGCTCCTAATCAGGGTTAAAACCCTCCCAATGCAGGATTAAAAAGATGCCAATGATCATAACTATACTTCAGGAAAGGGTAGGATTTAAAACCTTCAAGAACAGGTAGGAAAAAAACACGGCACAAAAATAATACTGTAAATATTCCTGAGGGCACAGTGTCAACCAATTAGAGAAATTACAGTTTGAGGCTTGTAATCTATAATATTCTCACATGGCAGAAGGAAAGTTGCACATGGTGGCTCTGACTTTCATAGAAAAACAAGTCCAACCATAGGTTTAAATATTCACTGCCATACACTTATGTAATCATAGTTGATTTAAACCAAGGATTCCACAATTATTCATATGACTTGGCCCATATGGCAAAAGTCTTCCAACTAATTTTACAACCAGAATCTACTGCATGGGTTATTCTTACATAGCAATGGTTGAGAGGAAGGAGTGAGAGAGGTGGAAATGATTTTTAGATTTAGGAAAATATGCCTTCTAAAGCATTCAAAATTCAGTTTTAATTCTTCATTTACCCAGAAGGGAACAATAAGTGAAAGTGAGACATTTCGGAGGTAGTTGATGCTTACGGAAAGATGCCCAAACTGCTGTCCATTCCAGTCCGCAGTCTTTGTTCCCACCCCAAGGGAACATACTGTGCCAATAACCTGGCATAATAAGTTTGACATTTCTGCAAACAGGCTTGCAAAAAAAAATTTTTTTTGAACAAGTAGCTGTGGAAAATTGGAAGCTACTTTTTAGTTACACCCCCAGTACCGCCCCCGAATTTCACAGTTTGGTTTACAACAGACAGAAGTATCCCTTAAAATGGGCAAGCTGCAAGCTGTTATGCTATATTTCCAAAAAGGGAGAAGCACGGAAGTTATTTCTAACAGCTCTAGGCTCAAGAGAATGGATATAGTACCTTGAGGGCAAAAAACTTAATGAACTTGTCCAGGTCCTTTCTGTCCTGGGAATTGAGATCAGTTTCCATTGCCTATAGGAATCTAAAACAGGAAGGAAAAAAAAAAGTGTTGAAAAATGTGACTAATATCTTTTAAAAGGGATTGCTACAACAAAGCATACAGAGATGGTATTGTCTACTAGCTGTATGAATAGTCACGTAGGAGGTAAAAAAAATTTCCCCCCTGACTACAGACACGAAAGTGAAAAATACATACTATCTTTTGAGCAAAATAAATTCCACACAAAGAGCTAAATCCAGAGACCTTAAAAATAGACGAGACAAGCCATTTTACCTGAATCTGAAACTTTGAGCTTTTAAATATAACTTATCTATTAAAAAAGTTATATTACTTACCTATTTAAAAAGTTTTATTATCCAGCATATTGAAGACTAAGTGTTAATGAGACAAAAACTTTATTAAAACATAAAGTGAGTTAACATTCCTTCAAAAGGCCAGTAAATCAATTTAACTTTGGGCGGGAGTGGGGTGGAGGTGGGGGTGGGTTTTGGACCCCTTTTGAGAATCCAATGACATGACAAGCCCTTTCTCCAAAAAAATGCACAAATACAGAAACTTTGGGTATATTCAGGGAGTTCATGAGTTTCACGAAGTACATCATAAACCCCCCGGTTAAAATGTTTTGAGAAGGGGCTGGTATGAGGAAGAAAGCATTTACGGAGAGAAGAGCATGAACAAAGGCGTATAAGCCACAGAGAGCAAAATGGGTTTGGAACTGTTAAGTATGCCAATTTTCCAGCGGTTGTGTATGGCTGGCTGGGGCCAGGTCATGAGAGTCTTAAATACAATGCTAGAGACTGACCTGCGTCTAATATGCCAGAAATGGGAGCACCCTCAAGGCTTTTGAGGATAGGAAGCAACACAATCCAAATGGTGCTTTAGATGATAGCTTTGCTGGCATATTGTAGAATAGTTTTGAGTATGGAAAGCAGGGAAATCAATTAGGTCCTTGGCAATAATTCAGGCTGTGGTCAAGGCTAAAACTCTAATACAGATACAGACATGATTTGGAAATAGTATGGATGGGAGGTATTTTAAAGGAAGAGCTGACAGGATTTAAGGACTGAGTGCAAAAAGTTTAATGGGCTTTCAGTTAACAAAAAAACAAGAAAGCCAGAGGGAGAGCTAGTTTTAAGGAAAGGTATAAACAAAAGGAGAGAGTTGAAACAGGAAATAATGAATACAAGTTAAAAAAAAAAAACAACACTGTTCTTTATTGAGGTATAACTTATATATAGTGAAATGCACAAATCTTAGGTGTACAGCTCAATAAACATTTTGTATGTAAACACTCATACAATGACAACCCAGATCGAGTTATAGAACATTTCCAATAATCCAGAAGGTGCCTTTGTGTTCCCTTGGTCAATAAAACCACCAAAAAGTAACCATGATTCTGACCTCTATCACTATAGATGTTTTGTTTTGAATTTCTTATAAATGGAATCAAATAGTATTAACTCTTTTGTTGTGTACCTTCCTTTATTCAACATTATGTCTGTAAGATTCATTTATAATGCTGCATGTAGCAGTTTATTCTTTTTCATTGTTATGTAGCACTCCATTTTATGAATATGCCACAATTTATAAATTAAACTATTGATAAACATTTGGGTTGTTTCCTGCTTTTAGCTATTATATTCTTTTTTTTTTTTTTGGCTGCATTGGGTCTTTGATGCTGTGCACGGGCTTTCTCTAGTTGCGGCGAGCGGGGCTACTCTTCCTTGTGGTGTGTGTGCTTCTCATTGCGTTGGTTTCTCTTGTTGCGGAGCACGGGCTCTAGGGCATGCGGGCTTCAGTAGTTGTGGCTCACGGGCTCTAGAGCGCAGGCTCAGTAGTTGTGGTGCACGGGCTTAGTTGCTCCACGGCATGTGGGATCTTCCCGGACCGGGGCTCAAACCCGTGTTCCCTGCATTGGCAATTGGATTCTTAACCACTGCGCCACCAGGGAAGTCGGTTATTATATTCTTACATGAGAGTTTTCGTGAATATAAATACTCACTGCTATCAGATGTAGAGCCAGGAGTATTGCTGTTGGGTCACAGAGTATGCATATGCAGGCATACCTTATTTTATTGCACCTTGCTTCACAGATATTGCCCCCTCCTCTTTTTAAAAAACAAATTGAAGGGGCTTCCCTGTGGCGCAGTGGTTAAGAATCCGCCTGCCAATGCAGGGGACATGGGTTCCAGCCCTGGTCCGGGATGATCCCATGTGCTGTGGAGCAACTAAGCCCATGCACCACAACTACTGAGTCTGCCCTCTAGAGCCCGTGAGCCATAACTACTGAGCCCACATGCTACAACTACTGAAGCCCACGCGCCTAGAGTCCGTGCTCCGCAACAAGAGAAGCCACCGCAATGAGAAGCACACGCACTGCAAAGAAGAGAGTAACCCCCGCTCGCCGCAACTAGAGAAAGCGCACAGCAACGAAGACCCAATGCAGCCAAAAATCAATAAATTAAATACATAAATTTATTAAATAAAAAAATTGAAGGTTTGTATCAACCCTGTGTTGAGCAAGTCTATCAGCGCCATTTTTCCCATGGCATTTGCTCACTTCCTGTCACAGTGTCATATTTTGGTAATTCTCAAAATATTTCAAACCCTCCACCAGCAAACAGACTACAACTCACTGAAGGCTCAGATGATGGCTAGCATTTTTTAGTAATAAAGTATTTTTAAATTAAGGTATGTACATTGTTTTTTTTAAGACATAATGCTATTGCACTCTTTATAGTTTAGTTTAAACACAACTTCTATATGCACAGGGAAACAAAAAAATTCATGTGATTCACTTTATCACAGTGATCTGGAACCGACCCACAATATATCCAAGGTATGCCTGTGTTTAGCTTTGACAGATACTGCCAAACAGTTTTCTAGGATCTGTACCAATTTACATTACCACCAACAGTACGTTAGCGCTTCCAGTGTTCCACATCTATACTACCACTTCGTATTGCTGATTCCTTAGCCATCTTGGTAGGAGTGTGGTGGTATTTCATTTAATCTGCATTGAATGACTGATGATTAAATTAGAGATGAAATGATGACTGCCTTTCCCCCACTGACACCTTTTCATATGTTTATTAGACATCTGGATATCCTCTTTCATAAAGTGCTAGTTCAAGCCTTTTGCCCACTTAAAAATTTGGTTGTCTTTTTCTTTTTGAATTGTGAGAGTTTTAAAAAATATATAGTGGATTCAGTACATTGTTGGATATGTACTGCAAATATCTTCTCCCAGTTTGTGGCTTGCCTTTCTTGTGGAATTCGTTTCTTATCATGAGAGTCACGACATACTAACGGACAATGGCCAGACTATATATATAAAGATAGAGCTCTGACCCACAATCTGCAAAAATCCAGCCCAGGAAGCCAACCTACTATCTACACTTACCAGTCAAGGAAGTCAGACTATCTCTAGCAACCAGTCCAGGAAGTCAAATGATAACCCCTGTAAAAACTGGCCCCAGACAGCCAGGACTTGATTAACTGACAGCTTCTCTAATTTTTATCCTTGCTTCCAACTTAGGACCAACCAGAGAAAGCCAAATATGTACCCCAACCAATCATATAGGATGCCCCCACTTGCAGTCAGGCGGCCTACAGCTTCCTTGTGCCAACAGCCCCAAATTAGGACATACCTGAAGGCTTCCCTGCCTTTTTTCCATTATAAAGCTTCCCCAGTGGTCTACCTGCCTTTGCATCTCTGCCAAAGGCAAGTGCTGGAGCTGACTCCTCTGCTACTGCAAGCTCTGAATAAATGGCCTTCACCTGTTCTCATCTGGGTGGTCTTTATGTCCACATTAAATACAGATTTATTGAGGTATAACTGACAATATCAGAAGTATAAGATAAGTTTTGACAGGTTTATAACTATAAAATCATCACCACAAAATAGTGAACATAACAATTACTCCCCAAAAGTTTCCTCATTTCCTTCGTCATCCCTCCCTCCAGCCGCGCCCCCATAATCCCCCATACCTAAACAACCTCTGAGATGCTTTCTATCACTAAAGATCCTTATCTGCATTTTCCAGAGTCTTATATAAATTAAATCATACAGTATGTACTCTTTGGTTTCTTTCACTCAACACAATTATTTTGACATTCACCCATGTTATATTTTTTTTCACCCGTGTTATATTCTATGTCGATAGTTCATTTCTTTTTAAAAAAAATTTTTTTTTGATGTGGACTATTTTTTAAAGTCTTTATTGAATTTGTTACAATATTGCTTCTGTTCCATGTTTTGGTCACAAGGCCATGTGGGATTCTAGCTCCCCACAGGGATCGAACCCGCATCCCCCGCATTGGAAGGTGAAGTCTCAACCACTGGACTGCCAGGGAAATCCCGATGGTTCATTTCTTTTTATTGCTGAGTATCATCCTCTTATGGAGTTTCCTGATGATCAGAGGTTCTTTATTTTGGTAAGTCCAATTTATCAACCTTTTCTTTGATGGTTAGCACTTTTCTGTGTCCTGTTAAAAATTTTTTTGCTGATCTCAAAGTCATGAAAATATTCTCCTACATTTTCTTCTAGAAACATTACTGTTTACCTTTCACATTTAGATTCGTGATCCATCGAAAATTAATTTGTATACGTGGTGTACGTTAGGGATCAAGGTTCACTATTTTTTGCCAATCAGTTTGGTTTATTTAATAGGTTGAGTTAGAAACACCTGAAGATTTGTCTGAAAATGCTAAATCTGAAGCTAATGGAAAAGGTTAAGACTGAGATTAAAGTTGGAGATAAATCTCAAAAAAGAAGGAATAATTAAAATTATAGCAACAGATGAAATCACCAAGGGAGATAACAGAAAAAAAACAAAACAACGACCTTGGAAAGCATTTGCATAAAAGAACCACAAAAAGAAATGCAAGAACTAATCAGAGAAATAGGAGATAAAATGATTTCTGAGAAGTTTTCATTGAAACTGAGGGGAAATTAAAGTTTCAAGATTGAAGGGATGGTCAAACAGTGTAAGTTCTTGCGGAGGAGGCAAAACTTTACCTCTACTCATCTTAAACTTTGAGCTGCGACTCCTTCAACAAAAAGACAGATTAACAAGAGAAAAACAGTTTACTGACTAATGCAGCACCTACCACAGAGGAGAAACCTCAACAAAAAATAACTCAAAGCAGTGGCTTAGAACTATGGCTCATATGGGGTCTTCAACAAAGAATAATAACTTCATAGAGAAATGACAGGACAAAGGAAAGCAGTTTTAGGCATTCAAGAGTGCAGGCTGTGGGAGGAAACTAAGTAAGGGAGCAAGGTTTGTTTGCAGATTTCTCTGGTGTCTTCTCAGGTCTGATAAGAATCTGTCTCCAGTAAAAAAGGGGAATTTATATCCCGCCTTTAGGCAGAAAACGGGAGGGCAGAGAAAGGTTCTCCCGCATTTGCTGCTTCTTAACTGCCTTCAGCTCAAAATAATTATTATGTCAAAGAGGCATATTTTGGGATGACATATTCTGGATTCCTTCATTCTCAAGAGGAAAAGGCCACTGGACTTGGCATTACATTGTTAATGACCTTTGAGAGGAGAGTTTCTTAGGGTGGTAGTGAGGAATGGATTCAGCTACTTCTGAGATGTTAGACAGGAAAAGAGCTCAAGCTTCTCCGTTAAAAGGATTTTCCCTGTAGGATAGGAATATCTGAGCAAATTTACGGGGGGGGGGGGCGGTGGGAAGAAACCAATGAAGGAGAAATAAAATCTTTGAGAAGAAATAATTGATGAGATGCCACAGGAGAATCCACTGATCAAATTACAAAGGACTCATCTTTGGGGGCCTATCAAATAATATGCTTGACGTGTACACCCACCTTCAGGCCTTCCTAATTTTGGTTGAAAAGAACACTAACAAATATTAAAGTAAAAATAAAAAGACCTTTTAAAGGGTTAAACAGCTCAAGGCCCTGAAGCAACACAGCAACAGATCTGAGATAAGAACAGTGCTGGAGGATTGGGCTGCCCCTATCTTACACTGAAGTGGGCAAGTGCTCCCACTACCAGAGTATCTACCAAAGCACAAACATTATAATGGCACAATGACTCTTGTGACTTTTTGTACCACTGGAAGCACTCAAAGGATTATGTAACTAGAGTTAGTTATTGAGCCAAAAAGGGTGGTCTCCACAGAGAAAAAGTTCTCTCAGAGGGATCAGAGCTTATTGTCCCCTTAGGCCTAGGCTATCTATCAAGGATGTTAGTTCATCCTTTACAATAGAAATGTAATAGAAAGTTTACTTTTGCTTTGCACTTTGCAAAATTCCTTCTTTGAGTGCTCCAAGGAATATAAAGGGAAATTTGGTACAAACATTAAAAACACTGAATTTTTTCTTTTTTTCTGCCCTTTACTACACTAGACAATTACTGAATCCTTCAAACTTATGCTTATACAAAATCCTTTATATTAGCGGCATTTTCATTTCCATAGATAACCACCTTAATCCAAGTCTCATTTCTTATCTGGAAGAGACTCTCTTGGTTAGTTACTTTACCTTTGAAGAGGATAGGCTATGCCATCCTAAAATATGCCACTTTGGCATAAAGATTATTTTAAGCTGAAGACATTTGAGATTCAACAGATGTAGAAAAGAAATGTTCTCAGAGCTTCCCTTATCTGACTAAAAGCGGAAACTTCTAAGAAATGAGGACTGCCATAAATTCCCATTTCAGGTTGGCTTCTACTCCCAGGAGAGAGACCTAATATAAACCTAATATAAATCCCCTATCTGGGGGAGTTTCATAGTCATGAAGAAGACGGAAAGACCATTTGCACCCACACAAGCAAATGTTATCACAAACTTTCTTATTTCCCATTTGTTCTCCTAAACACCCATTCTTCTTTCCTAAAGAAACTAATTTTTCTTCCCACAAAACCTTTTTCCCCTCTCTTTCTCCTACTGAGTTAGGCATATAAGTCCCAAATTTTTACCACCTCCTTGAGCTATTCATCACTGAGCACTCCTGTGGTATACACTTTGCAGGCATTAATAAACTCTGTCTTTTCTCTTGCTAATCTATCTTTTGTTGGTTTAATTTGCACACCCCCATCTGCTGAATCCAAGAGGTTATAGGAAAAGTTTCTTCCCCAACACCTCCTTCCAGATTATACTGTAAACCTCAGGTAAACCACTGAAAGGCTAGTCTAATAAAGCATTATGTCATCATATTGCTCCTATGTGCCAGAACTTTGCAGACTCCTCAGTCTGACCTTCAAGAGTCCACATACAAAGTCAGCGGGGAAAACAGGTAAAGTGATTTTGCAAAGGTAATCAGAGGCTTGCTGGTACTTTCAGGAAAGATCTTGGTCATTGAAACTAGCAAATAAATGATGATCCTGGACAAGGATCTAGTCCTTGAATGCACATGCTCAGGAAACTAATTTTATTAGTTCAGTCAAGGTTTGGGGGACTTCAGTTACAAGAGACAGTTTACATACCATAAATCCAATTTATTAATTGAGAAATAAAACTGCCAAGTCGATAGAAAGAAGCATCAAGTGATCAACATGTTGCCTTTCCTACAAGGAGGCCATTTTGGGAACCTAAAATCGTATCAACCCACTATTAGCTTCATAATATCTTTCTCTACCTCAGGAACAAGCACGTTGGAATTCTGCCACCAAGAGTCTAGAGAGGGCCTTCTTGGCTGACAATGCATGTATGTGACTTTCTTTCCTTTAGACTTTACAGACCACTGCCCATATCAGTCACTGTCACCAACATGTTATAACTGCCAAAGACCCTTGATGGAACAGGTTTTAAGAAAATATATCAGCTGCTAGAAGACTAAGCCAAAGTAGGGCTTTTAGGTTACCACTTAGTTTAAGTCAGGGCCACTTTATCTCTTAGCATTCTAGTCTCTCAATTACATAGCAAACTCTTCTGCAAGTGAAACAGGAGGGAAGGAGGCAGGGCACAACCTTTGAAAGAATGACATAGCCTGAGGACATGACGTAAACTGATTAGAACCAAATGGGTCCAAGATGGCGGACAAGTCGACTTCCACTAGACCTTGAGCCTCAGTACACGCTCACATCAGCAAGCTAAATGACACACCCACAGGCGCCATGACAGTTTCAAGACGGACCATAAGGATCAAAAAGTGGGCGGTGGCCCAATTCCTGGAAATCCCCACCCCTTCCTAAAATAGCTGGAATAATCCTCCCACTCATTAGCCTATGAAATTACCCACTCCTATAAAAACTGACAATCCCATACCCTGGTACCTTTCTCACCTTCTGAGATGGCCCACACTCTGTGGAGTGCATTTCTCTCTAAATAAATCCACTTCTTACTTATCACTTTGTCTCTCACTGAATTCTTTCTGCTATGAGACATCAAGAACCTGAGCTTCATTAAGTCCTGAAACCATGTGTGTGATCTCAGTTGGAAGACCATGGGTTTTGGCTGGGTTCGAGTCCCCGCACGTGGGTTCAAGTGCCAATCTGAGGTGCAAGGTTTCACAAGCATTCAAATTTCATGTCCCTTTCCTGTTAATATGTTGAATAAGCAAGCTCATCAGCGCTACTTATTACCTCCTTTATTAAATTTTTTTGCCTTAGGGACATAAACCAATTACTATGTATGATTTTGGACATTTACAAAAAGTTCTATGTGGTTCCCACCCACATATACTTGATTAAATTTACCAAGGGTCACCTCTAAAATGGCTTAATTAGGCCAAAAATATATTTATGAATCATAATGCTCTTAATATTGCTGTCCCTTCAAGTTTCATCAGCATCTATTTCCCCAGACTTGCCACTTGTAGCTTTTCTTGTCTGAGAAATACCTCACTTAATTAAGGCCTTTCTTCAAGGCTTAAGACATTTAACAAATAACAAAAACTATTTACTGGACCTTGATTAGCAATTTCAATTTAGCAACATTCTCTACACATCATTTTCATTAACAGAAGTTCATAACAACAAATAATTCTGTCAGGTTCCCACAGTGTTTAGAACATGTGCAGGCTTCTGCCATACTAAAATGTTTTTAAACAATTATCTGAAAATAGAATGGATAAGCAAAATGTGGTATATACATGCAATGAAATATTATTCCGCCTTAAAAAGGAAGGAAATTCTGACACATGCTACAACATGGATGAACTTTGAGGACATTATGCTAAAGTGAAAAGAACTAGTCACAAAAAGACAAACCCACTTATATGAGGTACTTAGAGTAGTCAAAATCGTAGAGACAGAAAGTATAATGGTGGTTGCCAGGAGCTGGGGGGAAGAGAGAATGGGGAGTTGCTGTTTAATAGGTAGAGTTTCAGTTTTACAAGATGAAAAGTTATGAGGACGGACGGTAGTGAAGGCTGCACAACAATGTGAACGTATTTAATGCTGCTGAACTGCACACTGAAAAATGGTTATGATGGTAAATTCTGTTGCTTGTATTTTAACACACACCCAAAAAGAAAAAAATATGCCATTACTAAATAAATAAAGTTTCCCATTATTATGTAATGGATGTAGATAATCACCAACACCCAAATACTAGACAGAAGATTCTACAACACTGCTCAAGTGCAAATGATACAATCAGGTAAGGGAAAAGTATAGTTATCTGGATAGACAGGTTTTTTAGATCTTTTACTTACTTTCATACTGAAATGCTAATTTTAAGTTTTAAAAATATGAGTTCTTCTTAGGCAGACAAAAACCATTTATCTCAACTACTTTCCCAATCCTCAATTAAAAGCACAGAAATATAAAAGCTATAAATAAACCCAGAAGAAGAAATAACAATGAAAGATGTCAACAAAATATTGGGGGAAAAAAGTGAACAGACTGGTTAAGGATAAAGGTTCAATGTTTATTTCTGCTCACTCCTAAAAAAAGGGTGGGGGACTTAAAAAGCATACACACAGACGAGAGACAACAAAATCAAAGTTCGGGAAGGTAGAAAGTAGAAGAAATAGATAACTGACTAAGCAGAGCACAGCTGATATCCAAGCCAGCAGCGGGAGAAACCCTAAACAAAGAAAGCTCTTCTGAACCAAAGAACCTAAGAAAGTCTAAGGAATTAGTCACCAGGTAGCTACTAAAGTAGGGTGGCAGATGGGGCTGAAAACAGGAAGATGATTTGAAAGTCCACAGAAGAAGCAGTTAGACCCCACTCTAAGCCCTACACCCACACCATGACCCCACTCAGACCAGAACTGCCCTTCCTTCCTAACGTTAGAAGGCTGGACATTGGGAGGTCCCTAAATGGTGGAGTAGGAAGACCCTGATCTCACCTCCTCTCACAAAACTTACAATTATGTACAGAACAACTACTGAGGAAAAAGACCCTGACCCTAACCCTAACCTACCAGAAAAGATCTTCTACAACTAAAGATAAATAGAAGGAACCACAACAAGATGGGTAAGAGTAGGGAGTCCCAGTACAGTCACAACCCATGCCCCCAGTTGAGGAACCCACAAACATAAGAATAATTACCATTGCAGAGATTCTCCTCAAGGAGCAAGGGGTCTGAGTCCCACATTGGACTACCCAGCCTGGGGGTCCTATGCCAGGAAGACAAGCCTCCAGAATGTTTGGCTTTGAAGGTCTGTGGGGCTTACATCTGGGAGCACCAGAGGGCTGTGGGAAATAGAATGGAGTCTCTTAAAGGGCACACAAACTCTCACATGTGCCGGGACCTTTAAGGCAGAAGTAGTAATTTCAAAGGAGCCTGAGTCAGAACTACCTGCTGATCTTGAAGAGTAACTACCTGCTGATCTTGAAGAGTCTCCTGGAGAGGCAGAAGGCAACTGGAGTTCACCCCGGGGACATAGATACTTGTGGCAGTCATTTTTGGGAGCTTGTTCTACCACATGGACACTGGTGCAATCACCATTTTGGAATCCTCCCTCTACCACTAGCATGGTGTGTGTGTGTGTGTGTGTGTGTGTGTGTACACACACACACACACACAATGGAATACTACTCAGGCATAAAAGAGAATGAAAATTTGCCATTTGCAACAACATGATGGACTTGGAGGGTATTACACTTAGTGAAATAAATCAGAGAAAGTCAAATACTGTATATTATCACTTATATGTGGAATCTAAAAAAAAAAACAAATGAATGAATATAACAAAACAGAAACAGACTCATAGATAGAGAGAAAAAATTAGTGGTTACCAGTGGGGAGAGGGAAGCGGGGAGGGGCAAGATAGAGGTAGGGGATTAAGAGATATAAACTACTATGTATAAAATAAATAAGCTACTAAAGGTTGTTGACTAACAATCAATCAACCAATCAATCACCTACAAGGATATGTAGCCAATATTTCACATTTATTTAATTTATGTTTTTGGCTGTGCCATGCGGCATGTGGGATCTTTATTCCCCAACCAGGGATTGAACCCATGCCCCCTGCATTGGGAGCATGGAGTCTTAACCACTGGACCGCCAGGGAAGCCCAGTAGCCAATATTTTAGGATAAATATAAATGAAGTATAATCTATAAAAAATTTGAATCATACCTGAAACTAATATAATATTGTAAATTATACCTCAATTTAAAAAAGTAAAAAAACACTAAAATAAATAAGAAAAATAAAAAGGACTGGACATTAACTTTTTGGAAACAGTGAATCAAAAACATGGTGAACTTTGGTTATCAAAGTCTTTATGAGACACTCCCTCTCCCACCTCTTGAGCTCCCTTCCTCACTAAGCTTGAAAAATACTGGCAGCCACAATGGAGGCTTTCATCAAGTAACTGGTGATCCTTGGCTGTCCCATTCACATTTGAGCATGAGGCACCGAAAAGACAGAAACTCAGGGTATATGAGTGAGTCTGGTGAACTGGTAGGGCTCCAAGAGGGTCATCAGGAACAAGCTGGGCGCAGCCTCACCCTTTTTTCAATGGAAAGAAACCTCAAGTGTCAGTATATAGAGGTTTTTCCCTCCAAAGACACTTAATTTCTCCAGAGGAGCCTCCAATCTCCTGCTGAAAACAAGTTTTCAACTCCTTTGGGTGAGTTACAGGAATGCAACTGTTGGATCATACGGTAAGAGTATGTTTATTTTACAAGAAATCATCAAACTGTCTTCCAAAGTGGCTGAAAGTTTGCATTCCCACCAGCAATGAGTGAGAATTCCCGATGCTCCATGATCTCTCCAGCATTTGGTGTTGTCAGTGTTTTTGGATTTTGGCCATTCTAATAGCTGTGAGATGGCAACTCATTATCTTAAAAGATACCCCTTTTGGGACTTCCCTAGTGGTCCAGTGGCTAAGACTAGGCACTCCCAATGCAGGGAGCCTGGGTTCGATCCCTGGTCAGGGAACTAGATCTCACATGCCACAGCTAAAGATCCCGCACACTGCAACGAAGATTGCGCGTGCCGCAACTAAGACCAAATAAATAAATAAATAATTTTTTTAAAAAGATATATCTTTTGCAAATATTTTCTCCCAGTCTGTAGCTTGTCTTCTAGTTCTCTTGGACAACCTTAGTTTTTTTGAAAAGCAAATTTATACACGGAACTAATCTAAAGAGTTAAAGCTTCCTTGATTTATCTTAAGGATGTTAAAGCTTCCTTGATTTATCTTAAGGATGAATGTTATTAAGCAAATTCAGTTGTTTTGAGTAACAGCTCCTGCCATATTAATAATATTGCTTTCATATTTGTTTAATGCCTACTTCTATTCACACATACTCTACAGAACAGTAACCTCAAAACTATTACAGAGATAACAGGACATTTTGCCTGCAATTAAAAAAACAAACTTGCTGACAAATGCTCAGCACAGCATTATTTTCAAGACTGATAAGTGTTTAAATAACACTTTATACACATAAAGTGTTTTTAAACTCATGTTTGTCATGCAATATGTAAAAGTTTGGGGAACGCTGAAATTAAAACTGACAATTTTACATTTGCTTCTTCAACTAACAGTGGAAGAGCAGAGATAATCTTTTCTTGCCGTAGTCATTATTCTACAGCAAGAATTTTCACATTAGAATTTTCACATTTTCTCCAACACTGGTTTCAAAGGCAGTTGTACAATAAGTGGGGGGGAAAGAATAGTTATTCACAGTAAATTGCCACTTAGTAAATGTATAATAAATAAAGATTTAGGAAAATCACCATTTTGGGAGTTCCCTGGCAGTCCAGTGGTTAGGACTCGGAGCTTTCACTGCCGTGGCCTGGGTTCAATCCCTGGTCAGGGAACTAAGATCCCACAAGCCGTGTGGCGCAGCCAAAAAAAAAAAAAAATCACAATTTTGCAATCATCACAGGAATAACTGGTTCAAGCAAATCACCAGTAGATGATAAAACCACTGTAAATATACCTTTTGTCAACAAATTTTCACGCAGTCTTCCTGCTTATTGACTTATTAATTACAAAGAGAAGTCAGATGAACACAATCTTAAAGTAATCAAAGAAACCTACCAACAACTGAAAAACTGACGTTACATCCTCTTGATGTGATGTAGGGAGAAGGACATATCACTTATGTAGCTTTTCTATTAAAACTGTATAGGGGCTTCCCTGGTGGCGCAGTGGTTAAGAATCCACCTGCCAGTGCAGGGGACATGGGTTTGAACCTTGGTCCGGGAAGATCCCACATGGCACGGAGCAACAAAGCCCGTGCGCCGCAACTACTAAGCCTGCGCTCTAGAATCTGCGAGCCACAACTACTGAGCCCACGAGCCACAACTACTGAAGTCCATGCACCTAGAGCCCGTGCTCCGCAACAAAAGAAGCCACCGCAATGAGAAGCCCGCACACTGCAACGAAGAGTAGCCCCCGCTCGCCGCAACTAGAGAAAGCCCGCGCGCAGCAACGAAGACCCAACGCGGCCAAAAAAAAAAAAAAAAAAATGTATAACCCAAATCTAACCATGAGGAAGCAATCAGATGAGCTTATATTGAAAGACAGGGCATTTTACATAATAATGGGCTTGTACTCTTCAAAAAAGTCAATCTTATGAGAGAAAAAGTCTGAAGAACTGTTTTAGAGTAAAGGCAATAGGAGTATGACAACTAAATGCAATGCTTAACCCAGGACTTTTTTTTTTTTTAAAGTTGCTATAAAGGAGGGCATTGAAACAATTTGGCAACATTTGAATACTGACTGTATACTACATAACCAGTATTGCATCAGTATTAAATTTCCTGAATTTGATACAATTACACTTTGTTCAATGTTCTTGTCCTAAGAGATACAAGTAACTTTTCTCAAGAGTCCAGGGGAAAAAAAGAAAAAGAAAAAAGTAAGAAATCGTGCGTTGTTCTATTATACAGTATGTGATACATACAGAGAGAAGTAAAGCAATGTGGCCAAGAGAGAACAATGTATGAATGTAGGTGAAGAGTATATGAAAGTTCACTGTAATATTCTTACAATTTTTCTGTATGTCTTACATTTTTCAAAAATAATCTAACAAACAAAATCCATTCTCATCAAATGGTCTATAGCAGGGTAAAGATCTTAACTAACTTTCACCCAGCATAAAAGTTTTCTATCTCCTTGTAGACCTATTTCAAATACAATTTTTGAAACATCTGAATGACTGCTCTAGCTATACTTCCAAGATCCCATCACAGGACATCCTTGCCTTGAGAGTGAAGGAGACAAGGAGTTCAATGCACTGCGCCATGTCAGACACGAGTTTCAAATCTCGGAGGACATCCAACAACAATGTGGACTGAACTAATGTGATTAGTAACACCCCACCCCTGCCCACTACAGGTACACAAAAATGCAAATAAGATATGACAATAAAAAGGTTTTGATACACAGCTAAACCAGAAAGATTGAAAAATCCCAGGTTCCAGAAAAAAAGGTAAGTTAAAGCCATAGATATAAGGGAAAATTGATGCCAGGGAGCTGAGGTTTATGGGGAGCAAGGTCAGATTCTTATAACGAACACATGAGAACAAGAGTGGGGTGTGGGGGAAATCACACCTCAAGCTTATGGGCAGGTAGAAACCTCCCCTGCAGAAAACCCCAGAGCCAAGTGCTCCTTGATCAGAGGCCAGAAGAATCCTAGAGAAGCAATGAAGAGCTTTGCCATCTATCATGGCAAGATTGGGAGGTGGGGAAGTTACTCTCAAAACTTCAAAAGCATACATCAGTAAGGTACACAGATATAAGATCCAAAACTGGGCTTCCCTGGTGGCGCAGTGGTTGAGAATCTGCCTGCCAATGCAGGGGACACGGGTTCGAGCCCTGGTCTGGGAAGATCCCACATGCCACGGAGCGACTGGGCCCGTGAGCCACAATTGCTGAGCCTGCGCGTCTGGAGCCTGTGCTCCGCAGCCAGAGAGGCCGCGATAGTGAGAGGCCCGCGCACTGCGATGAAGAGTGGCCCCTACTTGCCGCAACTAGAGAAAGCCCTCGCACAGAAATGAAGACCCAACACAGCCATAAATAAATAAATAAAATAAATAAATAAAAAATTAAAAAAAAAAAAAAAAAAAAAAAAAAAAAAAAAAAAGATCCAAAACTACACTACCTACATGGATGGTAAGGAAACAAAAAGTCAAGAAATTAACCTAAAAACTTGTCCAAAACCACTGAAACTCTTAGAAACAGGCAGAAGGAAGCCCGAAGGAGCCTTGAGAGAAGCTTTCACAGACTTGGATCATCAACAGCCTACTGCCAGGCCATTCATAACCCTTCCTTCCAACTTTTAGCTAGATGAACTCAGAATTTAAAAATTTGCAGATTGCACATGGAAATAAAACACCAAGAACTCAAAAGAACAAGACAATGTGAGAGACTACACATCTGAGATAGGAGATTGGGCAAGCTAAGAAGAAATACGCTTATTTATGAACTTGTTAAACACGTTGACTTAGAATGTTAAGGCAGTAGGTTAAAATTTTTTAAAGAATCACTTTAGTTTTTCTTAACAAACTGAGTTATAATTCACATACCATAAAATTTACCATTTTAGGGCTTCCCTGGTGGTGCAGTGGTTAAGAATCCGCCTGCCAGTGCAGGGGACATGGGTTCGGGCCCTGGTCCGGGAAGATCCCACATGCCGTGGAGCAACTAAGCCTGTGCGCCACAACTACTGAGCCTGCGCTCTAGAGCCTGCGAGCCACAACTACTGAGCCCACGTGCCACAACTACTGAAGCCCACATGCCTATAGCCTGTGCTCTGCAACAAGAAGCCACCGCAATGAGAAGCCCGCGCACCGCAACGAAGAGTAGCCCCTGCTCGCCGCAACTAGAGAAAGCCTGCGTGCAGCAACGAAGACCCAACGCAGCCAAAAATAAATAAATAAATAAATAAAAATTGAAAAAAAAAATTTTACCATTTTAAAGTGTACAATTGAGTGCTTTTTAGTATATTCACAAGGATGTGCAACCATCACATTTTTATCACATTGAAAAGAAATCCCACATCTGTTATCCATCACTCCCCTTCCCCTTCTCCCTGTCCTTGGCAACTACTAGTATGCTTTGTTGCTATGGACTTGCTTATTCTGGAAGTTTCACATAAAGGAAATCCTATGTCACCTTTTTGTGACTTGCTTCCTTCACTTAGCATGTTTTCAAGGTTCACTCTGTATTTTAGCATGTGTCAGTACTTCATTCCTTTTTATGGCTGAATAATATTCCACTGAATTGGTAGACTACATTTTGTTAACTGACTCATCAAGTGATGGACATCTAAGTTGTCTCCACTTTTTGGCTACTGTGAATAATATTCCTGAGAACACTCATGGGCAAGTTTTTGTGTTAACATATGATTCTCTTGGGTATATACCTACAAATGAAATTGCTGGATCATATGGTGATTCAATATTTAATTTTTTTGAGGAACTGCCAAACTGTTTTCCAAGGCAGCCATGACATTTTACATTTGGTAATCGCTTAATTTTAAGATTAGGGTATATAATGAGTACAGAGATGACAGACATTATGAATGGGTCTTTCTTTTTTTCTTTTTTCTCCAAGTATTTCCTTGTTACTCCTTTCCCTTTTAATCCATAATATATAACCCAGATAAATAGGCTATTGCTGTATCCTTTAAGGTTTTTTTTTAATTTACAAAAACAATGGATAGTTCTTCTCTCAGAAAACAAATGTAGTTGTAATTTGTATGACTTCAAGCTAATTTTAAAAAGTTTTTATTATGAAAAATTTTACACATCACTCAGCTTCAACAGTGTAGAGAATAAGTTCTTCCCTTAGCCTCTGCCAGAAACACACGTTAATTTCTCCCTGGAAGAAAATAATGTTGTCCTAAAGCATAAATTATCTCTGTAACTTTTCAAATACAATTTCTGGCACATGTTAAAGTAAACCAGGCACTCAAGGAGACAAACACAAATGATCAAAATCCAAAAGATATTAGAAACACATTAACAGTTATCAGACACAGACCTTAAAATTACTATGCTTAATATGTTCAATTAAATGAAGCACAAAATTGAGAATTTGGACAGAGAACAAAAATGTATAAAAAGTAGGTAAGTATGATCCAGCCAGATTAGTAGGGAGACATAAAAGTGACCAAAAGAGACTAACAGTAGATTATAGTAGGGAGTCAATGCAGATTCTTCTATAGGTAAAACTTTAGGGACATTAATCTGAATATAGAGAAGGGGAGATGAAATAAAGGGACCAGAGGCAGGAAGACCAAGCTAGGAAGCCATTTCAGTAATCCAGATGAGAGTTGGTAATAGCACTGGACTAAGGTGAGGCAGTCAATAAAGGAAGGAAAGAGCAAATAATTTCAAAGAAACAACTGAATAATTTGGCAAGAGATTATACAAAAATGACCCCAGATAATATCTCCAGCCCCTAAAACTGGGAAAAGTTAATTAACATCAATTACTGAAAAAATAATTATGCTTTCCAATTTTTAACAGTTTTAAAATGTTCTGGATTCAGGCTTAAAAGCTCAGTGTGGCAAATCAGGAGCAGTTAATAAGAAAAAACAGTTAAGGGAGTTCCCGGCGGTCCAGTGGTTAGGACTCTGCGATTCCACTGCAGGGGGCACGAGTTCAATCCCTGATCAGGAACTGAGATCCCGAAAGTTGGGTGGTGCAGCCATAAAACAACCCCCCCCCCAAAAAAAACCCAGTTAGGTACAAGTTCAAGGGTAAAGGGAACAAAACTGTAATTTCCTCACTTTCTAGGCATCAGAATTAGTAAATCATAAAGATCTTTTTTTCCATTTAGAAAGTTCTTTGTAGACAAATGAGAAACAGAATGGAAAAGTTTAAACAACTGAAATAGTCTTCTACCAAAAGAGTTACAAAGAAAGTCTGAAAATAAAGAAGCAAGCAGAGATACACTCACTTGGGGTGGGGGGGAAGGAAGAAAAAAGAAAGAAAAGAAAAATAAAGCAGGGCCTTCCCTGGTGGAGCAGTGGTTAAGAATCCACCTGCCAATGCAGGGGACACGGGTTCGAGCCCTGGTCCGGGAAGATCCCGCATGCCGCGGAGCAGCTAAGCCCGTGTGCCACAACTGCTGAGCCTGCGCTCTAGAGCCCACGAGCCACAAATACTGAAGCCCACGTGCCACAACTGCTGAAGCCTGCGTGCCTAGCGCCTGTGCTCCGCAACAAGAGAAGCCACCGCAATGAGAAGCCCGCGCACCGCAACGAAGAGTAGCCCCCGCTCGCAGCAACTAGAGAAAGCCCGCGCGCAATGAAGACCCAACGCAGCCAAAAATAAAATAAATAAAATAAATACATTAAAAGAAAAAGAGAGCAGAAGTGTCAATATTTATGACAATTCCAGACCAGAAGTGATGAAATGAGATTAAAAGGGACATTCAGTAACGATAAAATAACCTCTGAAAATGATAGCCATAAACCTTTACCTGTAAGCAATATAGCAATAAAATACATAAAGCAAAAATTCCTAGAGATACTAGGAGAGCTTGATAAAACCAAAACTATACCTTAAGATTCAACATACCTCTTTGATATATCAAATAGATATAAAAAATTTTGGAGGATCTGAAAAATAAAAACAAGCCATTCAGGGCTTCCCTGGTGGCGCAGTGGTTGAGAATCTGCCTGCTAATGCAGGGGACACGGGTTCGAGCCCTGGTCTGGGAAGATCCCACATGCCGCGGAGCAACTGGGCCCGTGAGCCACAACTACTGAGCCTGCGCGTCTGGAGCCTGTGCTCCGCAACAAGAGAGGCCGCGATAGTGAGAGGCCCGTGCACCGCGATGAAGAGTGGCCCCCACTTGCCACAACTAGAGAAAGCCCTCGCACAGAAACGAAGACCCAACACAGCCAAAAATAAATAAATTAATAAAATTTAAAAAAAAAAGATTTAAAGTAACTAAGTCATAAAGTAATCCGTATTAAAAAAAAAGCCATTCATATATATATATATATATATATATATATATATATATATATATGGTGGCATATAGTGCGAGTCACTCAATCTTTTTGTACTTCAGATTCCTTTCTCATAGGGTTGTGGTGAGGATGAAATGAGATAGTTCCTGTAAAGAGTACTTGCCACATATGAGATCCTCAATAAAGCTCTTAGTTATCTAACTCCACCTTTCACATTATTCTCTTAGGTTCAAGGGACACCATAAACTGATCATGTTCTTGACCATTTAAAAAATTTTTTTCCAAGATGTTATTGCCCATAATCCAATAAACTAGAAACATATGATAAAAAGTTAACCGTGTATACACTAGGAAGCTTTTTATAATAAACATTGAAATAAAAACCAGTTACAAATGATCTAGAAATTAACAAAATGAAGAATATTTGACAACAAATGAGACACAGCAAAAGAAGAATTCAGAGGAAAATTTATAGCCTTTATAATTTAAAAAAAAAACTCAAATAAGTATTCAATTTAAGAAACCAGAAAGTAAAATAAACCAAAAGAAAATGGGAAGTGGAAATAAAGATAAAAGACAAAAGCTGTGTTTGATTAACTACGGAACAATTTAAAAACCAGTCTACAGAATACATAAGGCCAATATCTGATTTCTTGAAAATTCCAACAGAAACAGATTAAAGCATAAAAACACCCTTAAGCTTATATTTAAAACAGGGCATTTAAACCTCCACAAGTATGTCTCTACATAATGCTCTCCTGGGCAATACAGGACGAATGTGAGGGTGGGGACAAACCACCCTGGAAGGCCTGGAAAGAATAATATGATTTTTAACTCTATTTCTTTCATATTTGTATGAATCAAAAGTCAAGAGTGAAAACAGTATTTTCCAAAATAAGAATACTGGGTTGTCACTTCTATACATTCTTTATTTACCTTTATTTTTACTAAGATACTATTGACAGACTGTGCATGTTAATTGAGTTGTTTTTCTATGTAGTGGTGATTCACAATCTTCTCCCTTCTCTTGTAACCAAGGGCATATGGGGGACACCACCAGGGCAAAACCAAATTTCTTGTGCCACCTATACTGGTATTTAGAGGCTTTCTTTTTTTAGAAAGGTAATTTTAAATTTATTTATTTATTTATTTATTTTTGGCTGTGTTGGATCTTCGTTTCTGTGCGAGGGCTTTCTCTAGTTGCGGCGAGTGAGCGGGGGCCACTCTTCATCGCGGTGTGTGGGCCTCTCACTATCGCGGCCTCTCTTGTTGCCGAGCACAGGCTCCAGGCGCGCAGCAGGCTCAGTAGTTGTGGCTCACGGGCCCAGTTGCTCCGCAGCATGTGGGATCTTCCCAGACCAGGGCTCGAACCCGTGTCCCCTGCATTGGCAGGCGGATTTACAACCACTGCACCACCAGGGAAGCCCTAGAGGCTTTCTCTAACAAACTGGCTCACATTTACTCTACAGTTAAAAACAATTATTTAGGGCTTCCCTCGTGGCACAGTGGTTAAGAATCCGCCTGCCAACACAGGGGACATGGGTTCGAGCCCTGGTCCGGGAAGATCCCACATGCTGCGGAGCAACTAAGCCCGTGCACCACAGCTACTGAGCCCATACACAACAACTACTGACACAGTGCTCTAGAGCCCGCGAGCCACAACTACTGAGCCCAAGTGCCACAACTACTGAAGCCCGCATGCCTTACAGCCTGTGCTCCACAACAAGAGAAGCCACCACAGTGAGAAGCCTGCGCACCGCAACGAAGAGTAGCCCCCGCCCACTGCAACTAGAGAAAGCCCACACCCAGCAACAAAGACCCAACACAGCCATAAATAAAATAAATAAATAAATAAATAAAATAAAAATTAAAAAAAACAATTATTTAAAATTAATTTTACATCCTCTTAAGGGATTTAAAATCTTTTTAAAGATTCAAAACTAATTTTACATCCCTTTAAGGATTTTAAATCGTTTTAAGATTTAAAACCCAAACTTCAAGTTGTTGTCTTTTTTTTTTTTTTTTGGGGCTGTGCACCACTCAGCATGCGGGATCATAGTTCCCTGACCAGGGATCAAACCCGTGACCCTCTGCGGTGGAAGCGTTGAGTCTTAACCACTGGACTTTGAGGAATTCCCAAGAAAAGTTTCTTTTTCCCCTTGGTCATAGAGGACTAGTTAGCCTCCTCTGCATTCTCCCTTTGCATACACTGCCTTTATGCTGTCAGGGACTACCTGCAGTTTTTACTGCTCTCCACAATTTGACAAAGAGGAGGCAAGGACCAGTAACCCCGTGCACCCTCTCTTCTATTAAATCCATGCATGAAAAAATGAGGCCCTATGTTAATTCATTTTACTCAACTCAACACCCCAAGTTGGAAATTACTTCTAAATTATCCACACATAAAGTTTAGGTAAGCTTTTTCCAAGAATAAGCTTTTAGGAAAGTATACATATTTTAAGACTCTAAAGTCAACATACAAAGCCAAAAAAATTTTAAGCAATATAGTAGTTCAAATATTAGCTGAATAGCCTGCATTTCTTACTCAGTGAGTTTCTATACTTTTCTTCCATTAAAAAATAAAACCAGGGACTTCCCTGGTGGTCCAGTGGTTAAGACTCCTCGCTCCCAATGCAGGGGGCCTGGGTTCGATCCCTGGCCAGGGAACTAGATCGTGCATGGTGCAACTAAGAGCCTGCATGCCACAACTAAAGATCCGGGGTGCTGCAACGAAGATCCTGCAGGAGGCAATGAAGATTCTATGTGCTGCAGCTAATACCCAGTGCAGCCAAATAAATAATTTTTTTTTTAATTTTTAAAATTTATTTTTGGCTGTGTTGGGTCTTCGTTGCTGCACGTGGTCTATCTCTTGTTGTGGTGAGCGGGAGCTACTCTTCGTTGCAGTGCACGGGCTTCTCATTGCAGTGGCTTCTCTTGTTGTGGAGCACGGGCTCTAAGTACGTGGGCTTCAGTAGTTGCAGCATGCAGGCTCAGTAGTTGTGGCTCATGGGCTCTAGAGCACAGGCTCACTAGTTGTGACTCATGGGCTTAGTTGCTCCGCGGCATGTGGGATCTTCCCAGACCAGGGATCAAACCCATGTCCCCTGCATTGGCAGGCGAATTCTTAACCACTGCGTCACCAGGGAAGTCCCATAAATAAATACTTTTTAAAAATAAATAAAAACAAAAAAACTTAAGTTGAATAATAAAGGGTCATAGAGTGAGGAATGCAGTGCTCCAAACATAGTGTTATGAATGTCATTT
Organism: Balaenoptera musculus; assembly: GCF_009873245.2. Lineage (NCBI taxonomy): Eukaryota > Metazoa > Chordata > Mammalia > Artiodactyla > Balaenopteridae > Balaenoptera > Balaenoptera musculus. The sequence goes on along the minus strand of NC_045792.1, from coordinate 95,708,127 downwards.
TCATCTCTTCTATAATAATGTAAAAAGTGTTTAAAAAGTAAAAGTTCTAGGGATTTCCAAGCATTACTAAGATTAAATAAGTTCCCTCCAGATAAAAATTCCAAAATAAATAACTTCCACTCCCAATGGAACAAAATGTAATTGCAGAGCTTTGGTAATGAACCTTATCAAGTGACAGCAATAAGTTCTATAGTGGTTGCACTTTCTGATTAGTCAAAATTATCTTTGAAAACTCACTCATGTAGTAGGGCTCATGTCTTTGGAAGCTCAATGTTAATGTCTTAGGCTTCTTTTTGCATTTAGGCTATGGACACCCTGCTCTGAGTCATGGAGGTCATAAGCTGATGCACCTGGGTGGATGCAAGCAGGAAAGACAATGAAAAAAAAGAGATTTCTTGCCCCCACCTCCATACAGTAGTACAATTCCAGTACGCGTATATGGTAGGACTGAATTGTGTCCAGCTGATTCTTAGTCCTTAAATAAAACAATATAATTTGGAGTATTTAGTAGCTGAAGACCTGCAGTTTTTGCAGATCCTAATAACCACTTGAGGGGAAAAAAATTACAAATAATAAGAACTGTTAGGTGTAAGTAAAGAAATAGCAATTTTTATGAAATGTAAATCTCAGAAGTTGCCATAGCCGTCTTAACTTCCAACCCAAAGGGGTACAATTTGAAAACAGTGAGAGAATTAACTACATGCATTTTACTATACAGATCAATATATATGACATTTGCTTCATCACTTATTCATCATCCCCTGGGTATGAAAAATATTAACTCAGGATTCCCTTCCACAAGCACTTACAAGACTTCTGTTCGGCTGAAAAATGGAGTTGAAAGAAACAATCGAAAACGTATAATTTAATTGGAGCCACGATATCCACACATGAAAGGACTAACACATAAAACAATACACAATAACCTGGAGTTAATTTAGTGTAAAGAAAGGATCTGTTGTTTCTTATTATTGCACATCTCCCATTGAAGGTGTTCAATAAATTCTTCCACCTTAGGAGATGACTTTTAAAGTAAGTGTAATGAAAAAATAGGCACTTTTGTTCTTTAAATATTCGTTCATTCACATCCATTCCCCCGCCCTCCACCCCTCTCTCTCTGGCTGTGGGATGGCCAGAGAGGAAGGAATACTAAAAGTGAAACGCTATACTGAATTGACCAGAAAAACTTGGTAAATAACTGATTGAGAAAGTGAAAACTGAGATGAGTTAGTGATGAATCCAAGAAGGTGCTTAGCCACTTACCCAGAGATTTACTTAATGAGAATGGATCGCAGGTTTCCACAGGTCATTCCACTGCCAGTAAGAGAGTCGTGAACCTTGGGTCCCTTTTTTCACTAGTCAACAGTCACCCTCACCTACACGCGGAGTACATATTTGGCACTCAACAAATCTTGATTGAATGAAAACCTATCTCATTCATACTGGTACCCAACCACAGAGTTATGGGCCCACAAATTCCTTCCAAAAAGCCTTACGACTTAACCCAAAGAGCTGAGAAAGCAGAGTCGAAAGCTCTGGGGATCTCTGTAAGGACTGGGAATGATCAAGGGCCAATGAAGCCTACAGTAACCCGACTTCCCAAAGAAAGCTTAGGGGACTGACCTACAGCTAGTAGGCTTCGGCTTCGCCAGGACGTACCCGACAGGCCGCAGGCCGCAGGTCCACAGCCTCCCACCCGGGGGCGCTGAGAGATCCGGGGGTATCCCCCCTAAAGTTAGTACCTGTGAAGCTGCAACACAGAGAGTGGCTCGGGGCTCTCATTACGGAGGCCGGGGCCTGGGGCCGGCCAGTTGCGCCTCCTGGCTGAGAGCTCCGCGCTCCGGAGCTGCACTGACAGCACGGGTCGCAGATAATACCTCTCGCCTCAGGAGCCTCGTGGCTCGCAGGCCCCGGGAGTTTCGTTCCCAAGACTGCGCGAGTTGTCGCACTCACGTCTACAGACGCTCTTCAGGGCTTCCCTCACAGCTCAAGTGATCACTCCTGCCTTCAGCCCAGCAGCCGGTCGCTTCCCGGCGCCGCCATCGTCACTGTTTGTTTTCATCCGCTTCGGTGACGGCGGGGGGGGAGGAAGAGGGCTATGGGGGAAATACAGCTATCTAACCTCAGCCGCACTTTCGGCACACTATGGATGACCTACTTAATCTCTTTCCTCTTTGACGTTCCCATAAAAACTGGTTTCCTTACCATGTAAGTCTGATTCACCAATCTCTTCAAGCGTCTCAGAAAACAAAGACGTAAAGAGGCGGTCTTTGAAAGAGCGTGAACCTTTGGGCCGTGTGTGGAATGTGCACCGGCGAATCGCAGGTCGCGGCGGCAGCTGCAGTAAGGACGCGGCTTGGGGTGGGCGGTGACGCGGGAGGGCGGTGCCTACACAGAGCCCCGTGGCGGCTTGTGCTCGGCCGCCGGTTCCGGAGGAGGGCCGGACCCGGCTGGTTGGGTGGGAAGTGCGGCTGGTAACCTGGCAGCCGCCGAGAGGTGGGTGAGCGGCCTCGGCTGACTTTGAGTGGTCGGGGCAATCACACTTCCGTATCCATTTCTAAGACATCTTTTTAAAAGCCTTAGAGGTGGAGTGTCCTCTCAGCCCTAGCTCTCCCAGCCTCTTCTTTTGCGCCTTCCTTCCAACCCGTCTGGTCTTCCCTACTTCCTAGCCCTCAGCCTCACGATTTGGATTTCTTGGGGTGAGGGGAAAGGCTTTTGTTACAACACAGAATCTCCGTCTACCAGCCTGGGTCGTGGGCGGTTTTTTGCCCCTTCTTCCCTTGTTAGACTAGTTTGAACAACGACACTCCGCCCCCTCCCCGCCTCCGTCTCTTACCACTTACTTATCAGGTGGAGCCAGAGGGCTTTGGGTAATGAATCCTGCCGTGACTAATCCCTGTCCTGGGTAGCTATGACTTACGTCAGCTGCTTCGTGGCCTGTATAGTTAGGAGCAGACCTCTTTTACTTTGTGGATAATTATGCCATCACCTCCATTAATCTTTTGTTCTTCCCAGGTCAAATGCCAGGCATTAAATGAGCCACCAAAATTCAGCTCCCATTCTCCTTCAAACCGAAGCAAGCCTGTTGTGCAGCCATGAGTTAGTGGAGAAAACCCGAGTTACAGTTATAGCACCTTTTGAACAAAATGGAAATTTGAGAAAAGGATCTGTTGTAGCCTTTGAATCACTTTTTTTTTTTTTTTGATGTGGATGACTTTTAAGGTTTTTATTGAATTTGTTACAATACTGCTTCTGGGGTTTTTTTTGTTTTTTTTTTTAATGTTTTTGGTTTTTTGGCCGCAAGGCGTGTCGGATCTTAGCTCCTCCACCAGGGATCAAACCCGCACCCCCTGCCTTGGAAGGTGAAGTCTTAACCACTGGACCACCAGGGAAGCCCCTGAATCACTTTAAAGTCTTTGGTAGGTTTCTAATGTTTTTTGTTTTTTTCTTTAACCTTTACAGAGAGAAGATTATAAATGCCAGAGCCATTTAAATGATGGTTAGCTGTTGAATTCTGACACTTCCTTAAATACCTTCTTGCACCAACATCTTCAGTGGGAAGAGTTCAGGAAAAGTAGCAGAGGGAAGGAGAGACAACAATTACATGTACCATGGCTATACCAATAACAGTACTTGACTGTGATCTCTTGCTATATGGCCGAGGTCACCGGACATTGGACCGCTTTAAGCTGGATGATGTGACAGATGAATACTTGATGTCCATGTATGGGTTTCCTCGACAGTTCATTTATTACTTGGTGGAGCTCTTGGGGGCGAGTCTTTCTAGACCTACTCAGAGATCCAGGGCTATTAGCCCAGAGACACAGATCCTTGCAGCACTGGGCTTCTATACCTCAGGTTCTTTCCAGACTCGGATGGGAGATGCTATTGGAATCAGTCAGGCATCTATGAGTCGATGTGTTGCCAATGTCACCGAAGCGCTTGTGGAGAGAGCTTCACAGTTCATCCGCTTTCCTGCTGATGAAGCCTCCGTGCAGGCTCTGAAGGATGAATTCTATGGGTTGGCAGGGATGCCAGGGGTCATAGGGGTGGTTGACTGTATCCATGTGGCAATCAAGGCACCAAATGCTGAAGACCTTTCCTATGTGAACCGCAAAGGTCTTCATTCTTTAAACTGCCTCATGGTGTGTGACATCAGAGGGGCACTGATGACTGTGGAGACAAACTGGCCGGGGAGCCTCCAGGACTGTGCTGTGCTACAGCAGTCTTCTCTCAGCAGTCAGTTTGAAGCTGGGATGCACAAAGAGAGCTGGCTGCTTGGTAAGTCTGCAGGTGTAAATGCTTCATTTTTGTAACTATAGAAAAAAGTTTGGGCAGAGTAGAATGAAATACAGGGGTCTATAGACCTGAGACTCAGTCCTGTTCTGTTTTAAACACAACCTCAGATGAGAACTCTCTTAGCCTTAATTTTTTTTTTTTTTTAGCAGAACTGAAACAGAAGTAATGTTTTTTGTTTTTTGTTTTTAAGTCTTTATTGAATTTGTTACAGTATTGCCTCTGTTTCATGTTTTGGGTTTTTGGCCTCGAGGCATGTGAGATCTTAGCTCCCTGACCAGGGATGTAACCCACACCCTCTGCATTAGAAGGTAAAGTCTTAACCACTGGACCACCAGGGAAATCCCCAGCCTTAATATTTTTAAATCAACATTTAAAGGACACTTGTTAACATTTAAAAACATACAATTTGACCCAGCTCTTCTTGGAGGTACATGTTCAGAAATATGTAAAACAGAATTACAGGCATTTGCATCGCAGCAGTGTTTTGTACTCACAAACAACAATAGCAACAACAACCCTACAAAAGCATTCCCCTTAAATATAGCCAAGATACTTATCAATGCAGATCTGGTTAAATATAGTACATCCATACAATTGAGCCTTAATTTTTATCATCTGTAAAATGGTGAAAATAATGCCAATGGCAGTAATACCTATTGTTAGGATTAGGGAATATATATGAAAGTTCACTCTAAAGTATTGTGCAAATGTATTATTTTTGCCATTGGTGATTGTCACCGTGATATCTATATGAAAATGATAGTAGACAGTGCGTTTATACAGTTCTTATGGAAACTCACTTCATAGATCTGTTTGCCTGAGTGCCCTTGGAAAGCCTGGCTTAATGATCTGAGTAGGACAAGAACCTATTCAGTACTGAGCAGTGCAAACTGATGTGACTGTAGAGCTGGGAGGAATACAGTTAGTTAACAGTGATAAAACCCTTGAGCCTGGCAGCTTTCTTTTTTGTTTTCTTTTTTTTTTTTTTAAAGCACCATTCTATGTGAGCAACAGGACAAGGGTTATCTTGTACACAACGTGTTATGTGGGAGATGAAGGCACATTAAGGATTGGAAGACCTCTCTTTAAGGCCACTAATCATGTCTGCACTGCACATGCTCATAACACAGTGTTTTACATGTAATAAACACTCAGGAATTTTTCTCTTTAATGTGCTGACTGGCAGTTAAAGAAAAACCTCCCCTTGGGACTTCCCTGGCGGTCCAGTGGTTAAGACTGCACGCTTCCACTGCAGGGGGCACAGATTTGATCCCTAGTCAGGGAACTAAGATCCCACATGCCACACTGGGCAGCCAAAAAAAAAAGAACCCTCCCACCCCCGCCCACTGTTCCAAGTGAGGAGAAGAGACTGCTGTCACACTGATTGGTTTAGAGCTGCCAGGGTACCATGGGTAACATCTTGGAACTTAACTGATTTTCTTCAGTTGTTGCTTCTACACACTGTTGTCAGTGCCCCACCTTCTCGTTACCCTACTGGGCCTTTGTCTTAATCCCACCTTTTGCCTACTCTGAACTTTCAAATTCCATTTTCATACAACTCCCACCAAGAAGTGAAGGGAAGACTGTTTGCAAGTGTCTCATCCAACTACTTCTTCCACAGCTGGGGAAGTACCTGGGTTCCAAGCTGATTTCTTGCAAAATCACTTTGGTACCCTAACTCTAAAGCCAGCTAAGGGGACTTCCCTGGTGGCGCAGTGGTTAAGAATCCGCCTGCCAATGCAGGGGACATGGGTTCAAGCCTTGGTCCAGGAAGATCCCACATGCCGCGGAGCAACAAAACCCGTGCGCCACAACTACTGACCCTGCACTCTAGAGCCCGCGAGCCACAACTACCGAGCCCGCATGCCGCAACTACTAAAGCCCACGCGCCTAGAGCCCGTGCTCCACAACAAGAGAAGCCACTGCAATGAGAAGCCCACGCACCGCAATGAAGAGTAGCCCCCACTCGCCGCAACTAGAGAGAGCTCGTGCACAGCAACAAAGATCCAATGCAGCCAATAAATAAATAAATTTAAAACACATTGTTTCTCATTTAAAAATAAATAAATAAAGCCAGCTAAAAATGATTGAGCACTTAGAATTTGTCAGGCAATCTTGTAAGCACTTTGCATTGGATTATCTCACTTAATCCTTATAAAAACTCTTAAGGAGTTAAACACTAATATCAACATTTTCACAGAAGAGGAAATTAACCACAGAACATCTGTGTCATTTGTGTTTATGTTTTAAACTGGATCATATGAGGAGTTACTCTATTTGGCAAATGATCCTTTTGTTAGGACTTCAAGGTCATGTATGAATTACTGATTTTCTTTTCCTTCACACCTTGGGACCCCAGATTCAGTTGGAATTATGACTTTAAAGTAGCTTGTTAGTTGTTTACAGGACATAGTTGAAAATAAGTAAAAATTTGGACAAATTTTTATTTATTTTTCTGATTGCCCTCTTTACAGAAATAGTGGAAGTGGAAGAGATGGATATTGCAACAACATTTAACAAATGTTTACTAAGGCCAGTTTTGGTACCAGGCCACACGCTAGGCACTAATGATGCTGGGAAAGTATACCCACAGAAGTTGATGATGTGGAAATCGACTCCGTTAGTACTATCAGTTCTAACACAGACCCCTTGGAAATCCTCCATGAGCCGTAATAGGCAAACTAGTTTGAAGACCCCTTGGAATTCCTCCATGAGCCGTAACAGGCAAACTAGTTTGAAGACCCCTTAACTAGTATAGTGTTTCACAAATTTTCCAGATCAAAAGAGTTATCTGGGAAATTTACTTAAGATGTACACTTCTGGGCCCCACTTCAAACTTCAGGAATGAGAATCTTCAAGAAAAGAAGACATCATTTTTAACACATGCCCTAGATAATTTGTAATGAATAGATGTTTGGAAAACACTGGTCTGGACGTGTAGGGAAGACTGGCAGGATTATAAGGAATGACAAGATGTTAAAAGAGAGAGGGAGATAAGATGGTTGATTGTGGGACTTCCCTGGTGGCGCAATGGTTAAGAATCTGCCTGCCAATGCAGGGGACACAGGTTCGAGCCCTGGTCCAGGAAGATCCCACATGCCGCAGAGCAACTAAGCCTGAGCACCACAACTACTGAGCCTGCGCTCTAGAGCCCATGAGCCACAACTACGGAGCCTGCATGCTGCAACTACTGAAGCCTGCACGCCTAGAGCCCGTGCTCCGCAAAGAGGAGCCACCGCAATGGGAAGCCTGCGCACCGCAACGAAGAGTAGCTCCTGCTGGCCACAAATAGAGAAAGCCTGCGCGCAGCAACGAAAATCCAACGCAGCAAAAAAAAAAAAAAGAAGATGGTTGATTGTATCTTAAGAACACCATCAGATTTGTGGCATGGTACTAGATTTGCCAAACCTAGAACTAGCTGTGATTCCCCCTTGATTTTTTTGGTTTGTTTGTTTAGCATATTTTCATCTTGGTTGTCATCCCTTCATGTCCTCATTCTCGTATGCCCCTTCAGAGGGCATCACCTAATTCCTCTTCTCTAGATGTACCCGCTCCTACAAACAATTCAGCCTGAGTTATTTCTTCAGCTCTTGGGCTAGTCTTGTTAAGCAGCTTTGGGTAAGATCTGCCAGAATGTCTCTTGGATGACTGATCATGTAAGCAATTGTAGTCTGTTTAGGAATTCTGATCCTAATCCCCTCCTGAGTGTCTGTCTTCCAGTGGTGCTTGGATTATAACCAGTTAATGATGATGGAGCATTTTATAAGAGGTCTACATTAACTAGCTTGTCTAGTATGTCTTCCCAATTAAGGCTCATACTGTTTCTTAAGAGACGTTTAACAAATATCTAGTATCTCTTTGTTTTGGTATTCATCTTAAATGTTTTTCTTATTCTCTTTTACAGCATTATACCATTGTTTTAATGACTTTGAGTCTGACATTATTAGTATGTAGTGACTAGCTCCTTCCTCTTCCTGTGCCTAACATATCAAAGGATGGCTGACGTTTATTTTTATTTTCTCATTTGTAAAATGAGTTCAATAGTATCTGCCTAATGGAGTTGGGATTGGACAAGTCATAGATATTATTTTCATTATTATTTACAACATCAGTTTCTAAAATTCAGTATTTAGTAGGGATGAGTTCAATTAAAATAGGTTGTACTTAGGAGGAAAAAAGTCAGCTAAATATACAATTTGAAAATTTTGTGAGCCATCTCAGATATTTAAAGTTAATCCAGTATACCTAAAACTAATACAATGTTATATGTCAATATCTCAGTAATTTTTTAAATTTAAAAAATTGCATTTAAAATAAAGTTGGGGGCTTCCCTGGTGGCGCAGTGGTTGAGAGTCTGCCTGGCGATGCAGGGGACACGGGTTCGAGCCCTGGTCTGGGAGGATCCCACATGCCGCAGAGCGACTGGGCCCGTGAGCCACAACTGCTGAGCCTGCGTGTCTGGAGCTTGTGCTCCGCAACAAGGAGGCCGCAGCACTGAGAGGCCCGCGCACCGCGATGAAGAGTGGTCCCCACTCACCGCAACTGGAGGAGGCCCTCGCACAGAAACGAAGACCCAACACAGCCAAAAATAAAAATAAAAATAAATTAATTAATTAATTTAAAAAAAAAATCTAAAAAAAAAAAAAGGGCTTGGGTTAAACAGTATTGACCCTCTTGGGAATCTCTCTTCCCTTTTAAAAAAATAAAAAAATAAAAATAAAGTTGGGACTTCGCTGGTGGCACAGTGGTTAAGAATCCGCCTGCCGACACAGGGGACACAGGTTCGAGCCCTGGTCCAGGAAGATCCCACATGCTGCGGAGCAACTAAGCCCATGTACCACAACTACTGAGCCCGCGTGCCACAACTACTGAAGCCCGCATGCCTAGAGCCTGTGCTCCGCAACAAGAGAAGCCACTGCAGTGAGAAGCCCATGCACCGCAATGAAGAGTAGCAGCCAAAAATAAATAAATTTTAAAAATAAAATAAAATAAAGTTAACCCATGGGGAATTCCCTGGCGACCCAGTAGTTAAGACTTGGCTCTTTCACTACCACGGGCCGGGATTCAATCCCTGGTCAGGGAACTAAGATCCCACAAGCCGCATGGTGTGGCCAAAAAAAAAGAAAAAAAAGAAATGTAAGCTCCTAAAAGAAAGGAGTGCTGTATGTTTGGAACAGTGCCTAGCACTCTCTGAACAATCCATAACTATTTACTGAAATTGATGGTGGGTGAGGAACACAGCAACTATACAAGTTGGTATTCCTCAGGTCTATTTGTCTTAAATTTCTAAGGGGTTGTTCCTCTGAGATATTTCATCTTCCAGATTTAGTGAGTCAGGACAATTAAACATTATAGAAACATTGTACGATTGTAATGGGACATTGCACCCCAGTTTTGTTTTGGTTTTAGCACTTCCCAGGATTATTCCATAAAGAAGTCACTTAAGGGAAATGCCTTGTGTATATTATTTTAATTGACTTCTGATTTTATTTCTTTATCCCTATTACTATTTGCATCATCATATTTATGCTCTCCTTGTTAATGTGAAATTCTACCTGTTCCTCTATTACAAAGGCATGGTTCTAATGAATGTAATATCTAGGAAGGCAGAACACCTGAGTTCTGATCTCTGCTGGGAATTTTCTCTTATTCTTCTTAGCACTGGGAGAATGAATGATTATTGTCTATGAAATACTCTGAAATTCCTAGGTAGTGCTTTCAGACCTGACATTTTAATAGTAAAGTCAGAGATTTTTCCTCATAAGTGTTTTGAGGTCTCCTGGCAGAATTCTCTTTTTCTCTCTTGCACTCTCGCTCTTTAGAGATTTTGAAGATTGGCTTGCTATGTGATAGTTTCTATTAACTTTTTTTTTTTTTTTTTTTTTTGGCTGCGTTGGGTCTTCCTTGCTTCGTGCGTGCTTTCTCTAGTTGCGGCGAGCGGGGGCTACTCTTCGTTGCGGTGCGTGGGCTTCTCATTGCGGTGGCTTCTCTTGTTGCGGAGCACGGGCTCTAGGCACGTGGGCGTCTGTAGTTGTGGCTCGCGGGCTCTAGAGTGCAGGCTCAGTAGTTGTGGCGCACGGGCTTCGTTGCTCCGTGGCGTGTGGGAACTTCCCGGACCAGGGCTTGAACCCTTGTCCCCTGCATTGGCAGGCGGATTCTTAACCACTGCGCCACCAGGGAATCCCTATTAACTTTTTATTAAAGAACAATATCTCTGAATTCAGAAAATCCTGGAATTCCCTGGAGATCCAGTGGTTGGGACTCTGTGCTTCCACTGCCGGGAGCCCGGGTTTGATCCCTGGTCAAGGAACTAGGATCCCGCAAGCAGTGCATCACGGCCAAAAAAAGAAAATCCAGGAATTTCATTTCCTCCAGTGCCTTCACCTCTGTCCTACATTCTTTCAGACTTAGCTTTCTTTAGCCGGGTCAGCTTTTTTCTCTGTTGGTTTTAACCAAGGGTATTCTCAGCCAAGACTCACTCTAGTCTTCCTGCTCGTGACTAGCTGTGGGCTCTTTACCACAGCATTTCCCTCTTCATTTCCCTGGTGTGCTTTGGCTCCAGAAGCTGTTGCATTTTCTTGTCCATTCTCTGTACAGGCTCCTGGATTTTCCTTTTTGTTTGTATTTCAGTTATAAACATCTGTGATGTCTTTGGGCCTTCCCCACAGGTGACAGTTCCTTCTTTCTCCGCACCTGGCTTATGACCCCACTTCACATTCCTGAAACTCCAGCCGAATATCGCTATAATATGGCCCATTCTGCAACTCACAGTGTGATGGAGAAGACTTTCCGAACCCTCTGCTCCCGATTCCGCTGCCTGGATGGATCCAAGGGGGCACTGCAGTACTCACCGGAGAAGTCCAGCCACATCATCTTGGCCTGCTGTGTCCTCCACAACATCTCCCTGGAACATGGGATGGATGTCTGGTCCTCTCCAGGGACAGGACCCGTGGAACAGCCTCCTGAGGAAGAGTCCGAGCACATGGAGTCCTTGGACCTGGAGGCTGACCGTATCCGTCAGGAGTTGATGCTCACTCACTTCAGCTAATGTGGAAGGTGGGGAGGAGGGAGGCTTTCCAGAAGGAGCTGTGACAAACTTTCCCTCTCACCACCCCCTACACAGTTCCATCATCTAGCGTGACTGAGCATGTGGACACTTGTCACAAACTGACATTTAATCTGCGTGTTTTAGAAAGGTTGAGGCTAGGCCAGAATATCTCGATTCATTTGCAAGTTTATTAACTAAACCAAAACCTCCGAGACAACAGTTCTCTGCTATCCATTGAACACCAGGTTAGCACCACTCACTCATTTGAAAGTTCCCTGGTTGCAGACATTTATATCGTGCTTACAAAATCAAAGCAAAGGGAAAAATAGCATCTAGACAGCCAGAACACTTTGTTTCAGTTATCTAGAGATTTCAAAAGAAAACAATATTTGTCCTGAAAGATTTGGATGGTATTTTAGCTTTTCTACTTTACTACCTATATAGGCATAATCTGAGGCAAGTGTGAAGAGTAAATTTCAGTTGGGAAATGGTCTTCTGACATAAATAAATGGCTACTAATGTGATTTTTCAGCTTTGTGTTTTTAAGAGGAGGTTAGGGACAGTCCAAAACCTCCATCTTAATTCTGTCTGTAATAACTGAGCTGTGACTTGGACCTAGTTCCCAGGGAGAACATCTGGACTCCAATCTCTTACTTCCAACCCTGAGTCGGAGCTAAAGGCTAAATGGGTTTAAGAATTCAATCAGCTTCAAGAAGACAAGTCAAATAGAGACAAAACAGCAAGCTTACACTTTACAGGGGATCTAAAGACCCTGATAGATTGATGGGCAAAGGAAATTCACCCAGGTTTAGACAGTCCACATCTAAATAGATCACATTTCTTATGACCATGATGTTAGGATGTCTTTTTGGCCATTCTGCTTTGAAATTCCTTGTTCAGAAAGAAAGTTTAGGGGATACAGAAGACATGTATTAAAAAGGAGAGGTAAAAGGAATATAATTTCTTGGTTTGAAATGAATTTTGGAGTTAGACCTACTTGAATATCTTCTGTGCGAAGTGATGGACAGAATTTCTCAGGAAATAAATAATCCTCCACCAAGTCTTATTCTAAAATTATACTGATATAAAAATAACCTGATTGGAATAATGAAAGTGTGAATTAGATTCACACATTGGTGCCTTTGCTGGGACAAAACAGAGACTTTCCTGAGGATTGTTTTGTTCCCAGTTTCTCAGCCATTCACCCATGTGATCCCTCTGAATTGTCCTCATGGATCATTTCCTACCTGCCTTTGGCAGTGTTAATCTGGTGATTTTCAAAGTAAAGAAATGAACAGCTGATGACAAAAGAAATTTGGAAGTTAATTGAAAGTGACTCATCCACAAGATTAAAAACAATTATGGATTATTATCTGCTGTTTATTTCTACTCCAAATGCTATTTTCCATCATCATCCTACTCTGTAAGGAGTGGGTCCATTTGGCAGGAGGTTGAGCTTAACAAGTGCAGTGATATTGCCGAGATGGGAGTGGACAATGAAGAGGTGACTGGAAACTTTTGTTCTATTCATTATGCAATAGAGGTGCCCCGTTATGTTTTTTTTTCTTTGTAAAGTTTAACCTGTGACCCGAGCTTGCTTTGTCTCCCTGATAAGGCAATATTTTAACTCTCACAGTCTTTCCAAGTTTCCTGAGATGGGTATTTTTCCCTCTAAAGTTTTGGTTCTATTATGAGTACTGCATGAGGAAAGACATACTGCCACCCATGCATCTTAAGAGGCAAGGTGGAGTGTAATCTTGGAAAGTGCCTAGCATTTTAGCTTTCAAAAACCACATTAGGGCTTCCCTGGTGGCGCAGTGGTTGAGAGTCTGCCTGCCAGTGCACGGGACACGGGTTCAAGCCCTGGTCTGGGTGGATCCCACATGCCGCGGAGCAACTGGGCCCGTGAGCCACAACGACTGAGCCTGCGCGTCTGGAGCCTGTGCCCCGCAACAAGAGAGGCCTCGATAGTGAAAGGCCCACGCACCGCGATGAAGAGTGGCCCCCGCTTGCTGCAACTAGAGAAAGCCCTCCCACGAAACGAAGACCCAACACAGCCAAAAATAAATAAATCAATCAATCAATCCTTCCCTCTACTTAAAAAAAAAAAAAAACACATTAAAGGAAAATTGGGGTTTTCACAACTTAACTCATTAGATGGTGACATGAAGCCTCAGTGGGAGGGACAGTCTGGGGGAGAATTCATTAGCAATTTCAAGCCTATTACTTGCACACCAAAGATAATTTCTAAGTGCTGAACAGACTGAACATTGGCTGGAAGTGTTTTTCCCTGGGAGCATTTTATTTCCTAATAATTCCACAGAGTAACTGTTAAAATCTATTCCTTTAATCTCCTTTCGACCTGGATTTTTATAGGCCAGGATTTTTTTTTCAGTCCAGTTACACTTTCCTCAGAATGACCTAGGGGAGGGATCACGATCTGTATTTCCAAATTGCCAAGGGTTTGCTTATAGGGGCTTTTTACAGGTGCCTGAGAAGTCTTCTCTTGAGGTCCTTATTTTGGATTTATAGTATCTTCCTGGTATAGCTTTGGGACAAAGTCAAGGATTTCACCTGTCTTATATAAGCCTCATCTTCCCGTAGATGATTCCATCTGGCCAGCATAGGAGTTTTCCAGATTTGCCCTTAGCTGTTCCAAGACAGCAAAAGTCCCAGGATGTATTAAGGGAAAACCACAATATTGGGTTATCAGCGGTTTACCAATTCCAAATTATACAAAAGAGGGACCATAAACATATTCTTAGTTTAAAATGAACTAAACAGAGACGGAGCTCCTTTCTTGGACTGTAAAGGAGCTATAGCAAGTTAATCTAATTTAGGGACCAAGAAACAAGACACAATTTTAATGGGATCATATATGAAAAAGTATAAGAGATAGGGAGGAATAAAATAGAGGCTAGATAGATAATAGACATACTACAATTGTATCCCTACCTGAAATAATAAACTGGAAACTCAAGAACTGAGCTTAACAGTTGATTTCCCTGACAGTGGAAGGGAAGTTAAGAAGAGGTCAAGAAAATAAGAAATTGGAGTTTTAACCACTGTGCATGCATATATCCTCAGGTCCCTTTTGCTCCCTAGATCCCACCCAGATTTTACAAAATTGTGGATATAAGAGATAACGGACTCAGAATTAAGTAAAAATGGCAATGCAGGAAGGAAGAAAAAATACTAGTTGAAGGCTGGGGACACCCCAGGAACCTAACCACATAAAATTCACAGGCTTTTTTTTTTTAATGTGACTACCATCTAAGACCCTACTTCGTGATAATCAAATAGGAGGTATGAGATCTCTTGATATTAAACAGGAACAAGAAAAGTAGACCTTGAAATCACAGGCTGGTAAATTTCAAAAAGTCTTTTGGAAAGGAGTCTCCATGTTTGCCCAGCAAAACATTCAATTTCAGTCTGTTGAGACTTTTTCTAACCCTTACATATACAGCTGTCTTTATAGAAGGGCTGATTGCCATGCCATTCTAGAGTCTTAAAATGTTCATACATTTCAATCCATTGATAAATTCCACCACTAGAAATTTACCCTATATAAATAATTCCAGAGAAGGAAAAGCCTGCTATGGTTCTGTGAATGGTTACCTGCTGTTCTGGGATCTCTCCTCTTCCCTGGGCTGCTCCTACATCACTACACAGCTTCTACTTTTACCGTCCAACCCAAAGTGTGTACATTATCCCACAGTGCCATGAGACCAGGCTACTAAAGAACAATAGAATTGCAACGCAAAACCTACAAGTGGGGACTTCCCTGGTGGCGCAGTGGTTAAGAATCTGCCTGCCAATGCAGGGGTCACAGGTTTGAGCCCTGGCCCGGGAAGATCCCACATGCTGCAGAGCAACTAAGCCCGAGCGCCACAACTACTGAAGCCTACGCGCCTAGAGCCTGTGCTCCGCAACAAGAGAAGCCACAGCAATGAGAAGCCTGTGCACGGCAGCAAAGAGTAGCCCTACTCGCTGCAACTAGAGAAAGCCCGCGCTCGGCAACAAAGACCCAACGCAGCTAAAAATAAATAAATAAAATAAATAAATTTAAAAGAAAAAGAAGTCTCCATGCTTCCAATGCAGGGGGCGCAGGTTTGGTCCCTGGCAGGGGAACTAAGATCCCACAAGCAGCTTGGCATGGCCCCCCCCAAAAAAAAAACAAAAAAAACACCTACAAGTGGCTCATCATTTTGGCTGCTCAAGGCCTAACTCCTCTTCCTGGACTTCGTAATAAGATGACTCATGGTACTGCTACAGAATCTCATCTTAGGTTCAGGCCTGATTCCTAGCACCCAATGTGGTAGGTTTCTCAGAGCCCACAGCAAGATAAGGAACAGTCTCCTCCCATTCTCTCCTTTTCCCTCCCTTCACCCTCTATCACAGGCAATTCCCCCAGGTCAATAAGTCCCAATCCTCATTCCTGGTTTAGTCATTTTTTAAAAATCAATTACTTTATTTCTATATTTTTATTTTTGGCTGCTTTGGGTCTTCGTTGCTGTGTTCAGACTTTCTCTAGTTGTGGTGAGCGGGGCTACTCTTCATCGTGGTGCACGGGCTTCTCACTGCGGTGGCTTCTCTTGTGGAGCATGGGCTCTAGGCGCGCAGGCTTCAGTAGTCCGTGGCACGCGGGCTCTAGAGCGCAGGTTCAGTAGTTGTGGTGCACGGGCTTAGTTGCTCCGCGGCATGTGGAATCTTCCCAGGCCAGGGCTCAAACCCGTGTCCCCTGCATTGGCAGGCGGATTCTTAAGCACTGCACCACCAGGGAAGTCCCCTGGTTTAGTCTTTCCAGATTCTTTCCACGTGATTGACAGTGGCTATATTTATTCTTAGGGTGACTAACTCTCCCGGTTTGCCCTCAATTGTCGCAGTTTTAGCACGGAAAGTGCTGTGTCCTGGGAAACCCTTTAGTCCTTAGCAATCTGGGACAGTTGGTCACCGTACTTCAGGGGAAGCATCCTCTTACCTTCAAGGGAGGTGACTCCTCCAGAAGAATCCTATCAGAATACAATAATCAACAATCAACATAATAATGAGTTATTGAGTTTTTAACACCAAGGTGTAGGCTTCTGTGTTACATCCCAAGATGATCTTTCCTTCTGCCCACCTGGTTTCTTTTTCTCAGGTCTTCCTCCAGTGTGAGAAGATTTCTGTAGGTTTGAGGGTTTCAACCCCTGATCTTTTGTGATCTACTCTTCTGTCCAAATAGACTTGATAAGAACAAATAGTAGTTTACTGTCACACTTGAAACAGTTTCTCTAATGAAATTTATCTGTAAAGATGCAACTCTGCCTGCAGAATAAACCATCTTTTCCATGGTTTCACAGAGCAGTCTAGCCTCAGTTTCTCAAACATCTCCGTTTTCAGATGTTGATTTTAGGTTTATATTTGCATAACCTTCAGGTGTTTTTCCCAAAATAAATGTCTCCAGATTTGAAAAACCAAAAACTTCTTATAGCCTCAAAAGTAGTTTGTTTAGTTTTCCTCACTGAAGTCAAGGTTTCAAAATAAAGTCATTGTATGGGTCAAGTTTGAGTGAGGGCTGTAGCTTTAGACACTTAAGCCCCACAACCTCCCCAAGAAGGAAGCTTCCCTAAAGCGTGTATTCTAGAAGTAGAAACTCAGCCCTGGGAAACAGTAAAGCAAAGTCTATTTGCCTGCTACTCAGCTGGCTCTAGGAATTTGTCAGACTGCTTATTTAGTCGTCTCCTAGAATCCACTTGCCCCTGACTTTTCATGGGTACATGGCTTCCCAGGATAAAGACAAATTCCTAGTTAGGTGTGGCTATGTGACTAAATTCTGGCCAGTGGAATGTAAGTGGAAATGTCCTGTGCTATTTTCAAGATGTGTCCTTATGGCTAGGAGACATGCCTTTCCTCTTTCAGCTTCCTGCTGGTTGGAATGTAGACATGATGGCTAGAGCTTGAGCAGCTGTCTTGGATCTAAGACAAAAAAACCACTTATTGAACATGTCACAGCAACAAGATGGAAGCCTGGTCCCTGATGCTGAATGGCCACACCTTACCCTAGATTTCTTTTATATGACAGAGAAATAAACCTCTGCCTTGTTTCCTTACTCTTTTTTTTTTAAATTAATTAATTAATTTTTGGCTGCGTTGGGTCTTTGTTGCTGCACGCGGGCTTTCTCTAGTTGGCGGCAAGCGGGGGCTACTCTTTGTTGTGGTGTGTGGGCTTCTCATTGTGGTGGCTTCTCTTGTTGCAGAGCACAGGCTCTAGGTGCATAGGGGCGTCAGTAGTTGTAGCACATGGGCTCTATAGTTGTGGCTCACGGGCTGTAGAGCGCAGGCTCAGTAGTTGTGGCACACGGGCTTAGTTGCTCCGCGGCATGTGGGATCTCCCCGGACCAGGTCTCAAACCCATGTCCCCTGCATTGGCAGGCAGATTCTTAACCACTGCGCCACCAGGGAAGCCCCTTGTTTCCTTACTCTTTTTGTTTATGTGCAGTAGCTTATTTTTTTTTAAATAAATAAATAATTTTATTTATTTATTTTTGGCTCCGTTGGGTCTTCGTTGCTGCCTGTGGGCTTTCTCTAGTTGCAGCAAGTGGGGCCGACTCTTTGTGGTGCGTGGGCTTCTCATTGCTGTGGCTTCCCCTGTTGCGGAGCACGAGCTCTAGGCACACGGGCTTCAGTAGTTGTGGCTCGCGGGCTCTAGAGTGTGGGCTCAGTAGTTGTGGTGCACGGGCTTAGTTGCTCTGTGGCATGTGGGATCTTCCCAGACCAGGGCTCGAACCCATGTCCCCAGCGTTGGCAGGTGGATTCTTAACCACTGTGCCACCAGGGAAGTCCTGTGCAGTAGATTCTAATCATAAATAATAAGGTTATAACTGCCTCTTTCCAGGAGCTGCAATACCTATTACACAGAAAATGTTTGGAAGCAAGATACATATTCAAAATGGGAAGCATGTTCAGTAAATCCTCTCAATGTAATATTGTGCCATTGTTTAAAATAACAACTATTAAAGACTTTAATAGGGAAATAATATAATGCAAAAAAATAACACTATTGTATCTCTGCTTAAACTTTAAAAATTATGTAGAGGAATTCCCTGGCAGTGCAGTGGTTAGGACGTGGTGCTTTCACTGCTGTGACCCGGGTTCAATCCCTGGTGGGGAACTAAGATCCCACAAGCCACGCAGCACGGCCAAAAAATTAAATAAATAAAAATAAAATAAAATGAAAAATTATGTAGAATATTTTCAAGGACTTCATGAGAACATGAACAAATTAAAACTTCATGTTTTGGAAGCAGATTGTTAAATTCTTTCTTTTTTTTTTTTTTTTTTTTTTTTAAATTCTTTCTTTTTAAGCTTTTATAAATGTTGCTATAATGTTTACTCATTTGAAAAGTCCTCTAAATCAGTGATAGACAAGGGACTTCCCTGGTGGTGCAGTGGTTAAGAATGGGCCTGCCAATGCAGGGGACATGGGTTCAAGCCCTAGTCCAGGAACATGCCACATACCACAGAGCAACTAAGCCCATGTGCCGCAACTACTGAGCCTGTGCTCTAGAGCCTGTGAGCCACAACTACTGAGCCCATGTGCTGCAACTATGGAAGCCTGCGCACCTAGAGCCCATGCTCCACAACAAGAGAAGCCACCACAATGAGAAGCCTGTGCACCATGACGAAGAGTAGCCCCACTCTCTGCAACTAGAGAAAGCCCATGCACAGCAATGAAGACCCAAAGCAGCCAAAAATAAATAAATAAATTTATTAAAAAAAAATGTGATAGACAATAAAGCATTTTGTCCTCATATTATGGATGCTGGTCTTATCCTGCATTTTATACATGAGTTGTTCCTTAAATATTTTCATGAATTTAAAGGATTTTTAAAAAATTACAATAAATTGTAAATAAAGCTAATGTTTTAAGAATGTGGGCTTTCACTTTGATTAGATTATATACTCTTTAAGGGCTGGGACTATCTTTTCTTTTTACACCTTCACTCTCCAAATCTCCTCCCTCCTTGAAGGAAAGAGGTAAGGTAAACTATTATTGCTCACAGTTGGTAACCCATATTGTAGTGATTTATATGATTTACTAAATTGTGCCTGGGATGAACATATTAATCCATATTTGTGCTGACCATATTAGTCTGTCTACTAAGAGACTTCAGAAAAAGGCTATTGTGATGATAAAAATGTCAACACACTTTGTTAAGTTCAGAACCGAAAGAGACTTGGTTATTATTTAAGAAGCACACCTGTGGTTCTAGGCCTTTGGAATAAAATAAAAGAGAAAAGCAGTACGTGTATTATTTTTGTTTTTGTTTTTTCCTGTCTTAAGATCAGACTACAGAACCCTGAATTTTCCAGTTTCTCTCTGCTATGCTTATGGGAGCTAAATTGGAGCTTTAATACAGATTATTCACTTTGTTCCTCAGTCTGGATTCTCTCATTCTCTCTGTGCCTCTGTCATACCTCTATCTATCTATCTATATATCTATCTATTTATCTATCTATCTATCATCTTTTTCATTCACCTCACTGTTTCATGAGGAAACTAAGGTCAAATTTGCTCAGTTGGGATAGTGCTGAGAGTCCATAAGGTAGTCGCTGAACTATAGTTAGATAACGTGTTATTATACTATGACTTGATCTTCAACACTCTCAAGAAAAATTGGGTTCTCTAAACAATTTAGACAGCCGGCAGCTGACACAGAAAATGGCAGAAGCCCAGTCTGCCTTACTCCGTGGCTTATGATCTGGGTTTGTTTATTTATGCCTTGGACAGGAGCCGGACGTTGAGTTGGAGCGAAGCTGTTTTTCGACGCTCGACTCTAGTTCCTTGAACGATTGCCTGGGCGCTCCTCCTTTGATGTCTGGGCGTTCGTGATTTCGGTGATCTTTTGCCGTCTTCTTGCTTGATGTTTTCCGAGTGGTGGCGGCGCCGGGTGGAAGGCTGACTTATCCGCGAGGCCCCGCGCTCAGGCTGTTTTTTCCCGCTGGTCGGTAGAGCGGACCCCTTGCTTCCTCCTTGCCTCTTCTAGTCTGTGGCTCAGTCCACTCGCTGGGCTGCAAACTGAGCCCCCTCCCGCCTTTCAGGTAGGCCACGGGAGGAGCCTGGGAGGCCCGGCCCGGCATCCTTCCGCCGCCGGGTTGAGAAGACCTTGGCGCCGGCGGGTGGGCGGCGGGTCGGCAGCGGAGACACGGCCAGAGGAGGAACTACCCGGCTGCGTTCGGGGGCGCGGTCGGTGAGGCGGCGGGAAACTGAGGGAGAAGCCGGAAGGACGCAGAGATGGTGGGGCTGCCCGGTGTGGTTTGGTAGGGAGGGGACGTTGGCTCTGGGGCGGGTGTCGGTACCCCCAGTGTGTGGGGAAAGTCGCTTTCCAGGAACGGATAGAGCTTTGCGCGCTTTGGCTCTCCTCTCTTCCTCTCCCTCCACCCCCCAAAGGTTCCGGGTGTCATGACTCAGTTGCACTGGGGACACTTGCTGAGTCCGGCCTTTGAAGGGGCCTTTGAATAGGTGGAGGCTTGTGGAACAGGGCCCTCTGGCTCCTCTGAGCGAAGTGTCATGTTCTCGCCTTTTTTGGGTCGGGAAACTGAGGCTGATCTAGGACGTGACTTTTCCCCGTAGCCCTGACAGATCTTTAAATGCACCGTAAGTCATTTTTTGTTGTTTCCCAGTTCAATTTTTTTCCCCCCAACTTTACCAGTCATTTTATCCACATAGTGATTTGCCGTTTGATTGTCTGTGATCCTTCCTTCCCAGGAATATAGAGTCCGTCACTGGGGATTGCAGAAGTAAAGGGACCACGCGATCTTTGGCTGGTTTTGCTTTTGAAAGTCTGTATCATTTTAGCGAGGGTAGAAAGAAAAAATTGCTTTGTTTCTTGATAGAAAATTTTGTTTGCTGTCTGTTTTGCTTTCTGGTTGATACTTATTTCTCCTCCTTCCCCTCAGCCTGTTTCTCTTTGGAAGTCTTTCAACTATGGTGTTAAGTGGTTAACGTCCTGCAGAGGATGGTCAAGATTTTGAAGTCAGATATTTATCCTCAGAGAGTGCTTTCTAGGAAGAATCCAAATAAAACCCAAGGAGTCTCTTTCGGACCAGTTTTGTATTTGATTAGTGGCTAAGTTACTGCATATACTAGAGTTAAAAAGCCTGTGTGTAGAAATCATTCAAATATTGAGATATTTAAATTGAAAGCATTCTGGGAACTCCATTATGTTTTCCTTTTCTCTCCCAGCTTGGAAATTTTGGAGACTACATGTTCTTACTCATTTTATTTTCATTGGATTCAGTGTCATGATTCTAATTTGTGTAATTTCTTTGTTGAAAAAAATAATGTAGAGGTCATTCTAGGTTGAATAAGTATTTCCACAATACGTATGTAGAATCAGTAGGAGATAGGCTTTCTTAAGGGAGAAGAGACTAAATTTGTAGTCCTTGGATGGAAACTATACAAGTCTATGTTCTTTAACAGATTTAGACTTCTCATATGAGTTTTGGAAGGATTATTGTTCCTTATTATTATTGTTATTATTATTTTGGTGAGGTCAGCAGGATTTAAATGAAGGGCCCTTGATCATGAGTGATTTCCTAGTTACCAGGACCTTAGTGCTCCCAGAAGGGGATTCATGAAGAGTCATGAGACTATCTTTATGGAGAATCTAGATTGGGAAGTTAGGCTAAGAATGTGTGTTCTCTGGAAAAGTTTTTATGGTAGAAGAGAAGTTATATCAGAGGAAAAAATTTAGAGAAGGAAGGGACATTACTCTCTGGGGATTGATAGGTTCTGCATAGAATGTAGAGTTAGTGTAGTATCTTAGTGGCTACTAATGAATGCCAAATAATAAATGGAATTTGCTCTGAGTGTCAGGAAGAAATGTTAGGAACATTTTGTTATGCTTCTGTAGAAAATAATTAGCAGAGGTTTAAGTTGAACTGAGGAGGACAAGAAATGTGGTTGTGCTGGTGGGGAGGGGTAGAGCTTCTTATCAGCTTCTCCCCTGCTTTGTGATAGAAATTCACTCAACTCTTACCTGTCTTGGTTAAATCTTGTGTTCTTTCAAAGTCAGATCAAGCTCTCTCCTGGCATTTCTTTTCAGAATTTACAAATTCAGGATGTGACTGAATTATTCTGTCTTCTCTTGGGGATTGTTAAAGATGTGAACTTCTTCGAATGTCTTCTAGAACTTGTCCTAGAAGGAGTTATGTATAGCACTTGAAAAAGATTAGTTATGTATATCACTTTGAAAACAATCAGTTATTTTTATTAACAGAGTAATAACTTAGTTTTATACTGTATAATTTTCAAAATATTTTCAACTTGTGTTAGGATACTTATGAAACTTTTATTCTTTTGATCATGCTCCTTTATGCTGCTTATTAACACTGAATCCAGAACAAATATTTATGGTCTTCAAGGATCTTCATGAACGTTTATGTTGACAGTTTGTGTTGACAATTTATCTCACTCTTCCCACTTATCTTACTCTTAAAGGAATTGGAGAAAAAGTTTGTTGTTAGCACACTGAGGTCTCTTTTTTTAAGATACTTCTCAGCCCTGATAGAGTTATTTTGGAATGGGATGCAAATCTTTTTGCCCAGTGGTTTGGTTTACCAAAAAAAAATACCCTTAAGTTCCTTGAATCATAGTCATGCTCGTTTCTTTCTCCAGTTGTTCCTCATAAACCCAGAGAGAACTTTCTGTTTCTTGTCATAACTTTTGTTTGTACGGAAGTGCTATGGTACAACCTGTACTACGGTTTGGGGGTAGTTTATATTTTATATTTTCGAACCTCTTCTGCCCCCAAGTTAATTAGATCTTTTTTTTGGTCCCTTTTTCTCAAAGCTAAAATTAGTTGCTGATAGATAAAAATGTTGTGATCGCTTATTGTCAGAATATATTTATGTGCTCAGTAGTATGTGGCAGTCTGCCAAAGTGATGTGGCTAGAAGAAAACAGATTAAGGAATCAGGAGACCTGGGTTTAAGTCCTAGGTTTACCAACTTACTAGCTGAGAAATCTTGTACAAACTATTTAAGGACGCCATAGGGAAGGTTACTGTCCTTTATTGAGCATTTACTGTGTCGTGTTCTTTGCAGGTGTTAATCTCACTGAATGCTCATAACAGTCCCTTAAGTTAGATACTAATTTCCCCATGGATACTGAACTCACAGAAAGTAAATAATTTGTCCAAGATCACACAGCAAGTATGTAGCAGAGCTGGGATTCAAATTCCAGGCTTTGAGTGCTTTTATGTGTCTGTATTTAAAGAATGGGAAAGATAGTACTTCTATCGTAATACTTCTGTTGAGAAAAAAAATACATGAAGCTGCTTTGAAAAGATAAAGTGCTCTTCAAATGTTAACTTCTATGCTGTCTTACAGCAACAATGAACAGATGTCATCTGGGTTCTTGGACAGCTTGCTTCTTTGAAGGCAGCATTATGCCTGACAGTCATGGACGATAAAGGTGATAAACATTAAATGCATTGGAGAAGCTTACTACATGTTTGTGGAAAGGAGTAAGTCCTTGGAAGTGCTAGTGAAAGAAGTTTTAGGTGCTGCATGTTACTCCCTCTATTCCAGTTAGTCCTGGCTTGTTTATAGATTAGCATAGTCTTTTCTAACTTGCTCTCTGTCTCTTCCTTCGCTCTTAGAGTTGCTAATCTTCGCTTCACCTAAATTTTTTCCTTTGTTTATTGAGTATTGTTGCACTGTGTTTTTTCCTGAGGTATGAAATATTCCAGTCAGACCTTGTGGATCTGTTCCTTGATTGTGACTGTATGTTTCAGCCCTTACCTTTTCAGACTTTTGTTCATCTACCAAATATTTATGGAAGTCTCATTAGATGCTGGGATACAAAAGTAGACATGAGTGTTCCTGCCCTTATGGAGATAATTCCAGTGGGGAGCAGAGTTGACCAGGTATCTGATAAAGACTGAAATTTAGGCTGTGCTATTAAGGAAACAAACAAGGGCTGACAGAGAGAGAGAAAGATGAGAGAGATGAAGGAGTGAGGAAGGCACTGGGTGTTCACGGGGATTGGGGTCTTCAGCCATGGCATCCTTAAGCCCCCTAAAAAGTTGGAAACATACCATGATTCAGTATATTCATGTTCCCCTGTTGCCATTGCAATGGAAGTCTTCATTTAAGATTGCTACATAAAATATTTGTCTGTTACTTAATGTATGATGACACTGGATTTGGCATAGTAAAGGATAACTATGACTTAATGAATATCCAGCATGCTTGACTAATGGGTTTAATTTTTTACTTCTTATGTGTTAGTTTTTATTTATTAGTTTTTTCCAAAAAAAACTGTCCTTTGGAAGTTGAGTTCAATGAATTTGAAAACTGGATACATGCCTTCAGGTGTTTGTAGCAGGGAATAAGATGAGGTATTTAGCTTCATATAAAGGGAGAGACTTAGGAGAATTGTCGTGAAATTGAGAGAGGGAAAATGTAGGTTGCTGTTGGGTGTGTATACAATAACACCTACAATCTTTTTCTTTTCTTTTAAAATTTCTTTTTATATTTATTTTTGGCTGTGTTGGGTCTTCGTTTCTGTGCGAGGGCATTCTCTAGTTGTGGCAAGCGGGGGCCACTCTTCATTGCGGTGCGCAGGCCTCTCACTATCGCGGCCTCTCTTGTTGCGGAGCACAGGCTCCAGATGCGCAGGCTCAGTAGTTGTGGCTCACGGGCCTAGTTGCTCCGCGGCATGTGGGATCTTCCCAGACCAGGGCTCGAACCCATGTCCCCTGTATTGGCAGGCAGATTCTCAACCACTGTGCCACCAGGGAAGCCCAACACTTACAATCTTGTTTGGTACTTTTCCTGCAAGAAATTAAAAGTATTTTGCAAACATTTTTTCCTACTACTTACTGGAATTACATTTCTATCTGTAGGATTCACTGAGGCAAATTTCACATTTCATGATTTCATCATTTGTTTATTTCTGCTTCCCAGGATAGAACATATATTCTCCCATGAGCCAAAATTACTTTGTTTTAGGTATATATGCCTATGATATAATGAAACATCTGAAATTTTGCTGAATTGGAGAGGATTAATATGCATGTTTGATTTGGGGAGAGAATTGGAGTATTTCTGTCTAGCTGACCTGTGAAAACAAGGCAGAAAAATATGTCTTGCCAAACTCTTGAAATAATAGCATAGTGGTCCTGACTCTGGAGCCAGGCAGTCTGGGTCCAAATCACAGTGCCAGTACTTAACTAGCTCTGCGACTTGGGCAAGTTAATTAACCTCTCTGTGCCTCTCCTCATCTGTAGAATATCATACGGTGGTTGTGAGATTTAAATGAGTTGACATATGTAAAGTGTTTAGAATAGCACATAGCACTATATATGCCAGCTGTTATCATTTTCAATATTGTTATAATAAGCTAAAGATTATATGTTCTTCAAAAGCAGAACAGGTAATAGTGATGCTTAGATTGAAGTTTAGGGTCTTTTGAGAAAGCTTGAATAAGGAATAGGAAGTTAAAGCAGCATATTTGTCCTTCCTTCACCTCAGTGTCCTTCAACTTAGAGTGAGAGGATGAGTCTTTACTGGGAAAGAGAAAACCTCCAAAGCAACAGTGTCTGAAAGAGTTCCAGATATTAGATGGAGGGCAAAACTTTGAGGATTTTGTAATATATGTAGCAAAACAGTCTAGAGCTATTTTAGGAACAGAAGAACATTTCTTTGCAAAACAGGTAGAAAATGATAGTATCTGAATTTTACCATTTATTTGAACTGTGATTGTTGCTTGATGGATTTTGAAGAAAGTGATTAAAGTTGTGGAAAAGGGTGATGTTTAGGGAGAAGTCAAAGCCACCAAATCACCTTGGGTAAACATCTGGGAGAGTGAACATATTTTTTGCTTAGTGGTAAAGACTGAGCATCCAGTAGAGTTAGTTTTTCTGTTTGTTTTTTTTTAAAGATTTATTTATTGATTGATTGATTGCTACGTTGGGTCTTCATTTCTGTGCGAGGGCTTTCACTAGTTGCGGCGAGCGGGGGCCACTCTTCATCGCGGTGTGCGGGCCTCTCACTATCACGGCCTCTCTTGTTGCGGAGCACAGGCTCCAGACGTGCAGGCTCAGTAGTTGTGGCTCACGGGTCTAGTTGCTCTGCGGCATGTGGGATCTTCCCAGATCAGGGCTCGAACCCGTGTCCCCTGCATTAGCAGGCAGACTCTCAACCACTGCGCCACCAGGGAAGCCCCCTGTTTGTTTGTTTTTTAATTATATTTTTGGCTGCGTTGGGTCTTCGTTGCTGCGCGCGGGCTTTCTCTAGTTGCAGCGAGCAGGGGCTACTCTTCGTTGTGGTGCGCGGGCTTCTCATTGTGGTGGCTTCTCTTGTTGCGAAGCACTGGCTCTAGGCACGCGGGCTCAGTAGTTGTGGCTCGCAGGCTCTAGAGTGCAGGCTCAGTAGTTGTGGCTTGCGGGCTCTAGAGTGCAGGCTCAGTAGTTGTGGTGCACGGGCTTAGTTGCTCCGCAGCATGTGGGATCTTCCCTGAGCAGGGCTCAATCCCGTGTCTCCTGCCTTGGCAGGAGGATTCTTAACCACTGCGCCACCAGGGAAGTCCCAGAGTTAGTTTTTTATTACTGTTATCCTTTTATGCATTATAAATTGTGGGTTTCTTCAGTCTTTGCCTTAACTGTTTATGTTTTCATCTCCAAATCTCTATAATATTCCTGCTCTGTCATTTAAAAAAGCCTATTTAATGACTATAGTAGAGTCTGTTTTTTCAGTCGTTCATCCAGTAAATGTCTATTGAATGTTTACCTCTGTAGGAGGTGGTGAGGATACCCTAATAAGAGCTGATCAGAGCCAGTGCTTATTGAAGTGCTTTGCACCAGGTACTGTACTAAGTGCTTTGTGTTGTTGATTCTTTTCATTCTTATAACAACCTTATTTATGGTGTAGGTACTTTGTTCTCCCCATTTTCTAGATGTGGAAATGGTGGCGCAGAGAGGTTAAGCAGTTTGCCCAAGGTCATAGAGCTCGTGCGTGGCAGAACCAGGATTTGAATCCAAGCAGCTTGGCTCCCCTGCTCCTAATCCCTAAATTATACTGATTCTAAACTATCAATACTTTAAACAATTCTAAACTCCTTAAACTACTGCCATTATACCAAGAGTACAGTGAAAAAAATAGACATTGTCCATGCCCTTATGGAGATTATGATCCAGAGGAGAGAGAGGCAGTAAACAAAAAATACACCAGTAGGGACGTCCCTGGTGGTCCAGTGGTTAAGCATCTGCCTTCCAATGCAGGGGACACTGGTTCGATCCCTGGTCGGGGAACTAAGATCCCACATGCCGCAGGGCAACTAAGCCTGCACGCCACAACTAGAGAGAAGCCCACTGCTGCAACGCAACGAAGAGCCCGTGCTGCAACTAAGACTCGATGCAGCCAAATAAATAAATAAATATTTACCAAAAAATACACCCATAAATGTATAATTACAAAGTATGTGAAGTCTTATGATGGAAAAGTAAAAAAGATTATAGCATGGGGACATGAATTATATTGGAGCTTTGGGGGAGTTTTCTCTGAAGAAGTGATATTTAAGCAGAGACTAGAAGGATGAAAGGGGAAGGGAAGGGAATAGCATGTGTGAAAGCCTTGGGGTGGGAAAGAACTTGGCACATTTGAGAAACTGAAAAAAGACTGGTGTGCTTTGAATACAATGAGCAGTGGGTAAGAATGGGGGGCATAGGATGAGGATAGAGACTTAGGCAGGACTGTGTCAAGGATTTTGGATTTTTTTCCTAGGTATAATCAGAAGCCTTTGAAGGTTTTAAGAATGAGTGTTGTAACCTAATATATGATTTTTAAAAAATTATTCTGGCTACGTTGTGGAAATATTTGAAAATCTGTGGTGGAAAAAATTGGAAATTGTGGAAAATTTGGAAAGAGAGGAAGTGGGGAAAGTCTAATAATTAGGATGCCTTATAGTGGTCCAGGCAAAAGATGACAATGGTTTGGATTAGGCTGTAGGCAGAGGAGATGGAGGAAAGTAGAAAGATTCAGTAGATACTTTAGAATTAGGACAGAACGACTTAATGATGGATTGGATATGTGGGAAGAGAGAGGTATCAGGTATGATTCCCAGATTTCTGGCATGAGTATCAGCATCTCAGAAGTTGCCATTTCTGAGGTGGAAACATTGGAGGAGGGGTAGATTTTAACTTGAGTTGGGGAGTGGAATGAAAGCCTCAATTTTAGTCATGCTAAGTGTGAGATATCTGTGAAATAATACAAGTGGACACATCAAGTAAGCAGTCATTGAGCTAACGCTCAAAAGTGGCGCTGGAAATAAATCTGGATGCCCCAGTATATAGGTGTTAACAGTCAAGGAAAATGGATGAGTTTACCCAGACGAAAGGCATGTATAGACTAGGAGTAGAAGAGCGCTTAGGACCAAGCTGCAAGGAATTTAAGAGAAAATCTCAAGAAACTGGGAGAGGAGCGTGTTTCAGGGAGGAAGTGATCACCTGTATTTTGTTTGATTTAGCAACACAGAGATCACTGATGATCATAGCAAGAACAGCATTGGAGGAATGTAGGGCCAGAGCCAGATTAAAGTGGGTTTAAGAAGTGGAAAGGGAGGAAGTGGAGATGGTCTGTATATTTAGATTATTACCACGTGTGTCTTCCCATGAGAAGTAAGACTTTAAGAGGAAGTAATATAAGGTCCATGAACATAGGAACAGTACCTTTTCATTTTGTTGTCCTTGCCTGCTTAGCCTTGGTGTCTTGCGAAAAAGTTGTATTAAAGCAGAAAGGGGCAAGGGAATGAGGATATTCGCAAGATGGTGAGATAATGATTCTCATGGTCTTTATATGTGGCCTCGGAGTTTAAGGCTTTATGTACTTTTTAGCTTTGCTATCATTAGCCTTTCTGTTTTCACCGCCCTACCTAATGGATATTTTGTATTTTAGTATTATTGGTTTGGATTTTTTTTTATTATTACTATATTTATTAATCACCTGCTTTGAGCAAGCACTTTTTCTTTTTTTTTTTTAAGTTAATTAATTAATTTATTTTTGGCTGCGTTGGGTCTTCGTTGCTGCACGGGCTTTCTCGTTGCAGCGAGCGGGGTCTACTCTTTGTTGCGGTGCGCAGGCTTCTCATTGCAGTGGCTTCTCTTGTTGTGGAGCACAGGCTCTGGGCGCACGGGCTTCAGTAGTTGTGACATGAGGGCTCAGTAGTTGTGGCTCGCGGGCTCTAGAGCACAGGCTCAGTAGTTGTGGCGCATGGGCTTAGTTGCTCCACGGCGTGTGGGATCTTCCTGAACCAGGGCTCGAACCTGTGTCCCCCGCATTGGCAGGCCGATTCTTAACCACCGTGCCACCAGGGAAGCGCCAGTTTTGGTTTTTAAAGTTCATTCCTTACCTTTATCTTTTTCTTACTGCTTTCCTATGGTCATTATTGCTATAGCAAATTAGCTGATATGCTTGGTTATTTACTTTATTTCCCTTTATTCATTCACTTATTTATTGGCTCTTGTTTCCATATGGGATACTATATAATTATAACTCTAGACTTTATTTTGTTTTCTGTTTTGTTTCCCATTTACATATTCTTTGCTCAAAGTCTAATTGGCTATATTGAAGTAATATTAAACATTTTGGCTACCATTCTGCCTAGAATTTTATATGACTTCCCTGGGAAGGGTAAGCATTTTATGGTAATTGTGCCCATTAGTTCTCCTAGCATTCTTTTTTTTTCTTTTAAAATAATTTATTGAGGTATAATTCACATAACACAAAATTAACCATTTTAAAGTGAACAACAGTTCAGTGGCATTTGCACAGTGTTGTGCAACCACCACCTCTATCTAGTTCCAAAACATTTCCATCATTCCAAAGTAAATTCTCTTTCTAATTGAGCAGTTTCTCTTCATTTCCCCCTTCCACTAGCCCCTGGAAATGAGCAATCTGCATTCTGTCTCTATGGATTGATATATTTTGGATATTTCATATAAGTGGAATCATCTAGTATGTAACCTTTTGTGTATGTATAGACCATAATTTGTTTATCCATTCATCCATTAATGAACTGTTTAGACTGTTTCCACCTTTTGGATATTATGAATAGTGCTACTGTAAACATGCATGTGCATGTACTTGTTTCAGTTGTTTTGGGTATGTACCTAGGAATGGAATTACAGAGCCCTATGGTAATGTAATTGTTATGATTCTTCCTAAACCATAGGGATCAAAGCCAACATCTGCAGTTTCTGTAGAGTGTGTGATGTGAGAGTTGTTGGCTTAGATTGGGATTGAGAATCTCTTTTCATGTGTTTAACTTTTTGAGGAATTGAGTTCTCCTTTACTCATTTTGTTATTTGCATTTTACTGATGGGATAATTGAGGTACAGCATCTGCATGGTTTTAACTTCATATCTTCTTCAGAGCAAGTCAGTGATGGAACTGGGAATTTCAGACTCTTAATCACGTTCTTTGTCTAGGTGACCCACTGAAAGCCATGTGGCATTTACATGAAGCTGTTTGAAATAGGTTTCCTATATTTTATAGTCTCTTGAAGTATTGTTCAGGTGGCGTTAAGCAGATGTTCTCTTTCCATAGTGGAGAAGACAAGAGGGAATGTGTTTTAATTGCAACGGAAAAGATATAGATTACAAATTAGAAGGAACTTCCTGACTACAAGATACTGGAATGTTACCAAGGAAGGTTGTGAAATATCTTTCCCAAAGACTTTGTAACTGTCTTTCTAGGATGATTTAGGTGTGCACTTGTTAAGAAATGAGGGAGATGACAAAGATGACTTCCTGAGGTCCCTGGTAACCGCAGGAAATAGTTGTTTGATGGTTAATCAAACAGTATCTCTGGCATTTTAATGAGTATATTTTCATTTTCCTTATGAAGAAATAATCATTAGAGAGTAGGTGAATTGCTCAAGGTCTCCTGGTAAAATAGATTAGCATTCTGAATCTTCTTGGCTCCCAAGTTGAATGCTTAGGGATGTGTTCTTTATTGTAAATGAGTCTTTTCATGGCTGTATGATGTATTATTGTTATAATTCTTCCTAAACTGTAGGGGTCAAAGCCAACACCTGCAGTTTCCATAAAGCTGATAATTTGAGGGTTGTTGGTTGGGCTTAGATTGGGACTGAGAACCTCTTTCCTGTGAAAATGGATTTAGTCTCCTGTTACACATATAGAAAAGGGAACACATTATCAGTAACAGACTAAGGTAATAGATTCTTTTTTTTTTTTTTTCTTTCCAGTTAATAG
The DNA here is from genome assembly GCF_009873245.2 of Balaenoptera musculus. Taxonomy (NCBI): domain Eukaryota; kingdom Metazoa; phylum Chordata; class Mammalia; order Artiodactyla; family Balaenopteridae; genus Balaenoptera; species Balaenoptera musculus. The sequence goes on along the minus strand of NC_045792.1, from coordinate 95,676,520 downwards.
ATTCTTAATGACTAGTTTAGGAAGGACCAGGTTAAAGTTGCTTAGGTGAAGGTGCACACGACATCAGCATATTTTTGGTTTGTAATGCCTGGAGAAATAGAAGCCAGAAGATGGGCAAATGAACATTAGATTCTGTTGTAGAACATGAACATAAAAATACTCATTAAATGCAATATTAAGTAGCCAATTTAAATGCTCAGCTCAGGAAGTGCTAAATTTAAGGTGCTCAGAATAACATTAACTCATTCACCTGACACTTGCGGTCTGCATTATGGTAACTCATAAGGGATCTCAGGTCTATTATCAACATTGTGCTTTGAGATCCATGGGTCATTGACTGAGTGGGAAACTAAGCTGGGGTATTACCATTGGTACCTTTTTTTTTTTTTTAAACGTTTCTTTAATTAATTAATTAATTTATATTTTTTATGTTTGGCTGTGTTGGGTCTTCGTTTCTGTGCGAGGGCTTTCTCCAGTTGCGGCGAGCGGGGGCCACTCTTCATCGCGGTGCGCGGGCCTCTCTCTGTCGCGGACTCTCCCGTTGCGGAGCACAGGCTCCAGACGCGCAGGCTCAGTCGTTGTGGCTCACGGGCTTAGTTGCTCCGCAGCATGTGGGATCTTCCCAGACCAGGGCTCGAACCCGTGTCCCCTGCACTGGCAGGCAGATTCTTAACCACTACGCCACCAGGGAAGCCCACCATTGGTACCTTTAATGAAGGGTTTATTAAGTTTGTTTATTTTAGTTGAGCTGTGGGAACATTTACTTGTTTACTTCTTTGCTACTGAAAATACCATCAAGTATATTTTATTGAGCTTTCTTGAATTGGCAACAACTGCTACCTCTGCAGGATTAAAGAGGGGGGAGCCAACTTTCCAATACTTACCGTGTGCTGGGAAGTTTATATTTGTTCCTCCATGTAATGTTAATAACAAACCTATGAAGTGGATGGTGGTCTCTCTGTTGTAAAGGACAAGAAAAAGTGATCCCTCATGAGGGGTCTCAGGTCTGTTATCAGAATCGTGCTTTGAGGTCCACTGGTCCTCATACAGATGGTGAGTGGGAAAGCTGAGATGGAGAAGGCAGCCTTCTGTATTAAGCTAGTGTTTTCTTTGGAGGTGCCTAAGGGATGGCCATGAGAGTAAGGAAGAGCTTTGGTTCTCCCATTCTGCTTAAACCAGAGCAGCTCAACTTTGATCTCTTTTATATTTTAGTGTTTTCACGTAAGATTTCATTTGGAAAAAGGGTTTTGCTTCTATAAAAACAAAAAAAAGGAAAGGAAGAAAACATGGAAGACCATTGTGGAATCATGAAATAAATTAGTTAAGACAACCTGAAGATTGAAAAGATGGCTAATTACATAACTGCCGATCAGGAAATTATGTCAGAGTTTGAAGTGACTTGATGTCACAGCCACATGTGCAGTGCAGTTATTCTGTTCTTAGGGAGCATAGGATGGTGGGAAAAGAGCATGGACTCTAGAGTTTAAATTCTAGCCCAGCCTCTGGGTAGCTGTGGAATTTGGGGATTCTTCTTTAAACCTGGTGTGCACCAGTATACAATACAACACCTATCTTTCAAGAGTTGTTGTAAGGATAAGAAATATCATGTAAATACTGTGAGTGCCTGGCTCATAGTCGTATCCCCCCCAATACTAGCTGTTGCTAAGATGATGATGATGTTGATGATGGCAATTTTTTAGTGTATTAACACTGCCTTCCCAAATGCCTGAAGAGCTTCTGCCTTATCAAGGATAGGCAGTCCTTTACCTCTGTATATATGTATCTCATCATGCTTAGCATGTCTGTTTTTGATAAAGTTCATCTTTAAACTGCACATGATTCATGAATGCATCTATCATTGATGAAATGAGAAAACTTGAACATCACTAAGTTTTTCATTGGACTTAAAAGAAAGAAGCAGGAGTGGAAAGGAACTCTATACAATGAGTTGAGAGACGTGGGCTTTTGTCTGAGAGCTGCCCTTAGTGAGTCTTGTAACAATGGACAAGTGAATTTACCTTTTTAAGTCTCTATGTTCAAAATGATGTCTAAGTCACTTTTAACTCTGCACATCCATGATTTCACCAAAAAGGTTAATTTCTTTTCATTGCCAAAATTTCAAAAAATTACAGCATTAAGGAGCTTTCTGCTGATTTGAGCTGGCAGCTTCTGTTCATACTAATTGAGCATGTCTGGGGCAGTGTTTTGTGTAGAAGGACATTGCAGACCTTTTGCCAGAGATCACGAAGAGAAATATGTGACTTGTAGAATATGAGTGGAATTGAAACTAAGAACAATTGTAAGGAAGCTAATGTCACTTGATTTTGGGAGGAGAGCTGGATTCTTCAAACCCACAGCACTTTGTACTTCCTTGAGGGTAACACTTGCCACATATCAATATGGCAGTTACAGTTACAGTATATTGCAGTTGCAGTTTGAAAGCTCTTTGAGGTTGGAGGCCTTTTCTGTGTTGTGTTTGTTTGTTTTTACCTCTCTCTCACTGTCACCTATGATAGGTCCTGGCACATAATATAGTCCCCCCAGACATGCTAAATGGAAAAAAAAGGTTGAATCAAAGTCAGCAGACATTTAGAAAATGGATTCTGCCTAAATACACTTATTAAACTTATTCAGTCTCTTCTGTTGGCATGTGATATTACAGAAAAACCTGATACAGTGGAAAAAGCACTTGTCTTGTACCTTTGAATGCCAGCTTTACCACTTGCTGGCTGTTTGATCATGGGCAAGTAATTTCACATCAAGCCAGGTTTTGGTCTGTAAAATGGTAGTGGGGTAGGAGGGGGCTCTAGAGATACAGTACATAAAACATTAAGCGCTTAATAGTGGTAGTTGCTGTTTTACAAATGGGTGTCTTAAATGTTATGAACAATATATTTTGCACTTCTGCTTGAAGGAGGAATACATTTTCAGGGAAGTTTGTTTGCTGTGGCTTCAGTATGTGGGAGAATTATCCCCCCTTGCAGTTTTCTGCTGAAAAGAAATCATTTAGCATTTCTTCCTCCATGGGCCCCCGGGATGGTTCCATGGAGGAGGCAGAGAGGGGGATGGGATCCTCGAAGAGCTGCTGAAGACCTTGCATTTTTTGCAGATCTCTTTAGAATGCTACTTGCATATTGTGCTCTCACTGAATGCACCTGGCTGAGCTATGGCACATTAGCACGGTAAACATTTGTCAGATTTGCCCTAGTCAGAAAATTTTCTATACCTGCCATCCTGCTTGGCACTTAAAATAATTTTTTTTTTTTAAAGCTCTGTATGATATAGGGATGATGGGTGAAGAAGGTAGGCTGCAGGGTAATATGTAGTATGTATGATCCCATTTTGATAGAGTAAACAGAAAGTATTAAATGCATGCCTGTTTGTATGAGCAGTGAGTTTGCATGGTTATCTCAAGAGGGAGGGAATGGGACGGGTAGAGAAAGAGATTGACCACAGACTATTGTTTTACTTGTTACAAGAGGCATGTGTTGCCTTCATTTCTGATTAAACTTTTTGTTTACAGATTATTGTAGGTTTACATGCAGTTGTAAGAAATAATAGTGAGATAGCTCCTGTGTGTCCTTTACCCAGTTTTCCCCAATGGTAACATCTTACAGAACCATAGTATACTGTCACAACCTGGGTATTGCCATTGACACAGTCAAGATACAGAACATTTCCATCCCACAGGATCTCTCCTGATGCCATTTTATAGCCACTGCTGCTCCCCCACTCCCCACCCAATCATAATGACCTGATAGTGCAGTGGATAAAGTTGCAATAAAGTTTTTGTGCAGATGATCAAGGGAAAATACCCCCTGGGGAAGATGGCCCATCTCCCACTCCCCCGGCCCTATCTGTCCCTGGCAACCTGTCATTTCAAGAATGTTATGTGGGACTTCCCTGGTGGCGCAGCGGTTAAGAATCTGCCTGCCATTGCAGGGGACGTGGGTTCGATCCCTTGTCCGGGAAGATCCCACATGCCGCGGAGCAACTAAGCCCGTGCGCCACAACGACTGAGCCTGCGCTCTAGAGCCCAGGAGCCACAACTACTGAGCCCACGTGCCACACCTACTGAAGCCCGCGTGCCTAGAGCCCATGCTCTGCAACAAGAGAAGCCACCGCAGCGAGAAGCCCGCGCACTGCAACAAAGAGTAGCCCCCGCTCGCCGCAACTAGAGAAAGCCCACACGCAGCAACGAAGACCCAACGCAGCCAAAAATAAAATAAATTAACTAATTAATTTAAAAAAAAGAACGTTATGTGAATAAAATCATATAGTGTGTAACCTTTTTTTTTCTCTTAAATAAAAAAAATTTTTTTTTTGGCTGCGCTGCCGGTTATGGGATCTTAGTTCCCCGACCAAGGATTGAACCCAGCCCAGGTAGTGAAAGTGCTGAGTGCTAAACACTGGACCGCCAGGGAATTCCCAGTATGTAACCTTTTGGATTGGCCTTTTTCAATCAATGTAATTCCCTGGAGAGTCATCCAAATTGCATGACTCGATAGTGCTCCTTTTTTAAAAAAAAAAATATTTATTTATTTATTTATTTATTTATTTGGCTGTGCGGGTCTTCAGTTGCCGCATGTGGGATCTAGTTCCCTGACCAGGGATGGAACCTGGGCCCCCTGCATTGAGAGTGCAGAGTCTTAACCGCTGGAACACCGGAGAGGTCCCAGTGCCGCTTTCTTTTTAATTGCTGAGTAGTATTCCGTGGTTTGGCTATACTTCAGTTTGTTTAATCACTTGCCCATTGAAGAACATCTGAGTTTTTTCCCATTTCTTGACTATTACTGATAGAGATGCTGTGGACATTTGTGTACCTTTTTTTGTGCGAACATGCGTTCTCTGGGGTAAATGCCGTATGGTATGTGTTGCTTTTTTTTTTTTTTTTTTTTTTTGGCTACGCTGTGCCACATGTGGGATCTTGGTTCCCCAATCAGGGATCGAGCCCGTGCCCCCTGCATTGGGAGCTTGGAGTCTTAACCACTGGACTGCCAGGGAAATTCCTGTATTGCTCCCCCCGCCCCACTTGATTGATTGATTGATTGATTGATTGATTGGTTGATTGGCTGTATTGGGTCTTAGTTGCGGCACGCGGGACCTTCGTTAAGGCATGTGGGATCTTTTTTGTCGTTGCGGCGCACGGGCTCTTCGTTGCAGCATGAGAGCTTCTCTCTAGTTGTGGCGTGCGGGTTTTCTCTCTCTGGTTGTGGCACGTGGGCTCTGTAGTTGTGGCGTGCAGGCTCCAGAGCGCGTGGGCTCTGTAGTTTGCTGCACGTGGGCTACCTCATTGAGGTGTGCGAGCTCAGTAGTTTGGCGCGAGGGCTTAGTTGCCCCGCGGCATGTGGGATCTTAGTTCCCCGACCGGGAATCGAACCCGCGTCCCCTGCATTGCAGGACGGATTCTTTACCACTGAACCACCAGGGAAGTCCCTGTATTGCTTTTTTAAATTAAAAAAAAAAAGAAAGGAAAAGCAATTAGAGGTAAAACAACTAACTAATTATATGATTGCCTTTCAAAGTACATATTCAAACCCTACATTCTTGGTGTACATAAGTTATTTATGTTGATTTGTGGTGTTTAGCTCTAGCAACAAGGCAATAATAATAACGCTGTAGTTTTCCTTGTTTCTTTCAACCGATGATCTGTGTATTTATTACAAATAATAATTAACACTCACAAGCTACCAGGAGGCAAGTAATGGTTAGCGCTGGTGTGGTTAACTCCTTTATAGATAGGGAGGTTGGTAGGCATGGGTATTGTGGAATTTGCCTAAGGTTATAGCACTGTGTTCTGACTCAGATTCATTTCAGATTTATTCCTTCTCTTTCTGTCTCCTGAATTAACGCTTTGTAATTTTGACCTAGGTGTGAGGCCACGAAAAGGGTTTTTTTTCTGTATCTGAGGTTTAGTGCTTGTTTTATAGAAGCAATATAGTATAGTGGTTAGAGTATGCACTTTAGCATCTGATTTTTGTTTTTTTCTTAAGTCTCTAATGAATTTGTTACAATATTGCTTCTGTTTTATGTTTTGGTTTTTTGGCTCTGAGGCATGTGGGATCTTAGCTCCCTGACCAGGGATCGAACCCGCTCCCCCTGCCTTGGAGGCAAAGTGTTAACCACTGGACTGCCAGGGAAGTCCCATCTGATTTGATTTTGAATCTCTCCTCCACATGGACAAATCATTTAACCTCTCTCTAAGCCTCAGTTTTGTGACTTGTAAATGGGGATAATGATAGTACTTATCTTCATAGTGTTGCTGTGAGAAGTAAATGAGATAATGTGTGGAAAAGTGCTTAGCACTGTCAGGTGTATAGCACATACTCAGTGAATGTTCGATAAAAGTATTGCTTTAAATATATGTGTTATATTCTGCCACTGGGCTTGTCTTTATCAGTTGGTGGATGATTGGATAAATATTGGGATCTTACTGCCATGTACTTTGTAAGGCTTTAAGATTGCTGTAACTTTTGAGGTAAGAATACTTTCTTTGAATGCTATTTCAAATTTAGTCTTATATATAATTATTTAAAATAGGAAGTGATGTTGGATTATATTATTGTAGGATTAGTTGTATGAAAATATTTTAAAGTTTCTCCGAAGTTATTCATATTTCTTCAGGCTCATAGTCATAGAAAACTAGAATGTGATTCTGAACTGTTGATTTCCTTCCTTTAATCTATCCCCCCCAAAAACATTACTTTTCATATTTTCTTCCTAACATTTATCAGTACTTGAAAGTGTCATCATTTTTTTAATTACATAAATAATCACATAAGCTCCTTGAGGGCAGGTATGTTCTCATTCGCTGTAGTATCCTCAGTGCCTAGAATAGTGCTGAGTACATAGATACTCAGTAAACACTTGCTGGCTGTCTGTTATTGCTTTTGCATCTTTCCAGTCCCCCTTAAGTGTTTTTTATTTGGGAAGTAGGGGAAATACAATCCAACTTCTAGTCAGAGCTTAAAATGACTAGGTTCTTAAAATCCAGTGCCTTATTTTGATTGGCTGAGAAATGTGATTGGCAAGGTAGAAGGGCATCTGGACCTTTTAGCGTTAAGAGCTCTGCATTTAATAATTTGACTTCTCCTTTTCCTGAAGCCTTGAGGGAAATTTTTCCTTTCCCTATTCTAGTCAGCCAAGAACCTGACCTGGGCTGACTCTAACATTGGAGAACACTGAACACAGTATCTGCTGAGCCAAGGACTGAGAGTCAAGCTCTGATACTATCTGAAGGAAAAGCCTGAATTCAAATCCTGCTTTGCCTACTGACTCATCTTGCAAACCTAGATGAATTTCTTAACCTCTTCCAGGTTTAAATTTTCTTATTTGTCTGGTGAGTAATCTTACCTGTCTGGGCTTGTGAGGATACCTGGCTTAACGTTCTCAAAGCTTTTTACAGTACTGTTGCTGTGGCTCCAGGAGTTTCCAGGAACTACTGGGGGCAGTGTGGTACTCCGGGAGGAGAGCTGGACTCTTTTTCCCAAAGACTACGCAGAAAACAGAAAGATGTGATCCTTCGTGATTTGAAATCGGCTCTACTTCAGCCTCCTAATGTTGTTGGTGGATGAAAGGTATGTTGTTGCCAAAGCCATTAGGCCTGTTTGCCTGAGGCAGCTGGGGTCAGTTCCCATTTCTGGGGTTAAGCTTTTTCGTCTTGTGAAATTTCTTCCATCAAAAGCTACTCTTTTTTTCTTTCTTTCTTTTTTGCTTGCTAGTAGGAAATCTCTTGCCATTTTTGTGCACTTAGCAGTAGCCTTCCTGGTCCTGATTCTGTTGATAGGTTGGGACTCAAAAATTGAGCTTCAATTTCTTTTTGGTTCAGTGGTTTCCTCTTGTTTTCCAGTTTTTTCAGGGGTTCTCAGCTCACTGTTTTCCCCAGAAGAGTTTTCAGGTGAAGCTTCATTTCTTTTCTCTTTATTCTTCTGAGTTAAGTGAGAGTAAGGAAGATTGTCAGTCTCAAATTTGGGTCTTATGGCTTTTTGTTTCTAGCTTTGATCATACTTTGTTTTTGAGCGTAAACTTTACTATGTTGCAGACATTAGGTTATATCATTGTGAGTTACTTTAGGAAGCCATAGTCAGCAAAATCTATAGCAGAAAAGCTGGTGTTTTTTTCCTCCCCTTCATTATAATGACAGTCACTAGAATTTATTTAGTTTTGTATCTTCAAAGCATTTTGGAAAGTTGTTAGCTTATTTGTGATATACCCTGTAGTGGTCTGCCTTACACTGAGTTTATATATAAAAAACACCCTGGGGGGTGTAGATATGAGAAAAAGAGGTTACATTGCTTGCTTATCTCTTGGTACATTTGGGCTGACAACCTTTTACAGGTACTTGATTCACTATTATCTCTTAGCCTAACTTTCTAGAGGCAGACGAGTTGTATTTTAGAGTATTTGTAATTGAACATAAATGCTGTGCATGTCTACAGTACAGGTGCAGGTTCTATTAACATTTTATTTCTGGTCTTTGGCTGCTTATAAAGGGGCTGTGTATAATTTTGGTTGTATAGGTCTTGATTCCATCAAATTATTTGCTTTTAGGTTGTCAGGTGATTAATTAGAGGTACTCTCTGATTCTGCTTCATAGCCACTGTAGTTTCCTTTGCACTTTCTCTTAGAGCTGCATGTGCCGGACTTCTTTGTGTGAAGTCCCATTTATTGTTTATTCTGATTACTGTTGGTTCCTAACTTGGCTTTTACTTAGAAAAGTTGTAATCCTGCCTTGAACTTTTTGCGACTCCTAAGATACTCCAAGGATATTATTCCTTTAAGGTAGAAAGAGAGGGTGTTATTACTTTCAGTTTTTATATGTAAAGTGTGATTTGTTCAGGATTATATAACACCTCAGTGGTAGAAATCAGTCATTGAAGCTTCTTACCTCTTAGTCTTGTCTTTACCCATTAAATCACATCACTTTTATATCCAGCACTCTCAAGCTCAGAAGATACAATATCCCATATTCCCAACGTTGTTCTCAGAGAATCCACTGCTTCTGTATTTTGTTCTAAATATGCTGTGTTTCAAATATGAGTATAAAGAAGCATTGTTATATGAGTATAAAAAGTACAAAAGACTCCTGTCATCTCTGTATATGTATTTTTTTAGGTTTAGCCCCCCCTTCCCCCTTAGTAGTGGTAGGGATGGATTTGCCCTGTGCATACTCTGTTTCCTGGCCTTGTCTTGATTAATGACATGTACATAATGAAATGACTTGTTGAGATTAGTTAATGGTACAAAGTTTTCTCTTTTTGGAGATATTTGACTCATAGAAATTGAATTTATGACCGTGAAACAACAGCACCACCTATAACTGACCACGTTTTTTTTTCACCTAGGTGTTGCTATTTATGAGAGTTTGGTGTTTGTTTTGGGCTTTCCTCATGGTTGGATATAAATACACACACATATTCATTCTCTTCTATGTTAGGCACTAAAGTAGGTACTGGACTAGGACAGACATGATTTTTGCCCTCACAGAGCTTGTGGTCTAGTGAGGAAGATAGAGTCCTAATAAGGCATTACGTACACTGGGTATTAGGTAGTATTGTTTTAGTTATCTGTTGCTGTACAAAAACCACCTCTGATGTGTGTTTTTTCCCCCAAAACTGGCAAGTATTTCTCCAATTCTCAGCAGACACTGACCGGGTGTCCTACAAATTTAACTCAGTTCTGACACTCTCTACCTGGAGATAATATCTGATCCCACAGGTTTAAGGGCTCAGTCCCAAAAAACTGCACCCCCTCAACTTTAGACGCTGATTGCAAGTCCAGGTTGTAACCTGTGCTTCTGATTGATGGGCTATAGGTGGTAGGTTCCCACAACCCCCTTCTTGGGTTGGACTAATTTGATAGAGCAGCTCACAGAACTCAAATATTTACTTACATTTACCAGTTTATTATAAAGGATTCAGATGAACAGCCAGATGAAGAAGTACATAGGGCAAGATCTGGAAGGGTCCCAAGCACAGGAGCCTCTGTCCCTGTGGAACTGGGGTGCATCACCCTCCTGGGCTGTGAATGTGTTCACCAACCTGGAAACTCATCAGATCTTGTTCAGTAGTATGTATGTATGGATGTATGTGTGTGTATATGTATTTTTTATATCCATTTATTTATTCATTTGGTTGCACTGGGTCTCAGTTGCGGGAGGTGGGCTCCTTAGTTGTGGCTCGCCAGCTCCTTAGTTGCGGCACGCGGGCTCCTTAGTCGTGGCATGCAAACTCTTAGTTGTGGCATGCATGTGGGACCTAGTTCCCCGAGCAGGGATTGAACCCGGGTCCCCTGCACTGGGAGCGAGGAGTCCCAACCACTGCGCTACCAGGGAAGTCCCTTCAATAGGTTTTATAGCGCTTAATCTGCAGGCCCATCTATCCCCTTTCCTCTCCCAGAGGTCAGTGGGTGGGACTGAAAGTTCCAACCTTCTAATCACTTGGTCTTTCTGGTGACCAGCCCCATCCTGAGGCTTTCTAGGGGTACCTCCCTAAGTCACCTATTAGCATACGTTTAAAAGAGACTCCTTATGAATGACAAAATACTCTATCACTCAGGAAATTTCAAGGGTTTTAGGAGCTCTGTGCCAAAAATGGGGACTAAGACCAAATATGTATTTCTTATAATAAATCACAGTATCACACCACCTCCAAATTTGTGGCTTGAGACAATGATGTGTTTCTCACGATCCTGTGGGTTAGGAATTTGGGCAGGGTTTGTCTGGTTGGTTCTTCTGCCCTGTGTCGCATCAGTTGGGGTCACTCATTTGTCTGCTTTCAGCTGGTGGCTGGGCTGGGTTAGACAGGGCAACAGGGTTTCAACTCACTGTTCTGACACCTTCAATGTGGCCTCTCCTAGTAGTGTCTTATCATCCAGGTCTCTCTATATGGTCTTTGTCTCCAGTGGGACATCCTGAATTTCTTTGCAGCCTGGTGGTTGGCTTCCAGGAGTGAAAGTGGATGCTGTCAGTCCTGGAACTGGCACATCATCACTTCTGCCATATTCTGTGGTCAGAGCAAGTCACAGGGTCAGCCCAGATTCAGGGAGAGAAAAATATGTTCTTATCTCTTGATGGGCAGAGCAGCATGGGAGTAGGGTAGAAGGAATTGATGGAGACTGTCCTTGGAGAGAACCTATCACAGACAGGTAGACTAAATTAGTTGTGGAGAATCCTAACTCTAGCAATGCAGGGAGGTCACTAGCATATGTGTCTGCCATGTGGATGAGAAAGGGTTGGTATGAGGCTCTACATTGAAGACTCCTCTTTTTCTTTTCTCAGGTGTGTTGATGTCATATTTCATGATTGACAAAGGGGTATGCACAGACATGACAGAGTATGTTCAATCACATTCTTTGTTGACTGTTTTTTGAGATTTATGTTCTATCCTGGTTGCCGTACAAAAGTAAATTACTGTGGCATCTATCTCTATTTCCTAATAGGTAATTTTTCTTATTTGGATGGAGTTGGTAGGTTTGTAGGGTAAACATATAGTAGCTGAATTTCATGATATAGTCTTATTTGGCACTTTATCAAATTCAGAGTTATTTCTGGTTAAAGGTTTTGAAGTCCCCTTTTCTCGCAAAAACTATGTAAATAAGTTGCTGTAAAGGAAGGAGTGAGAATTTTTTTCATTTTTCCTCAGCATCATTTTTTTTTTTCTGGCCTCACCATGGGGCTTGTGGGATCTTAGATCTCCCACCAGGGATTGAACCCGTGCCCTTGGCAGTGAAAGTGCAGGGTCCTAACCACTGGACTGCCAGGGAATTCCCCTCAGCATCATTCTTTAATTTCTTGACCTTTGAGGAGATGAACATTAAAAATAGAAAGCAAGCTGATTTCCAGTTGATGTGGTAAGACAGTGAAATGTTGATTGAGGGCCTAATACATGTGAGACTAGTACGTGAAATAGGAGAGAGACCACATAGGAGGTTTTATCTCAGGCATTAGGGAGTTTTCTGTTGTAATGAAGTATGTAGACTCTGGAGCCAGACTGCCTGGGTTTGGATTCTGAATCCAGCACCGACAGTGTGACTTGTTCTCTTAGGGCCTCATGTACCTGAGGATTGTAAATGAGTTACTTTATGTAAAGTGCGAAGAACAGTGGGAATGAAAAGGACTATGAAAGTGTTAGTTATTATTATTTTAACCATTATCTCGAGATTTTATTATTTTTCTTTTTAAAGGTTACAGTGGTAAGTTTTTTTTTTTTTTTTATATGAAATGGTTTGGAGACCTTTGCAGTGGACAGTCTCATTTTGCCTAGAAGAATTTGTCTTTAATTAGTCTGATTGTTTATAGGACTTTGTGGCCTTCAATATTTTTTTTCTCATTAGATTCTGTAATTCTTCATTATAGAATGAAGGTATTATTTTGGTACAGGCACTGGAATTATATAATAGCAAGCACTTTTCATTTGGTAAGTCTTTTAATCCTTGTGGTAATCCTATCATATACATACTATCTTTTACGATGATGAAACTGGAGTACAGGGAGGTTAAGTAACTATTCCAAGAAACCTTCATGTACCAAGAAACCTTCATGTACCAAGAAAATGACAGAGCCAGGATTCAATCGCCAGTCTGATTTCAGGACCCATATATCACTATACTATACTATCTCTTATTTAGAAATTATGGATAAAAAAATTAAACAAACATTACTTAAAGTTTCTCTATCTAGACTTAAACCACAATTAGCAGTTTGGTATATCCTGGGATATCCTTTAGTACTCCGCATACAGTAGATACACAACTCAGGTAATAGTTGAAGTTTTTATGCTTCCAGGTGTGTTTGCTTTCAGAATTTGTTACCTGTTTACAGTTCTAGATTTGTGATGCTTTGCCCCAAATTCCCTGCTCCCCTCCAAGTTGAGTCTACTCTGGGAGTCAGACAAGAGCTATATAGAGGCAGGGATGGTTGCTGCTGTGGTGCTTACATTTTTGGACTCGGATCATATATGGTGTCATTTGAAGTGTCCTGAAATGCCCTGTAGAAAGTCCTATTAATGAAAACAAAGCTGCCAATTGTAGAAAACCCTGTGTATTTCCACCCACATGGAGTTTCTGAAGAGTACTGGGCCACTTTTAGGCCTCTAATTAAAGGCCTGACATTTTGTAGTTAATTTTCCAGTTGTTGGGAGAACTCTACTTATGCAGGTGATCCTAGGTTTAGTATTTAAAGGATTTCTTTTTTCTTTTAAAGAGTTAACCCTCAGGACTTCCCTGGCGGTCTAGCAGTTAAGACTCCGTGCTTCTAGTGTGGGGGGAGCGGGTTTGATCCCTGGTTGGGGAACTAAGATCCCACATGCCACGTAGCGCGGCCAAAAAAGAAAAAACAAAAACAAAAAAATTAACCTTGGGTTGAATCCTGTATGTTATTTTGGGATATATGTTGGTATTACATGGCTGATTTGACTCTTAGACTTTGCCTACATGGGCGTAGTGAAGTGAAGAGAGATGCAGTTACTCAAATAATGAGATCATGGACTGCATTTTAACAGTGCTCCAGGCCTAATAACTTTCTGATTCACCCCCCGGAATGCTATTGATAGGGAGGATTTGGGGTGTGAATTATTAGCCAGGTTTTGCAGATATAGCTCTAAGTTGTTTGTTCTGTTTTTTAATTCACTTTTTAGTAGAGGTAGCCCAAATCTCATTTAATTATTTTGCCACACCAATGCGTACAATCTTTCCCTGCTTACTTTTTATTTTGTTGTCTGGTAACAGCCTTTGAAATGTTTTCTTAGGAATCTGCTACCCTTGGGAATCGTGGCATCTCAAGGTCTCAGAGGTTTTAGTTGCCATGTTGTTTGGTGGGGGAAACCATGGGAAGCCCCAAAGAGGATTCAATAGTAATAGGACAACAGTAACAGCAGTGGTCTTAATGCTCCCGCCACACTTTTCTTATTGGAGCCTCACAACAACTTGATGAGCAGATATTGCAATTCCTATTTACAGAGGGGGCAAAAAAAGTCTCAAGATGTTAAATAACATTGTCTAAAGTCATATTGCTTGAAGGTGGAGTGACATTGCTAGCATAGGGTGATCAAATTTGCAAGGAGGACCTGTAAGTCTGACTTCAGTTTCCACTTGGGCTGTGCATAATCTCTAGGTGACTTTTATTAGTGCTCGTTAAATATAATTTTGTCCTACAATTAAGCAGAGAAAACCTTTCAAGGGTGGTTATCCTCCCATCTTTTTAGAGTGATCATCATGTTATGGGGGGGGTGGTAGAAATGGGGTGGAATAACAAATAATATTTGTGTTATGTAACATATCCCAGTTGTGCCCTTTTGGTTGTACGTGCCACAAGGCTTTTGGTGATTGAGAATTGATTCCGGGGGCCTGTGTAATGGTATCACAAAGACTCTTCTTGGCACCCTTTGTCCCAAATCTGGTTTAAGGGACAGATTGGGAAAACTTGTTTCGTTCCTCCTTTTAAAAAGAGGAATGAAAAACACACTTGACTGGTACTTCCTCCTCAGCACAGGCCTGCCTGACTGCAGTTTGATTTAGCTCCTTTTGTTCTTTATGGAGAACAAAGTAAAATTTCTTCTCAGGTGGCTGTAAGGAGTGTATCAGGAGAAGGCCCCTTATCCTTTTAAAGAAAACTGAGCAAATATTTTTTTTTCAGACAAAAGAGAGACTCTGCAGTTGTTTTAGTTCCTTTGACTTCTTGCCATCAGTCAGACTTTCTCTTGTTTGAACTGTTGGTGTGTCGAGGTCTCTGGGAATTGGTAGACAAGCTCTTCAGTAATCCTGAGCTTTAGTTTTTGAGTTTTCTTGATAACTGGTATTTGTAGCAGCTCTTCCCTCGTCCTTCTGATTCCTGTAGGAACTTCAGACTGCATCACAGTTTTCTGAATCATCCAGTGTTTGTGACCTATATTTTCTTCCTCTTGAGTTACACGAGGTCAGAAGGTCAGACTTTTTTTAGGAATTGGACTGCTGCTGTGTTCACCACATGTTATAAGATTATAAATGGTTTAAATATATTTCTCTGAAAGTACTTTTAATGTTGCACTATAGGGCAAGGAACCCTCAAAACTCATTTCTGCTGAACTTCTCTGTATTAGGTAAAAGAATGATTGGCTCTAAAAAAATTATAGGCTCAGTTAAGGGTTAAGGTGAATGGATGGTAACTGTATTTCTGCCACCTTCCTGGTTAGTAATTATTCAGCTTTGTGGCAGTTTCACTTCCAGACTTTTGGTCTTAAACCATGAGTTGTCAGGGTCACCAAGGAGATTATTTCTTTCCAGTTAGTTCATCCTTAGTTTATGCAGGGGGTTGGCCTGCACTGTGTTGACATATTCAGTGTGTACATAGTATTTATATTGTAGGCTACTGGGGGATGGGAGCTGTACTACAAGGATACAGGCTAGAGTGTTCCTCAGTCAGTCCTTAGGGAACTTTGTGGTGTATGCGACTAGGAACTTGGAATTATGTTTTTCTGTAGAATCTTTCTGACTTTTTAAATTTTAATATTCCAGGGAGAAAACTCATTTCAGCACAGGCGATAAATATTTTTCCTTCTGTATTTGGATGCATCTAGTTATGTACTTTTTAGATTACAGCCTTTCATGAAGTGTAAAGAGCTGATTATTGTTTGACTTTTTACAATAAGCATTTATTACTTTTTAAGTTTAAACAATGAAAAGAACGCTGCCTTTTCTGATGATTGTCACCTATAATCCTGCCACCCAAAGAGAACCATGGTTAATACTTTTTATATTTCTCTTCTATCTTTTTTTAATGATTTTTAAAAATTTATTTATTTATTTATTTATTTTTGGCTGCATTGGATCTTCATTGCTGCACGCGGGCTTTCTCTAGTTGTGGTGAGCGGGGGCTACTCTTCGTTGCGGTGTGCGGACTTCTCATTGCGGTGGCATCTCTTGTTGCGGAGCACGGGCTCTAGGCGCACGGGCTTCAGTAGTTGTGTCATGCGGGCTCAGTAGTTGTGGCTCACGGACTCGAGAGCGCAGACTCAGTAGTTGTGACACACGGGCTTGGTTGCTCCGCGGCATGTGGGATTTTCCCGGACCAGGGCTTGAACCCGTGTCCCCTGCATTGGCAGGTGGATTCTTAATCACTGGGCCACCAGGGAAGTGCCTCTATCATTATTCTTAAAGATTAAAAAAAAAAATAAAATTGGGATCATACTGTATATATAATTTTCTGTTCTGCTTTTTTCACTTAACATGTATTTTTTTCACATTATTAAATATTTAAAAAATAAATTTTGAATAGGTAATTTCAAAAATTAAAATGACATAAAACAAAAACACTGAGAAGTCTACCTTCTATTTTTGTCTCCATTTACCTTGTCCCTTCAGTCCCTAATAAGTGACCATTAACTTTTTCTCTTTTTCAAAAGTTAGCCTTACTATATATGTTGTTTTGCTCCTTGCTTTTTCCTCCTCTGAACAATGTATCTTGGAGATCTCTTGCTATCAGTACCCAGAGAATCTTCCTTACCGTAGATTAGTCATTTAGTCCCCTTTAGAGACTTGGGTTGTGCCCAATTTTTGCTATTACAAACTATAAGAAGTAGTAATTAAAGGGAAAAAAATTAAGCATTTACTCTGCTTCAGTTATTTTATTATTATTATTTTTTTAAAGGACCTTTTGGGCCCCTAAGCTTTTTTTTAAATTTTTTTTAAATTTATTTTTTATTTTTGGTTGTGTTGGATCTTCGGTTCTGTGCGAGGGCTTTCCCTAGTTGCGGTGAGCGAGGGCCACTCTTCATCGTGGTGCGCGGGCCTCTCACTATCGCGGCCTCTCTTGTTGCGGAGCACAGGCTCCAGACGCGCAGGCTCAGTAGTTGTGGCTCACGGGCCCATTTGCTCCGCGGCATGTGGAATCTTCCTAGACCAGGGCTCGAACTTGTGTCCCCTGCATTGGCAGGCAGACTCTCAACCACTGCGCCACCAGGGAAACCCTCTGCTTCAGTTATTAAGGGAAAGTTCTTTATAGAAGAATGCCAGCTAATAAATGTAGAAATAATGATGGAGTTGGAAAATCAACGTATTCCAGCCCCCAAATGAAATAATTTAAAAAGGAATCATCATTGACTGCTAAACGATTAAGCAAAAGGTTGAAGAGGAACAGCATATTCACATGGTGCCAAATGTTAGCCACAGATCAGTAGTTGTAAAGGGAGAAATATACCTTTATAAAGAGACCTCTGGCTGTTACAGACTCAACCAAGTGATCATGTTTTGCCAGATGATCATGTAATTTACCAAGTCTTACTAAATGGAACAGTCTGAGAATATGATGTGCTGCATCATGAGATGAGGTACGTAGGTAGTAGCATCACCTGAGAAGCATTTTTGCTCAAGCCTCTTAACCTAAATCTAGTCAGTGTTTACAGGAAGTATTAGGGATAGAGATGCAAGCTAAATGGCACTGTGAGGAAATAACCAGACAAAACTAGGATGTAACTGTCAACTGCAAGTCAACAAGTCAACTCTCCTGTTCTTTTTAAAAAGCTTGTGTTGTAAACAAACAAACAAGCATAAACAGAACCAACCAAAATAAAACTTGGAGGCCATTCTAGAGTAAAAGAGACTAAAGAGACATAACATCCAAATTTGTTGCTTGAACCTTGATTGGGTTCTGGATTTTTTTTTAGACACTTTTTGGTGTATTTGGTGTATTAAAGGCACAAATGACAAGGGGTGTGATAATGGTATTGTGGTTATGAAGTTAAATGTCTTCATTCTTAGATGCACAGTGAGGTATATAGGATTAGAGTATCTCAATGCCTGCTGAAATGGTTCACAGGAAAATTAAAACAACTCTTATATATCTCTATCCATGGAGATAAATGAGGCAAATTTGACAATATATTAGCAATTCTTGAGTCTAAGTGGTGAGTAGTTGGTATTTATTCTACTGTTTTCAACTTTTCTGTATATTTGAATTTTTTCAAAATATAGTTGAAGAAACAGTGTTGCAATGAATGAGGTTTATATACGTATTCTTTTCAAATGCCATTTCATTGGGCTGCATATTCCATTGTTTGGAGGGACCACAATTCTTTAATTGTTGCACATGTGTATACTTTGCTGCTAGTTGACATTTTAGTAGAATTTGTGTTTATTTTATGACAGTTTTATACCGTTAAGGCTTGCAGTGGATGAGAAAAAGGAATCGAAATTTTTTCTTTTCTTTCCTCCTCTGTCCTCTATTCTGGAACTTGAGTGGGGAAGAGAAAAAGAGAATGAGAAAGGTACCTCGAAGGGGTTCTGTGCACTTGCTTTTAGGTAGGAGATAGAATTGAAGCTGCTGCATAAGAACCATACCTTAAGTAATAGCCTTTTAAAATCGGTTACTTGTCCTTTAGTTTGGAGGCTGCCCAAGTGATAAGGAGGACTACCAGCAACTAGGGAAGCAGCTTGGCACAGAGCGGGGAGTGCAGATTTTTTTTTTTTTTTTTGGCCGTGCTATGTGCCATGCAGGATTTTAGTTCCTGGACCAGGGATTGACCCTGTGACCCCTGCATTGGAAGCACGGAGTCCGGCCAGGGAAGTCCCCAGAGTGCAGGTATTGTGTTGTGATTTGTTTTGTTTTTGACAGGGTTTTAGACCTTTTGGTTAGTAAAAAAGTTCTTACTGCCTGATAAAAAGAATAACTCCTTTAGACGATGGTCTGTTCTTTAGATATAAGGCTGAGCTATGGAGGATATGGGAGGAATTTAAGGATGAAATATTCTTGGAAGAAAAGTTCTGGGAGAAGGGTCTTTTCTGAGAAGGTGTCATTAAATATGAAAAGAACAGTACTTTCCTCTTTGAGCTAGAATCGTATTTGCAGTGGGAACCTTCTCTGACTGCAGAATAGATGTTCTTTGACGTTAATGTCTATACCTTAGATTTCCATGAAGGCAACTTACAAGGACCTGAATGGCCTCATTTTAGCTGCTTCAGCGTGTAGAGCTATTGCTCACTCCTTCTCTTCCCGGGCCTGGTGTGACAGTGGCTACTGAGGACCATGAAGGTTGTTCCAGAGAAGAATGCTGTCCGGATACTCTGGGGGCGAGAACGGGGCACTCGGACCTTTGGAGCTCAGCGACTTCTGCAGGAGCTGGTGGAAGATAAAACCCGGTGGATGAAATGGGAGGGCAAGGTGAGAAAAATGGGTGTTTTTCACATAGGAGTTGTAGTGGTGACGGTAGAATGGGGCCTTAGAATGGGTTAATGACATAGAGTTGGGGTACAATTTATTTTGTGTAGGAGAATTGATATATCTAACTTGGTTTTTTGTGGGGGGGAGGTTTTAATAAATTTGGAAGCATAATGGGCTAGAAATATCATTTTTATTTAGAGCTAGATACTTTTCCTGAAGGTAATTTAGATTTATCTCTCTCAATTTGTAGCTTGATCATTGTCTCCAGTTTTTAAGCTTACACTGTAAATACTAGTCTAGAATGGTTTGGTGCTTTTGAGATAGAGTGAGCCATAGTTTATAAGTAATGTATTTTAACTTTTGTTTGTTTGTTTCTCAGAGAGTAGAACTGCCGGATAGTCCACGCTCTACCTTTTTACTGGCCTTCAGCCCAGACAGGTACCTAGTCCTTACCTAAACTTTACCTGAGACTTGTGACAGCATTGCTTTCTCTGTATTTGGCCTAGCTTGATCTTCCAAGTCAAATCCCTAAAGGCTCTTTGAAGCACTGAATGAACAGAGCTTTGCCAGTGTTATCAGAAAGGGAAAGAAAGTAGATGAGCAGTGCTAACCATAAAAATAATGGGAATAAGCAAAGGAATCTATGAACGTCGAGGATCAAAACTTGGAAAGTTTCTCAATAAGAATCCTTTGCCTGTGTGATATAGGCCACCAATAGTGTGATAGTTTCCCTGCTGGAAAAAATATTCTCTGAAGGGGTTATGTGTCATCTGGGGACAGAATGGAGAAGCCAAAAGCTTTTAAAGATGAGAATGTTTCTGTTGTTTGTAATGCCCAAGGCGTAGTTTTTTTCATGTTGGGATGGGGAATAAGTATCAATTTTCATTTTTTGTCCAAAGCTGATAAAGTTTGTTACCCTCCCACATGCTTCACATTTACTTCCTCCTCTTTGATTCCCTAGGACTCTCTTGGCCTCCACCCATGTAAACCATAATATCTATATCACGGAGGTGAAGACAGGCAAGTGTGTTCACTCTCTGATTGGACACCGCCGCACTCCATGGTGTGTCACTTTTCATCCCACCATCTCAGGCCTTATTGCTTCTGGCTGCCTAGATGGGGAGGTTAGGATTTGGGATTTACACGTAAGTGTTTCCTTTTCTTTGGTATTCTAAATGCAGAGACTTGTTTACCCTTGGGTTCTTAACGCTGGAGGAGAGACTAGCCAGGTTCTTAGAACTATATCTGAGTACTTACTCAGTAATCATTGCCTACTTACTGATAGGGAGTCTAGCCGACAGCCCTCCATTCTAAGATGAACACCCTATTTAACTGTCTGCCCATTGTGACATAGTACAGGACACTCTAAGACGTCTTCAGGATGGATTTCTCTTGTTTTAGATCAAGGATTGTACTGTATTCTGATCATGATCGTCAAAGCAATGTGCTCCTTGTCCTGGTGACTGGCTAGTGGGTTGTTGTGCACCATGTCATGCACCAAGCTTGAGTTTTCACAGGCTACAGAAACAGGAGCTGTGCGGGTGCTCATTGCTTATGGATTGTAGATGACAAAACTGAGCTGACAGTAATGTTTTTCTGATAAAGTTGGTGACACTGCCAGATCACTGGTTTTGTACGTCGTTTTCAGAGGACATACTTAAAGTAGGCCCTACAAGTAGTCATTTTATGTTAAATGGACCCTTTTTTTTTTTTTTTTTTGAAATTGACATCTCAGTCTGCTGGCAGCTTGTAACCTAAGAATGTCTGGGATTTGTTCATTCATAGGGTGGCAGTGAAAGCTGGTTCACAGATAGCAACAATGCCATTGCCTCCCTGGCTTTCCACCCTACGGCTCAGCTCCTGCTGATTGCCACTGCCAATGAGATCCACTTCTGGGATTGGAGTCGACGGGAGCCTTTTGCCGTGGTGAAGACAGCTAGTGAGATGGAACGGGTCCGGTGAGTGCTTTGCCCACCAGCAACGTCTGGTGTAGGATTAACATGGCAGAGAGCATTTACCTGTGCTTTCACCTCAGGAGACAGATTATTATCTCCGTATTATCCCTGCTCAGGGCAGGGTGTTATCCCTATGGGTCTTCCTACTTTTTAAGCAGCTGGCTAATCAGCCAGGAAGCAGTTCATATTGTTCATTTCAGCTGTTCCTTATTGGCCTCATCTTCTGGTCTCTGTAGACTATGACTGTTAGAATCTGTTTTAGGTTCAAAGCTATCTGGTTTGGTATAAAGCCTTTTTTTTTTTTTTTATAATCCTGAAAGGTATTCAGGTGGTGGGTAGCTTGGTGGGTAAATTGCTTATCCCTGGTTTTCTGGAAATGGAAAGTGGAGATGTAGATATGTATCCAATCTGCTAGTAGATATTTACATATTTAGCCATCAAAATCAGCGCACATATTGCCTGAATTAAAGTCAATGCATTGTTTTCCTTTGGTCCTCTTGGTATCGCAGTTGGATATTAGCTAATTTTCTAGCCTCAGCTATGTCACTTGATGCTGAGACTATTCCTTGTCACCAGCACTCATGCTTCTTGCCAGTGTAGCTGCTGTGTGAGGGGAGACCTGAACCTGTGGCAGAGTATGGGAGCATTCTCTGCTTTACTATTATGATGGGCTCTTAGACATGAGCAGCTGTGTGCTTAATGTAGCTGCTTCCTGGGATGGAAGCCCAGGTGTTTTTTGAAATTATTTTTGCGATATGTATTCCCTTATTCTGGCAAGTGTGAGGATGTAAGAAGAAGTATTGAGCTTTATTATTTTAATCTGTTTGAAAGTTTTGGAAGTCTGTAACATTAAGTGGATACCTCGGTGATTCCACAGTTGTCAGTAATGATTTCCAGACGTTTTCTCACAGGTTTCCTCTTCTCGGTTAACATAATTTCTCTCTCTGTGTCTCTGTCCCTTTCTTCTGTGCTTTCAGTCTGGTGAGATTTGATCCTCTTGGACACTACTTACTCACAGCAATTGTTAACCCCTCTAATCAGCAGGTAAGTTAGTCAGCAGTTCCAACTCTGTCTAAACTGTGGGTTATTTTCTCAACTAGTGCTCTAATTCTGATTATATTGGACTTCAGTTTTCAATGTCCAAGTGTTTCTTTCCAGTCAAGATTAAAAACTAGCTTCAGACTGTATTCAAAGTTATAGCCATATCGTGACGGGGGAGTCCATTCTGAAACCCCTGAGTGATCGTCCCAGTAGAAGTAACCAGGCTGTGTTGGATAACTTGTCATTCATGTGCCTCTGGCTGGTTGACGTTTTGCTTCCCCTTACTGCCTCCATGTCTGGAAATGCCTTTTGTAACAGAGTTGGTTTGCCAGCTGTACTCGTTCAGAAGTGTTGCTAATTGGAAGTGAATAATTTAATACCATATGATGATTCTGAATCTGGAACCAGTTAATTCTCAGTACTTCAAGGATGGAGTTGTTGCCTCTCTAGAAAGGTTTTCCTTGGATGATTATCAGTAGTTTTTCTTGATCTACCTGCAAGTTCTACCTAACGGCCTGGCTCTGCCCCTGCCCCACCTTGGTCCACGCTGCAGGGTGATGACGAACCAGAGATCCCCATGGACGGAACAGAATTATCGCATTACCGTCAGCGTGCCCTCCTGCAGTCACAGCCCGTGCGCCGGACGCCTCTCCTCCACAATTTCCTGCACATGCTGTCCTCCCGCTCCTCTGGCATCCAGGTGGGAGAGCAAAGCACAGTGCAAGATTCTGCCACCCCCTCACCCCCACCGCCTCCCCCTCAGCCCTCCACGGAGCGTCCCAGGACTTCCGCTTACATCCGGCTCCGACAGCGGGTCAGTTACCCCACAGCCGAGTGCTGCCAGCACCTTGGGATCCTGTGCCTTTGCAGCCGCTGCTCTGGCACTCGAGTTCCTTCCCTCTTGCCACACCAGGACAGTGTCCCCCCTGCTCCTGCCAGGGCTACTACCCCTTCCTTTTCTTTTGTACAGACCGAGCCCTTCCATCCCCCGGAGCAGGCCTCATCAGCGCAGCAGGACCAGGGCCTCCTGAACCGGCCGTCTGCCTTCAGTACAGTCCAGAGCAGCACTGCCGGCAACACGCTCCGCAACCTCAGTCTGGGTCCCACCCGTCGCTCTTTGGGAGGCCCTCTGTCTAGCCACCCTTCTAGGTATCACCGAGAAATCGCTCCTGGGCTGACAGGATCTGAGTGGACCCGGACAGTGCTCAGTCTGAACTCCCGCTCTGAGGCGGAATCCATGCCCCCGCCCAGGACCAGTGCCTCTTCGGTGAGTTTGCTGTCTGTGCTGAGACAGCAGGAAGGTGGCTCTCAAGCATCTGTGTACACTTCAGCCACAGAAGGGAGGGGTTTTCCAGCTTCAGGGTTGGCAGCTGAGTCAGATGGAGGGAATGGCTCCAGCCAAAACAACTCGGGCAGCATTCGCCATGAGCTTCAATGTGACCTGAGACGCTTCTTTTTTGGAGTATGACCGGCTTCAGGAGCTGGACCAGAGCCTGAGTGGGGAAGCGCCCCAGGCCCAACAGGCCCAGGAAATGCTCAACAATAACATTGAATCCGAGAGGCCAGGCCCCTCCCACCAGCCCACCCCACACAGCAGCGAGAACAACTCCAACCTGTCGCGTGGCCACCTGAACCGCTGCCGCGCTTGCCACAATCTCCTGACCTTCAACAACGATACCCTGCGCTGGGAAAGAAGCGCACCCAACTACTCCTCTGGCGAAGCCAACTCCTCCTGGCAGGTCCCCAGTACCTTTGAGGGCATGCCCTCGAGTGGCAGCCAGTTGCCACCTCTCGAGCGGACTGAGGGCCAAACACCGAGCTCCAGCAGGCTGGAGTTGAGCAGCTCTGCTAGCCCGCAGGAGGAGAGGACTGTGGGGGTGGCCTTCAACCAGGAGACAGGCCACTGGGAACGAATTTACACCCAGTCCAGCAGATCTGGAACTGTGTCGCAGGAGGCCTTACATCAGGATATGGCTGAGGAAAGCTCCGAGGAAGATTCACTCAGGAGGTGAGCAGATGCTTTCCTGTCTTCTCCTGTATCCCTTACTTTCCTCCTGATATCTCTTCCTTCAGTCCTGTGGGTGTTGTGGCTGGATCTGGAGCATCTGGGATCCATGCATCATGCATCTGGTTCTGATCTCCCTAGCTCCCATTGCATCTTCTTGGAAAATCTTGCTGTGGTGGCGGAAAGAGGATAAGGCCTGGCAGTGTGAGTCAGGTGACTGCTTGCTCCTTTTCTGGCTAAGCTCATGTGACGTTTAGCCTTGGAGGAGAGTTGTAGATGAGGTTAGAGAGGCATGAGGAGGTAAAACCGTTGACTTCCTCTGCTCTGCTTTTTGGCCTTCTCCAAGGATTGTATGTGCAGGACTGGTTATTGTGAAACGACAAAATGTCCCAGAGAGACTAGGAAAAAGTAGTAAAAGAGAACCCTGCTTGGGACAGATTAGTGTATTGGGTCTTTGATTGTGTTGCTTTGGACAAATTCTTAAACCATATCTTTTGGAACATTGCAACTTGACAGAAGGAAAAGAAAATAGTACGTATATATGTCAAGGAAAATTTTTTTTTTTTTAGAGGTATATATTTTTTGGACAGCAAGTTAGTTGCTTAGTTAAGATTCTTTGAGTAGATCTTCCAGATGGACATTCACCTCGAGGTGGAGAAGAAGAAATTCATAGAAGGAAGGCCTCTCCATACTTGGATTGGCATCCCAGGCAACTCTTTCATGGAAGAAACAGAGTGGGTGTAGTTGATCGCCCACCACATGTTCCGTGTATGGCTGTGTGCGCATCTATCTTGATTTATTAGGGACTTCTTTCTGTAATTCTGTAAAGGTCAAATCTAGCATAATCACCAACTCCCAGAATATGCCTGTTGGATCCAAACAGCATATTGCTCTGCATTACATCCTCTGTTGAAGCATCTGAAATTTCTCTGACATAAGCTTCTAGCAAGGGTGGGAATATGGATTGTGCACATAATGTACTTGTTATTTTGGGAGAATGCTTTAGAGAGTTACCCAGTTAATAAGTATTTGTTGAATTATATTTTTTTTCTAGCACTGGGCTAGGCACTGTCAGGAGTACAAAAGAAGTATAATACCTGGTCTTTGCCCACTGGCAGTATACAGTGTTGTTGTAGAGGCAAGACTTATTTACATGTAATTACATAAAAAATGTAAAGGAGCCGAATGCTTCACTGTATGGGACTGAGATTAAATGTAGTCTAATTTCAGAGAAAGGGAAGGATCATCAAAGAAGGCTTTACAAGAATAAGTCTTGAAAGATGGGTAGGATTTGGAAAGGGAAAGACCTTTTTATTTTGGGGGTATAGCACATGCTAAGGGAGGAAAGGGCATGATGAATTCAGGATAGTAAGAAGTTACTTAAGGGCGGTAACGTGAACACAGGGAGACTTGGTCAGATATGAAAGATAGACGAGGTAGCTGAGATTGTTACTCTGCCCGTTTGATTGAGGCCAGTTCTGGATTAACATCTAAATTCCCAGCTTTGGAATACTTTGCCTTGCATAATGACCCATATCAGGAGCCTGAGACTCTGTTCTTCCTTTTTGTCAAGAGAGGTGAGACAGTAGCAAGCATAGTGCCTGACATATAGTAGGCATTCAGAAAGTTTATTAAAGGTAGCCATAAAGGACTGTCTTCAGTCATTGCTCTAAAAGCCTACCAGTGCCTGTTTCACTAGCATCAGTGGGTTTGTGGTCAGCCTCTGTCCGTTCTGTTCTAGCAGGACCTCTTCATGGATTGCTGTTCTGAGAAATACCTGAGTTGTTTAAAACAAACTCTGTTGTTTGATAATAATTAGAGATACCAATTACTGAGAGCCTACTACTGTGTTCTAGCTTTGCCTTAATTATTTCTAATTTCCACAGTAACTCTGTGCAAGGCAGGTATGAAATTTCCCATCTTCCAGTTGAGGAAAGAGTGGCTCAGAGAAGTCAAGTTTCTTGTTAAAGGTCACACAGTAGGTTGCTGAGTGGGGATTTGAACTCCAGTGTGCATGACTAAAGATTTTTCTAGGCTGCCCTCCATGGTGTATTTCTTTTTTCTTTTTTTTTTTTTAATTAATTAATTTTTGTCTGCGTTTGGTCTTTGTTGCTGCGTGTGGGCTTTCTCTAGTTGAGGCAAGGGGGGGCTACTCTTCGTTGCAGTGCACGGGCTTCTCATTGTGGTAGCTTCTCGTTGCAGAGCACGGGCTCTAGGCGCGTGGGCTTCAGTAGTTGTGGCATGCGGGCTCAGTAGTCGTGGCACACGGGCTTAGTTGCTCTGTGGCATGTGGGATCTTCCCTGACCAGGGCTTGAACCTGTGTCCCCTGCATTGGCACGTGGATTCTTAACCACTGTGCCACCAGGGAAGTCCCCATGGTGTATTTCTTAAAGTGATAATCTCATTTTTAGGTGAACCATTTTTATGTTTTTCTTTTCTTTTAACTTTTTGTTATGGAAATCTTCAAACATATAAAAATTAAAAGAAAAGTAGTGTAAATGAACTCCCATATACCTATCACCTGGCTTCAAAAATTTTCAGCACTCGTCTGTATCCCTTACCCACTCCCACCCACCCAGACATCATATAATTTTGTCTGAAAATACTCCAGTATGTTTCTCTAGAGCAATTCTGTCTAATAAAATGTTCTATATCTGTGCCATCTAGTATAGTAGCTACCAGCCGCGTGTGGCTATTGAGCATTTGAAATGTGGCTAGTGTGATCTGAGGAACTACATTTAAATTTTAACTAATTTAAATGTAGATAGCCACGTGTGACTAATATATTAATAGTCACTTCTTAATAAAGTAGGCCATTTAAAACCCAGAAACTATTAAGGATCTATCAGAATTTTTTGTAGGCAAAAAGCAGTATGTGTTTGTGGTTTAAATAAAAAAGTTCAAGCATTTAGAAATGTTATGTTGTAGAAAATGAAGTCCCTTGTCATCTTGCTGTAAACAATTATATATATATATACACACACACACGTTTTTTAAATTTTAAAATATACAGATGCACAGTTCTCATTGTAAAATAGTATATTAATCCAGTGGTTACATTATTTATGGAGTTGCTTTTCAGATGAGCTTGAATGAGGTGTACCACGAGGGTTTACAGCCTACTCAAAAATGAGATATCTTGTAAAATATTCTAAGTGCACACCCGTTAAAGAAGGGCCACCACTTCCTCATAAACTGAGGGGCTGCATTCTGGTATAAATCACTAATATATACTTGTGTTAATCGGCATCTCCTACCACCTTCTGAAGGTCCCGTGTTCTCTGGCTGATGAGCGGCCTTGCTTGGATTTCCCCAGCAGGTGTCACTGTTGGGCTAGGCTGGCAGGGAAGAGAAGGTGTCCTTACTGTGTGTGTGCACGTCTCCTTGAAGGGAGGGGGTTTATTCTTCAGCCTTGTAGTAGGAGATGGACTAAGGAGGCATGTTTTGATCCTTGGTGTTGCTGATATAATCTATAGTGTTTTCAGATAGTGAGAATATGAAACAAAAGTGTGTATTTCAGTGTAGCTCCATGTTGCTGAACAGTGATGCACGATTTATCTCCTTTTGCCTCTGGGCAGTGGAAGGTGACTGTCTCTATATAGTCTGACTCCAGGTTACAGTTTATAACTTGGATGGCAGGCCCTTTGCTTCACCATGAGAAGCTTCTTTTGGGGTCTGATAGCCCAGGACTTAGCAGGAGAAAATGAGGGTGTTGGGGCTTCTTGCAGCAGGGTCCCTGTGGCCTTGAAAGGGTGGTACTAGGGAAAAAAAGAAAATTATTTAAATGGCATCTTAGAACTGGAGAAAACCTAGAGTTTACTTAGTCCAGTGTCTGTCTGTCTCTGTCTCTTTTTCTAATTGATGAGAAAACTTAGATGCAGAGAGGGGAAGTGACTTTTTAAAGAGGTGCTTGTAGCAAAGATGGGAGTCAAACTCCTGGATCCTAAAGAGGGCACTCTTTCCTCCTCTTCATTTGAAATTAGTGCTTTCACACATCAATTTTCTCTGTCAAAACTTCGGTTGCGGGGCTTCCCTGGTGGCGCAGTGGTTGGGGGTCTGCCTGCCGGTGCAGGGGACGCAGGTTCGAGCCCTGGTCTGGGAAGATCCCACATGCCGCGGAGCGGCTGGGCCCGTGGGCCGCAATTGCTGAGCCTGCGCGTCTGGAGCCTGTACTCCGCGGAGGGAGAGGCCGCGATAGTGAGAGGCCTGCGCGCCGCGATGAAGAGTGGCCCCCACTTGCCGCAGCTGGAGAAAGCCCTCGCACAGGGACGAAGACCCAACACAGCCATAAATAAATAAATAGATAGATAGATAGATAGATAGATAGATAGATTAAAAAAAAAAAACACAAAACTTCTATTGCTCCTGTAGATCATTGCCTGAGGGGACTCTTCAGTTGACTTTCTTTGTAAAAAATTGGAGCTCTGATAGATCATTTGTAATTATTGTCACTGGGTAAATGTAATCAACATGATGTTTCTAGGGATACAGGAGAAACACTGTTTTAGTTATTTGCCATAGAACCGCATTGATTAGTCCTTTTATTTATTATCATTTAAAAAAATTTTTTTTTGGTTGCACCGCGAGGCATGTGGGATCTTAGTTCCCCGACTAGGGCTCGAACCCGCACCCCTTGCATTGGAAACATGGAGTCTTAAATACTGGACCACCAGGGAAGTCCTGATTAGTCCTTTTAAAGTGATCCCAGTTAGGGAAGTTCACTGTTAAAATCTCAACAATTGGGGAATCAAATTTGGGCTAAATCTTCCCTAACTAAAATTGTTACTGCATTTCTTCTCCAGATAGGTAACAAGGCCTTGTGTCTGAAGTATTTACTAAGATCAAGTGTGTTCTGAGAACAGACATCTCTTGATCTGTACTTTTCCCTTATGATAGGTGAAGATTGGGGAAGACATTCATGGTTACAAGCATAAAATTTGACCCAGAACCTCGAAAGTTAGAATTGAAAGCCCTCATTAGATTTCTATGTTTTTTTTTTTAATTATTTAATTTTGGCTGCGTGGGTCTTCGTTGCTGCACGCTGGCTTTCTCTAGTTGCGGCAGGTGGGGGCAACTCTTCGTTGCCATGCGGGGGCTTCTCATTGCCATGGCTTCTTGTTGCGGAGCACGGGCTCTAGGTGTGTGGGCTTCAGTAGTTGTGGCATGTGGGCTCAGTAGTTGTGGCTTGTGGGCTCTAGAGTGCAGGCTCAGTAGTTGTGGCCCACGGGCTTAGTTAGTCCGCGACATGTGGGATCTTCCCGGACCGGGGCTCAAACCTATGTCCCCTGAGTTGGCAGACGGATTCTTAACCACTGTGCCACCAGGGAAGTTCCGAGATTTCTGTGTTTTTTTAAGACTTTTGTGAGGGAATTGCTTTGTTGGAGCAGCCTGAAACCTCTTGAGGCTTCATGGGCCAGCTAACTTGCTTGAGCCCTCAATCCCTCAGCTCTAGTCACGTGGGGATTCTCCCTGGAGCTACAGCAGAATATTGCTGATGGAGGGAAATGCATGAATGACTATGTCCATGGGGCTAGTCGCAGGTCCACAAGAGGGAGAAGGCAAAGTAGAAATTAGGAAAGTACCAGTCTTCTCAGCATGATTGTAATATAGACGAGGTTCTATCTCAACTAGTTCTTCTGTGCCACTGACCTGAGTCTACAGGATTTTATATATCTAAAATCGCTCCCTGTTTCTTTGGATGGGGAGTAGACTCAGCTTATTATTCAAAACCTAACACAGTGGTCCCCTTTTCCTTTGGGAAACCTTCTTTGATTGCCCCAAATGATCACTTTCTCTTCTTTGCTGTTTGTGTACTACATATAGATACTTCCTTGTAGTATTGCACCCATGACAGAGAAATATTTGTTTCTCTTTTTGACAGTGAGCACCCTGAAGGCAGTGATTGTGTCTGTATCCCTACTGTACCTAGAATACTACCTGGCACATAGTAGGTGCTCAATAAATGTTAGTTATATTGAACAAATGGAATTGAAATTACATCCTCTATGATTCAGTATGCAGTGTATATCCTTTTTGGCTTCCTTAGTAAAAGAGAAAAAAAAATCATTATATCACATCCTTAGTCTTCTAGAGAGTTTTTGGCTCAATGAGTACTTGCTGAATAAATGAAGTGGCATAACTAGAGTTGTACGTGGTAGACACCTTCTATAACTTGAGCTCAGGTGACCTAAAATTTGTTCTCTGCTGTTTCACCATTGAGCCATGTTTCTAGCTTGTGTATTGGTTTTGCTGAGGGCTGTAATAAGTCTTAATGCACCTGGTCAGCTGTCCTTCATATTGGCTCCCACCGATGACTCAGGGCCTGCACACTGCTGAGCATCATCTACAGGTTCCTCTTGAGACCATTTTGTTGGTCTTGGCTTGGCATCTCAGTGATTTTAATATCTCTGGCAGTCCGTGCTTCTGTTTTGTTTTTTTTCTTCTTAAATACTCTCTGCAGTCTCAATCATGGAATACTTGATAAAGTTCAAATTAGATGTGAATAAGCCAAATTAGATGTGACGGTTCTATTTCCCATTGGTGGTTTATGTTTCTTTTAGTTTCTGTGGAAAGCTTTCACTGAACTTGCTTAGAAACGGGATGATTGGGGATTGAGGAAAATAGGTTCTCATCTTTTTTCATTTTGTGGGTCCGAGCATTATTAGAATGAATCTTTTTTTAAAAAATTAATTTATTTAATTTATTTTATTTTTGGCTGCGTTGGGTCTTTGTTGCTGCACGTGGGCTTTCTCTAGTTGCAGGGAGCGGGACTACTCTTCATTGCAGTGTGCTGGCTTCTCATTGCGGTGGCTTTTCTTGTTGCAGAGCACGGACTCTAGGCACGTGGACTTCAGTAGTTGTGGGCACGGGCTCAGTAGTTGTGGCACGCGGGCTCTAGAGCACAGGCTTAGTAGTTGTGGCGCACGGGCTTAGTTGCTCCGCGGCATGTGGGATCTTCCCGGACCAGGGCTCGAACCTGTGTGCCCTGCATTGACAGGCAGATTCTTAACCACTGCGCCACCAGGGAAGCCCTAGAATGAATCTTTTTTAGATTTGAAATGATTTTAGTTTGTTCCCCCCGCCCCAGGGGGCAGAATCCTTATATTAAGAACGAGTTTTGCTTTACCTCTATTTATGCCCCCACAAAATTGGTGGACTCGCTGTCTTTTGATATTCAAATTGAAATAAGCCCTTCCTAACTTTTGAGGTTTTACTTGGAAGTTTGGGATTTGAGGACAAAGAATAGGGAGGAATCCTTAACCAAGGGAATTTAATATGTGGATGGGCAAATCATGACTTGTTCCTTCTGGGAAAAGAGAGAACCAGGTATTGAGAAATCAGAAAGGAGACAAAGCTGATGGCAGAATTAAGCAGCTTAGTTTTAAGAGTAAGGGAAGCCGGTGGAAGATAAACCCAGGCCTTAAAGGAGGAAGCTCCTATGAGGGAGCGTGGCTCTTGTTACAACCCTGGGAGTTGGGCTGGTGAAATAATTACTCTGGTTGATCGATTCATTCATTCATAAGGTTGACAAATATTTACTAAGAACCTACTGTGTACTATATACTACTTAAGTACCAGCAAGAAGTCTCTTATTCTAATGAGAGAAAGAAAATAAACACATAAATAAAATATCTGGTATGCCAGATGGTGTTAAATTCTATGGAGAAAAATATTTGAAAATGTAGGTGTTTCTGGGGTGGAAGTTTGCAGTGTTAAATAGGGTCATCAGAGGAAGTCTGGTAAGGTGACATTGGAGCAGACACCTCTTCCTTCCTTCAAGCAAGTAAGGGAGTAAACTCTGTATACATTGGGGGCAAGGGCATTCTAGGCAGAGAAGGGCAAATGCAAAATCCTTGAAACGCTTGGCTGGAGCACAGTGAAGGGTGGAGTGATAGACAAAGTTAGAGAGGTAATGGGGACCAGACTATGCAGGCCTTCTAAGATATTTACAGGATTTTACATCTTACTCTGAGTGATTTGGGAAGCCTTGGGAAGTGGAGTAGCATGATCTTATATTTTAAAAGGATCATGTGGCTGCTGATTGACAATAGACTGAAGAGGCTCTGCTAAATAGGGTAAATTAAAGTTAGGCCAACATCACACACTTTTAGATTAATTTGTGTCTTGATT
The DNA here is from genome assembly GCF_009873245.2 of Balaenoptera musculus. Taxonomy (NCBI): domain Eukaryota; kingdom Metazoa; phylum Chordata; class Mammalia; order Artiodactyla; family Balaenopteridae; genus Balaenoptera; species Balaenoptera musculus. The sequence continues at coordinate 95,644,259 of NC_045792.1, read as the reverse complement.
CTGTGGTGAAAACCAGAAGGCGGGAGTCAGTGATTGTGTCAGAATTAGAAGGGCCTTAAATGTTTGGATGAAGAGTTGCCAAACAAATAAAGAAATAAAGCCTCTTGGCAGGCATATTATCTGCAACAAAGCCACCCCCATCCCCCAACCATGACAGCATGTTATTAAAACTGTGAGGAAGGGAGAGCCTGAAAAATTTGTAGTCAGCAAGGTATCATAAATGGAATTTTGAGTTGCCTGTTTTGTCTGCTTACAAAACGAATACAAATTCATTTGTAAAAATTCAAACAGAAATGTGTGATTTATCTATCTATAGTGAATGTCCTCTGCAGTGCTAACCACTGTTAGCAATTTGTGTGTTAACTTCAGAATTTTTTCTCTGCAAATGAAAGCACTTTTTTTTATTTATAAAAATGGGATCATACTAAATCTACTCTTCCACCGTTTACATATTTCACTTAATATGTCATGGACATTTTTCCATGTTGATGTGTATAGATCTGCTACATTCTTTTTAACAATGGCATTGTATTCCAACAATTGTATGCACCATAATTAAACAAGTCCTCTGTTGATAGAATCTGTATTGTTTCTGGTTTTTGTGTGCACAAACAATGCTGTAGCATCTTCGTGTACTTGTGCAGGTGTCTCTAGAGGAGGATGAATTTTCAGAACTACAGTTGCTGGGGCTGAAGAGTATGAACATTGTTAATGGTGAAAACTAATTGTATTCGTTATTACTAATTTAAAATGTATAAAATGATATTTTCTATTTTAGTGAGCATAATTTCATAGATATTCATAATTTCATAGATTAGGACTCCTAATCCTGTGTTTTTTCCCCTCCCATAAGGTCTTACGTTTCTTAGTTGTAAATCCTACCACCGGGTTTTTCAGGAATCTGATCCTCAAGGTTGAGAAGGACTTCTAACATATGCCACCTGGAGGTGTTCATGTACTTTTCTTCTCCAGTAGCCTTGTATGAGGGAGACTTCGTTCCATCTTTGACATTCACTTACTTACTGGCTTTGGGCCACCTAGTCTTCCTGGCCTTGTTAAATGATTGAGAGAGTCCAGATATTTCTTGCCCCATCATAAGGCAGTAGCATTTAGATATTTAAGTTATTTGTTTTCGGGGATAGTTAGAAAACCCACTTCTCTCTTTGGCAATATGAGGGTGAGGGTAGAGTAGAAGAGAGGGTACCATTGCTATTAATCTTTTTCCCCCTTCTCTGCTCATCTGCCCAACTAAGTCACTCTGTATTTGAGCCTCTGAATTCTGAGTGTGATCCCTGGTTGTATCCTCTGTTTCAGTGACTAGGACTTTTTCTGTGAAGGGCAAGTTTGTAAATATTTTAGGCTTTGTGTAGGCCATATGGTCTCTGTTGCAAATACTGAACTTTGCCATTGTAGCACGAAAGTAGCCATAGACAATAGGTGAGTGAATAAGTATGGCTGTGTGCCAATAAACTTTACTTACGGACACAAATGTGATTTTTATATAATTTTCACGTGTCATGAAATATTCTTCTTTTGATGTTTTTCAGCTATTTAAAAATATAAAAACCATTCTTAGCACATGGGCTATACAAAAACAGGCAGTAGGCCAGATTTGGCCTACAGACCATGGTTTGCCAATCCCTGCTTTATGTGAATATGACTTGGAATGGAAGAGAGTTGGGTACTATAGTAATAAAAGGCATTATGATAAGGAGGGCCCTGGAAGACGTAGGGAGGGGACCCCTGCATTTGTTGTCTCTCTCTATACTTTGGACTAGATGTCCTGAGTATTGGCTCTTGTAAGATTCTTTGACAGTTAAGAGCAGGCTTAAGTGCATGAAGTTTCTCTGCTTTCCTCTGCTTTCTGCCCTGAAGCAAGGTTTTCTAACCTTGCTATGTATCTGTCTTGGGAATTGTTTGCAAGTGAGGAGGCTTGCCCTGGTGGTAGGGAGGGTGTGAGCCTCCAGGTCCTCCAGGCAGTGTGCTTGACAGGCAGCCCTTCCCCCACTGCAGGTCAAATTAACACCTGTTGGGCTAATCTAAATTATCCCCCATCATCCCTCTGTCTGGGGCTGAATGGTGTAGAGCAGGCTGTGTGCTTTGTATTTCACTGAGAACTTGAAAATATGTAATCACTTCTGTCAGCTCAGAGTGTTGGAGTGCCACAGGGACTACAGTGGGATCTATGTGTACTGCAAATATATTTGGAGCAATTTCCCATGTACTCATTTTCCCCCCTTCAGATCCCCTTCTCTACTGTTATCTGTTCAGAGTAGTGCTCTAAAGGATGCGTTGGAGGTTTTGCTAAGACAATAACACCAGGTGTATGGGGTTCTGTTTGCATAATATATTTTGCTTATTGTAATTGGTCCCAGCCTATTAGAGCTGTGCAGGTAGCTTCTCCTCCTCCTCTAGGATTTCTTATATATTTATGGGGAGGAGGAGGATCCAGTACATCATCTGCTCCTTCTTGGAAGCAGTCCTGACAATGTGTTCACATGAGCAAATTTGGCTTTAGCAGGTGGGCCTGTTACATTAGCCCAGGGATTGCAAAATAACCTTCAGGTACATTTGTTTGGCCCTCACAATGTCACTAAAAATTTCAGTTTTTTCTAGATAAATCCAGATTTCTGGATTCTCTTGAAAAAAAAAATTAGATCTGGCTTACATTCCCACGTAATAACAATCAGCAGGAGTTGAGTAGTTGTTGCCCCTTTAGTCAAGGCGTGGACTTTCTTTGTGCCTTAGTCTGCACTGGGCTGACTTCATCCATTTACGTTTCCTGCTTAATTCCAATTTTGTGTTGGTTACCACTGCATTCATTAGCTCAAGAAGGTCTTCCTCTCGGATCGCGCGGCCGGCGTGCAAGATGGCGCTGAAGAAAGACAAGAAGCCTAAGAAGTCAACCTGGATGTTTAATTTGGACCTTACTCATCCAGTAGAAGATGGAAGTTTTGATTCTGGAAATTTTGGTACCTTCCCTAGTGAATATCTAGGGTTTTCTTCCCTATTGTGGCATTTTTTCTGTTTTAAAATAGGAACAGTTTCTATGGGAGAGGGTTAAAGTGAATGGAAAAACTGGAAATCTTGGGAATGTCGTTCACATTGAACGCTTCAAGAATAAAATCACAGTTGTTTCTGAGAAACAGTTCTCTAAAAGGTATTTGAACTACCTTACCAAGAAATACCTTAAAAAGAACAATCTTCGTGATTGGCTTCGTGTGGTTGCATCTGACAAGGAGACTTACGAACTTCGTTACTTCCAGATTAGTCAAGATGAAGATGGATCCGAGTCTGAGGACTAGATGAAGTCACCACCTTCAGGGCTTTGCTTGCTAATTAAACAAATGAAGCATACAAGAGAAACATCTTGAAATGAACCTTTAGTTTATCAGTGAATAAAAAACATTACTCTGTATGTTAAGCATTCATCTCTTTGATTTAAGTGTATGCTGTTTATATGGTGCTGGCCTTCCTTTAATACTTTTTAAAAAAATTTTTTGTTGGGGTGTGGTTGATTTGCAATGTTGTGTTAGTTTCGGGTGTACAGCAAAGTGAATCAGTTACACACATGCACTCCTTTTTTTTTTTAAGATTCTTTTCCCATATAGGCCATTACAGAGTATTGAGTAGAGTTCCCTGTGCTATACAGCAGGTTCTTATTAGTTATCTGTTTTATGTATAGTAGTATGTACATGTCAGTCCCAGTCTCCCAATTTATCCCCCCCGCCCTTATCCCCTGGTAACCATAAGTTTGTTTTCTACATCTGTTACTCTACTTCCGTTTTGTAAATAAGTTCATTTGTACTCCCCTGTTTTGTTTTTTTTTTAATACTTTCTGTAAGCAGTATTTAAATAGCCTATAGCTAGTGGAATTTCTTCCAGGATTTCTGAAGTGTACTGCTTTTACAAATGTCCTCGAGTTAAAGTATATAGTGAAAAAATGAAGCACAATTTTGGGTATAACTTTATATAATAAAATATTTAAATTCTAAAAAAAAAAAAAAAAGTCTTCTTAAGTTCACTACCCCTTGTCTCCACCAGGGGGAGGCACTGGACATGGCAGTACTCTCTCCTCTACCCCACCCATCCTGCCTAATTCACGCATAAAGGGCTCCCCTGCTGGCAGTAGGCTGACATGCTGACAGCCCCCTCACCTGAAAAGCTGCCTGAATTTTTAATAGCAACAATTAATAAACTCCTCCTTTGTTTCCAAAGAGAGAAGGTGGGGGTGCCAAGCTTATTTGCTGGCTGGGACACCGTTTAGTGAGCAGACCTCTGTCATGTCAGGTTATGCAGTATGAAAGTAACCTTCCTTTCATGATGAACTATGTGAAATCTTGGACAAGAATGTCTGCACCTCTCCCCGTGAGCAGAGTGCCTTGGACAGAGGGGTGGGTTTCAGTGAAAAGGCCGATTGATTAGGATGTCACCCGCCAGAAAATTAAAATCAAGTTAGAGCCAGAATAGAAACTTGTAATAATAAAGGAATCAAAGGCTGAAAGTATGACCTTGTCATAGAAGGAGAATTGCAGCTTGTTAACATTGTGCTCTTTTCCTTTGCTGCATCAGAGAGTATGAGTTTGAATCTTTTTGCCTCTTTTCCTTTTTTCCTCCCCTACACATGTTCATATACGTTTCTCAGTTTTCCTCTATCTCCCTGCTGTCTCCTTGGATCACTTCACCTCAGCAAGGTGGCTTTTATCCTTTCCTTTCTTTGTTCTGGTGGCAAATGTAACCTATTTTGGGGGTCTTTTTTCTTACTGTGATAAAAAAACATAAATTTACCCTCTTAAATTTTAAATGTACAGTGTTGTTAAGTCTATGCACATAGTTGTACAGCACATCTCTAGAATTTTTTCTCCCTGCAAGAGTGAAATGCTCATTGAACAATTCTCATTTCCCCCTCCCGCCATCCCCTGGCAACCATGTTTCAGTTTTCTTTTTCTGTGAGTTTGATTGCTTTAGATCCTCACATAAGTGGAATCATGCAGTATTTGTCTTTTGGTGATTGGCTTATTTCACTTAGCGTAATGTCCTCAAGGTTCATCCATGTTGTAGCATATGACAGGATTTTCTCCTTTTTAAATGCTGAATAATATTCAGTTGTGTATATATACCGCATTTTCTTTATCCATTCATCTGTGGATGGACCTTTAGTTTGCTTCCATATCCTGGCTACGTGAATAATTCTGTAATGAACATGGGTGTTCAAATATCTCTTTAAGATTCTGTTTTCAATTCCCTTGGATATATACTAAGAAGTAGTATTGCTGGGTCATACATTTTTAATTTTTTGAGGAACTTTTATGCTGCTTGTCATAGCAGCTGCACCATTTTACAGTTCTACCAACAGTGCGCAAGAGTTCCAATTTCTCCACATCCTTGCCAACATTGTTATTTTCTGTTTGGGTTTTTTTTGTTTTTTGTTTTTGGAGATTGGCATCTTAGCATGCATGAGATGATATGTCATTGTGGTTTATTTGCATTTCCCTGATAAGTGATGTTGAGCATCTTTTCATATGTTTGTTGGACATTTGTATATATTCTTTGGATAACTGTCTATTCAAGTCCTTTGCCCATGTTTTAATTGGGTTTTTGGTTGTTGTTATTATTAAATTGTAGGAGTTCTTTATATATTCTGGATATTAACGCCTTATCTGATCAATAGCTTACAGACATTTTGTCCTATTCTGTAGATTGCCTTTTTATTCTGTTGTTTCCTTTGCTTAAGTTTTAAAAGTTTGATGCAGTCCCAGTTGTCTGTTTTTGTTTTTGTTACCCGTGGGTTTTTTTGTGTAGTATCTAAGAAATCATTGCCTATTCCAATGTTATAAAACTTTTCCCCTATATTTTCTTCTGTGAGTTTTACAGTTTCAGGTCATATGTTTAGATTTTTAATCCATTTTGAGTTAATTTTTATCTGTGGCATAAGATAATGGACAATCTTCAGTCTTTTGCATGTGGATAGCCAGTTTTCCCAGTACCATTTGTTGGAAAGACTGTCCTGCCCTCATTGTGTAGTCTTGGCACCCTTGTTAAAGGTGCCCATACACACAAGGGTTTATATCTGGGCTCTCTATTCTGTTCCATTGGTCTATATGTTTGTCTTTATGCCAGTACCATACTGTTTTAATTGCTATATCTTTGTAATATGTTTTGAAACCAGGACAAGTTAGGCTTCCAGCTTGGTTCCTCTTTCACAAGATTGTTTGGCTATTCAGAGCTCTTTTTGAGATTCCATATGAATTTTGGGATTTTTTTTTTTCTCTCTTTCTGCAAAAAAAAAAAAAAAGAAAAAAATGCCATTGGGATTTTGATGGGGATTGCTTTGAATCTGTAGATTGCTTTGGGTATTATGGACATTTTAACAATGTTAAGTCTTCCAATCCATGAACATGGGATGTTTTTCTTTTTATTTGTGTTGTTAATTTTTTTCAGCAGTATTTTATAGTTTTCAGTGTACAAACCTTCCACCTCTTTGGTTAAATTTATTCCTAAGTATTTTATTCTTTTCAACACTATTGTAAGTAGGATTGTTTTCTTAATTTTCTTTTTAGCAGATGTAACCCTTTTAAAACTAAGACAAGAAGGAATTCTTTTTTTTTTTTTTTAACTTTAGTCTAGTGTTTTCCCAGAAGTCTAGCACTCTTTCTTTTCTGCATGCTTTTCTGATTCCTTTTTATGCTTGTCTCTTTTGAGTTCTCAAAATTGAGGCAGAAGCTGGGCTGGTCATTTTCTGTTAGCTCCTTGAAGGCAAAGGACCATTGCTGTAATGGTCATCCTAACAGAGTTACTGAATTTAAAAAAAAATTTTTTTAATTTAATTTAATTTTAAAAATTTATTTATTTTATTTATTTTTGGCTGTGTTGGGTCTTCGTTGCTGCGCGCGGGCTTTCTCTAGTTGCAGCGAGCGGGGGCTACTCTTTGTTGCGGTGCATGGGCTTCTCATTGCAGTGGCTTCTCTTGTTGCCGAGCACGGGCTCTAGGCACGTGGGCTTCAGTAGTTGTGGCACGTGGGCTCAGTAGTTGTGGCTCGCAGGCTCTAGAGCTCAGGCTCAGTAGTTTTGGCACACGGGCTTAGTTGCTCCGCGGCCTGTGGGATCTTCCCAGACCAGGGCTCGAACCCATGTCCCCCGCATTGGCAGGCAGATTCTTAACCACTGCGCCATCAGGGAAGCCCCCAATTTTTTTTTTTAATTGAAGTATAATTCATTTACAAAGAGTTGCTGAATTTATAGTCCCCCCTAGAGCAACTAAATTTGACAGCTGTGTTAGATGGTACTATTTTGGACGGGGTAAGGTATATGTGAGAGAGAGAGAGACAGAGGGAGAGACAGAGGTGTAGATATATCAGAATGTGTTTGTCGTGCGATCTTTGGCCAGTGGTTCTCAAAGTGTGGTCTTCAGACCAGGAACATCAGCATCTCCTGCTGATGTTAGAAATGCAAGTTTCTGGGCTCATTCCAGACCTATTGAATCAGAAACTTGGGGTGGGAGGTGTGCAGTCTGCGTTTTTAACAAGCTCTCCAGATGATTTTGATATGCACTAAGTTAGAGAATACTGTTTTAGACCACCCAGGGACTCTTAACATCGCAACCACCACCTCCTCCTTAAATCTCTGTAGTGTACTTAAATTCCTTTGCATTATCCATCACCTTTATTCTTCCTTTTGCTCCTGTCCCGTGTGTGATGCAGTGTTACTTTAACTCTCATAGTCTCCTTAGGTTCCCCCTCTTTTCTTGTAATGTATTCTAATAGAAGGATTTGGATTTGAGCAACTTTGGATTCAAATTCTGGCCCTATTGTGTGACCCTGGGCAGATTAAATATCCTCTCTGAACCTCAGTTATAAAATCGTTGTTATGCAGGTTAAATGAGTTAAGCATCAGTTGCTTTTACATGTTTAGATGCTCAAGAAATGCCAGCTCTTTTCTCTCTTTCTCCATTATTACTCTGCTCAAAAAACAAACAAACAGAAAAAACCCAAAAAGCAAACAAAAACTCCTTTTGCCATGACACATTCCCTACAGGTCATTTTCTTTTGTATCTGTTAGTATCGTGTTTTTTTGTTTTTTTGTTTTTGGACTTCAGTCTTCATGGTCTATCTATGAAATCTCACCATGTGAAATTGGAGTAAACCAAGTACATAAAAATGTGAGGTGCTGTATAAAGAAAGGGTAAGGAATGGCTATTGTGATAGGGCTAGTGCCAGTTACTCCCATTAGTCACTTGCAGCAGATGGAATGAGATTCTATTTTAGAAAGTGCAATAATACAGAAAGTAGTTTGGCCCATAGCAAGGGAATGGGATATTATCTTCATTTTTCCTGCATTCTATTATAATGATCTGTGCAAAAGAAACTGTTTGCCTCTTGATAAGAGAGGGAGTACAAATAGCCTTAGTTTCCCCAATTCTAGGGTCACCTTCTGTATTGAGAGGGAGCCATCCAGGGCAGAAGTGTGTTTCAAAAAGAAGGAGAGCCTGATTGAGACAGGTAGAAAAGAGTAGAAAGTCTTTCTAAATTGACATTCACCCTTTTGACCAGTACCAAGACCTCATGCTTTGGACAGTGAGCAAGTTTGCACTGAGTTTTATTGTTTAAGGTCGCTTTCCAAATGTCTTGTTTGGTGTTTTGTTTTGGTAGCCGAGTTTCCCTTGTAAACTAACTTTTAATGCTGCTGTTGTAACTAGCTTGAAAGTTCTAGAAGATCAGGAACTATTTCATTCATCTACTGATGCATAACCAACCAAAAAACAAAACTAGTGACTTAAAGTAACAATTTTATTATCTGTCATTGTTCTTTGGGTAGACTGGGCTCAGCTGGGAAGTTCTGCTGGTCTTGCTTGGGGTCTCTCTGGAGTCATCTGGAGGCTCATTTGGAGCAGCTAGGCCTATTAAGGGCTCCTCTCTCCATGTGGCCTCTCCAGTAGAGTAACCAGACTTTTTATGTGGTGGCTTACTTAGTGCTTCCAAAAGTGACAGTTCCAAGAGGGAGGAACTGGAAGCTGTCAGTTCTCAAAAAGGCTTAGTCCCAGAACTCACGTTTTTTTTTTTTTTAATGTTTCACCACGTTTTCTTGATTAAAGCAATTAACAGGCTGGTCCAGATTCAGTGTGGGAGGAGACCACACAAGGGCAAGAATACCAAGAAGTATGATTCTTCGGAGTCCATCTTCAGATACTAGCTACTCCAGGGACCATATCTATTTTATGTACTAATATATACCCAATAATAGACACTCAATAATTATTTGTGGTTTGAATCAGTGGTTGGATGGGCCAATAGCCAGATTGGTGGATGGTTGACTAACTGCTCTTGTTGGTTTATTTGGGTGAGGCTTATGTGATTCTTAGGGCTGAGATACCCATGTTTCTGCCTTTATAGTACCGGTCCTTCTTCAACACATGTCTTTCTAGGAAACCACCTTTGTAGGCATAGTGACTTGGGTGGCTAGGTGTTCCCTGCAGGTACTTTGGGAATTGTAATCGAGGGAAGAAAAAAATAATCATTATTTATTAGACTGTGTACTGGCTACTATACTTATGTTCTTACTTAATCGTAACAACCTTGTGAAATAGGCATTTCCCATTAAATTTGGACGCTGAGGTTAATGAACTTGCCCAAGGTCACACAGCTAATAAGTGACACAAGTTGATGAGTTAAACTGCAGTTTGTTTCTAAAGCTAAAGCATGGATTTGCCTCATATATTAGTTATTCAGTTTCCCTTCGTTAATCTCAGACTGTTAGGATGTGTCAGAGGGTTTCTCAAAAGCAGCACTATTAACGTTTCAGGCTGGACAATTCTTTATTGTGGTGGAGGAGGGGGGAGCTGTCCTATGCATCATAGGACGTTTAGCAGCATCCCTGGCCTTTACCCACTAGATGCCAGTGTACTCCCCCCACCCAGCTGCAACTACCAAAATGTATCCAGACATAGGTTTCCTGGGGGGAACCCCCTCCCATTGAAAACCATTGATAAGTTATTTCATGATTTTCTGTCCCCTGACCTTGCTGTTTTTTGATATTACATTTCACAAGGAACTGGCAGGGGCTTCAAACTATCTTATTTTTATAATAGTTATAATCGTACTGCCTGGTTCTGATGCTCTTGAGTCATGCCTTTCTCTCATTGCCTCTCTTCTCTTTTGCCTTGTCTTTTTGCTTTTGTCTGATTCCGCTAAATAAAATGCAGCTGCGTAAAGTGTAAGGACTTTCTACCCAGGTATCGATTCAGCAGGCATTCAGATCTCTGAGATTATAACCATTAGTGCTAGAGAAAAGAAGGCAATTTAGATCTTCTAATTATAGTGGAGTGGGGGGGAATGCATAATATTTAGCAAGCTGGAAATTAAATGGCTTCCAGGCTCCACAGAGTTAATCTTCATGGTACTACTGATTGACATGCATGTGCAATTCTTTTGGGAAACGGGGGAGGAGAGTGGAAATTGCAGGTTTTCTCCTAATTGTACTTTAGGTGTCATTTATGACAATTTCGTGTTGTCTAGACAGAGGGAAATGGTAGAGAAATTATTCCAGTGGAGTCAAATGCTGAGTCCAAAGGGAATCAAGAAGGTTCCTGAGGTCGGGATCAGGGTGGAAGGGCAAGTAGTACACCCCCAGAGGTGAATCAGTGAAAATCAAATGTCACTAAGAGAAGCAGTTCAGAGTGAGCCCAGGATATAAGAAAAGTGATTGTACTCTGAGCTTTGGGTTAGCTCAAGGGCTGACAGTGGATTGTTTGGGGACCCAGCTGGAGTCTCTGCCCTCTTTTCTATTTCTATAGACTCCAGAAACCTAATTGCTTGAACAGACAGCCAGGAAGGCTGCCTCTTTGCCTCTGGTTAATAAATGCCCCAGGGGGCTTCCCTGGTGGCGCAGTGGTTGAGAATCTGCCTGCTAATGCAGGGGACACGGGTTCACGCCCTGGTCTGGGAAGATCCCACATGCCGCGGAGCAACTAGGCCCGTGAGCCACAACTACTGAGCCTGCGCGTCTGGAGCCTGTGCTCCTCAACAAGAGAGGCCGCGATAGAGGCCCGCTTGCCACAGCTAGAGAAAGCCCTCGCACAGAAACGAAGACCCAACACAGCCAAAAATAAATATAAAAAAAATAAAAATAAAAATAAATGCCCCAGCCCACTGTGCATTCCTTTTTCCTCATTCTCTTGTTAGGCTGCATTTACTAACTTCTCTTTGCCTTCCTGATGTTGGCCCTAAGGTTTTACTTCATATTATAGAGTATGTTGTTTGCAGTATACCAGGGTCGGTAGAACGAATGGCCCTCGTTGAGGGTTTTTAAAATTTCAGGTCGGGAATATGAATGTGAAAAATCATCTGGGAAGAAATGTGCAAGATGTGCTGTTATTGAAACAGTAAATGATTATATCATATATCCTTTCTAGTATTAGTAGGTCTAGAGATAGACTTTTTTGGAATTGTCTATTATTCTGAATAAAACTAGCTGAGGGGGACTTCCCTGGTGGTCCAGTGGTAAAGAATCCGCCTTACAATGCAGGGGACGCGGGTTTGATCCCTGGTCAGGGAGCTAAGATCCCACAAGCCACGGGGCAACTAAGTCTGGGCGCTGCAACTACTGGGCTCGCGCACCTCAACTAGAGAACCTGCGTGCCGCAAACTACCGAGCCCACGTACTCTGGAACCCATGCACCACAACTACAGAGCCCATGAGCCCATGAGCCCTGGAGCCTGCACACCGCAACTAGAGAAGAGAAAGCCCACACAGCACTAGAGAGAAGCCGCGTGCCGCAAGAAGAGCCCGTGCGTCGCAACGAAAGATCCTTGCACGCCTCAGTGAAGATCCTGCATGCCACAGCTAAGAGCCAATGCAGCCAAAAATAAATAAAATAAATTTTTAAAAAATTAGCTGAGAATTCAGGATTGTTGAATTCTGTAAATCTCTTCTTGATTTGGGGGGGAAACCAGTCAATTAGGATTCACTGCCTCTTTAAAAAAATTTTTTTTAATTTTTAACATCTTTATTGGAGTATAATTGCTTTACATTGTTGTGTTAGTTGCTGCTGTATAACAAAGTGAATCAGCTATACGTATACATATATCCCCATATCCCCTCCCTCGTGCGTCTCCCTCCCACCCTCCCTATCCCACCCCTCTAGGTGGTCACAAAGCACCGAGCTGATCTCCCTGTGCTGTGCGGCTGCTTCCCACTAGCTATCTGTTTTACATTTGGTGGTGTATATATGTCCATGCCACTCTCTCACCCTGTCACATCTTACCCCTCCCCCTCCCCATGTCCTCAAGTCCATTCTCTATCTCTGTGTCTTTATTCTTGTTCTGCCCCTAGGTTCTTCAAAACCATTTTTTTTTTTAGATTCCATATATATGTGTTAGCATATGGTATTTGTTTTTCTCTTTCTGACTGAACTTCACTCTGTATGACAGACTCTAGTAACTGCCTCTTGACTAAAGTCCAAACTTGCATGTCATGGCTGCTGCTTGTTGGTATGTGTGCATGTGAATATCAGAACTAGCTCCGTTTTGTGACTTTCTGTCTGAATTTAAAAAAAAAAAAAAAAAATCCCACAAGGACTCAGAGGCAAAGAATATACAAATCAATTTTCACTGCAAAGTAAAGGAGCTGTTACAGTGGAGGATTACTGGACTGAATGTCAATATTATGACATAGTATGAGTGTGTTTCATGTTTGGTAATTGCAATCATTGTTGCTTTTGTTGTGGTCATCCATGTACAATGCTTGGTGTCAGTCTATTTATGTCTTGTAAAAATAAAATACAGTGTGTGTGTGTGTGAATAAAAAAAAAAAAAAAAAAAAAAAAAAAAAAAAAAAAAAAAAAAAAAGAACTAGCTCCGGAACTTGTTATTGATATGATCCTACTCATCCTTTGGTGAAAAGCCTCTGATCTAAATTCCTAGTTTAAAAATGTCTGTGGTCTGTGGGCAGACCTCCCAAGTCTCCCAGAGAGAAAGAATTGGAGACAGAGTAAACATGTCCATGTAGATCACCTTGGACCTTTGAGTTCAGATGCTGACAAAAGTGCGTTTTTATTATTAATGGAAGTTTCATAACTATAGTGTGATATGTTGAGGATATACAGGAGCTAAGCATAGCGCCAACCAGTCATTTTACAATTGTATTAAAAATAACCTATCAAGTATGCTCCGACATAAAATAAAAATTAAAAAATAAATAAATCAAAATAACCAAGTACCTAACGGTCAGCAGAGGGTCAGATGTTCTAAGAGGGATCTGGCTGACTTTTCAGGCAAGACTTTCGTATAGCTAGATACACAATTGCACACCCCGTATGAATTGTTTCCACCTTCTTCCTTCTTGGTGTCTGTCATTATGTTGTGCTCTTATATTTTGCCATCAGTTGCTCGCTGCACAGAGACATTGAGGGATATGTTAATGTTTTGTAAAGATGTTTTTCTGGTCAAAGGCTTTACTTTGAGCCCTGTGAATTGCTTATCCTGGATGATGGTAAAATAAGGCTGATCCACACAACGCACTGTGAGCTCTTTCTGTAGCATGTCTGTTTTTTTCCTGAGGTTAGCCTTTTAGCAGTGCCACCTTGCCTTGGTCTACCCCACAGCAGGGGCAGGAATTGCCTGCCAGTCTCTGCTGGCAACTGCATCATGTGCTGTAAGTGCACCCCTAGAACTAGGGGGCCCTACAGGGATCAGAGGAGTGCCTATCATTGGATAACTTAAGCGATAATTGCCAGTGTGTGAAATGGGGAGGCTTGGATGCCTCCGCTTTAAAGCAGAGATGTCAATTTGGAAATCATAATAGAAGTGTCGTTTCAGAACACACAATTATTTTTTACAAAGAATAAGGGCTTGTCATCTCCCAGCCCTGGCATGCGCCAAGGCAGAGATCTGGGGCTTGCTGAGCAAGATGCAGAAATGAAGAAGGCAATATTGTATCCAAGTTTCTTTGGCCTCCCACCTCTTCATCCCCCTGAAAACATTGCCCTCTTTCCCCTGTGAGGTCTCTTTCGGCAATAAGCTGTCCAGGAGCATCAGTGGTAGTTTCCCAGGCAAGCAGCCAGCCTCTGACTTTATGACTTAACAAGCCTCCTAGGGACCAGGCTGCACTGCATTTATCAGGACAACTATGTCAGCACTTCAACCTGAAGCGCTTAAGTGACCGAAGGGATGAAGAGTGATGTAAGCAGTTTCTGAAAAACTAGTTCCTTCAGGAATTTCAGTGTGAGTTTTTGGACATCTAGAAACCTTGTCTGAAAGTCACAGGGTCAGTGAGGGGCAATCAGATATTTCTTCTTGCTTATTTTTCCAAGTCTACTTAGGCCTGCTGATTTATTCACTTAGATATTTATTGGTCTCCTATTGTGTGTTAATTAGGATGTGAGTTTTAATGGGGATAAAAAGATGACTTGGACCCAATACTTGCTTTCATGTACCTTGTAGTCCAGTAGCAGAGAGAAGAAGACATACTTACAAGGAACTGCAGTACAGGTGACTTGGGAGAAGGCCTTTTAAGAGAAGATTCAGATGCTACAGGGTGTGGGGGAAGAAAGGGTGAACTTCTGGCTAGAGGAGTCAGGTATTTGAGCTTGAAGGAGTTTTACAGACAGAGATGGGGAAGAACTTTCCAGAAAGAAGAAATGGCCAAGCTAAAGACAGAGGTGAAACAGTGAGGGTGTGTTTAGTTTAGCTAGAGCAATAGTTCTCAAAGTGTGGCCTGGGATCCCTGAAGTCAAAACTATGTTTATAATACTGAGATGTTCTTTGTCTTTTTCACTCTCACTGTTGCATGAGTGTTCAGTGGAGTTTTCTAGACACTACGTGATGTGTAATGAGGTTATCACTCTGATGGCCAATGGAATGTGTGCTTGTGTATTAAATTTTTCTCAGTTTTAATTTCAAATATAGTACATATTGATAGATAAAACCCATATAAACCAAAACTCTTTGGGGTCATCAATAATTTTTTTAAAAAATTTATTTTATTTATTTATTTTTGGCTGCATTGGGTCTTCACTGCTGCGCACAGGCTTTCTCTAGTTGCGGCGAGCGGGGGCTACTCTTCGTTGCGGTGCGCGGGCTTCTCATTGTCGTGGCTTCTCTTGTTGTGGTTGTGGAGCACGGACAGGCTCTAGGCACGCGGGCTCAGTAGTTGTGGCTCTTGGACTCTAGAGTGCAGGCTCAGTAGTTGTGGCGCACGGGCCTAGTTGCTGTGCAGCATGTGGGATATTCCCGGGCCAGGGCTCGAACCCCTGTCCCCTGCATTGGCAGGCGGATTCTTAACCACTGCGCCACCAGGGAAGCCCCATCAATAATTTTTAAGAGTGTTAAAGGAACTCTGAGACCAAAAAGTTTGAAAACGATTGGACCAGAGCATATAGTATGTTCAGAAGGAATGAGAAATTTGGCTGCAAGGCTTTGGGTGTCAAGCTGAGGAATTTGGATTTTATTTCCTAGGTGGAAGGGAGTTATTCCTTTGGGTTTGGCTTCCCTGAACTGAACTAGCAGATGCCACCCAGACATCAGAGCCAGACTGGGAAATTACTCTTCAGGCATGGGGCACCAGCATCTTAGCTTCTAAGAGCAACTTTCCTTATAAGTATATATAGGTCACAGAGTTTTAACAATTGATTGTTTCCAGTGATTGGAGAAGGTCTGTACATGTTTGTTGGCTTTAGTTTGTTGATTTTCTCTGTGATCTGACAATTAGTTAAAAGAATATCTTTAGGATATAGTTGTTTATTAAGGAAGAGTTGTCACTGGCTTGTTTATTTGTCTAGACTGGTACCCAAACTTTCTGCTTCTCCACCCAGATACCCACTGAATTTGAAACAAAGATTCTTTTCTTTTCTTTTTTTTTCCAGCCGCACTCTGCGGCTTGTGGGGGTCTTAGTTCCTGACCAGGGATGGAACTCATGCCCCCTGCAGTGGAAGCACGGAGTCCTAACTACTGGACCACCAGGGAATTCCCCAAAGGTTCTTTTCTTTGGGGTAACCCACCTCATCTGCCCTGACAACTTTGTTCTTTTCCAGAACTTTCTTCTACTACTATTTTTTATTGTTTTCCTAGTCATCAAAGGATACAGCTGATCTAGGGAACCGTTGTACATATTCAGAGTATTAATTAGGGAAGGAAGAAATAGTTGTATTCATTTAAAATATTAGGAATTTTACAGCTTGAATTGTGTTCCTATTGACTTATATTTTAGTAAGGCTTAATATTAATTTTTGATAACTTATTCTAGTGTGTAATACTTTGATTTCAAGTTTTTCTGTTACATTCCTTAGTGACTCCACCTTATCCTTCAAGGGATTTTATGTAAGCAAGTATTTTAGAGCATGGGTGGGCAGATTTTTTTCTGTAATGGGCCAGGTGGTAAATATTTTAGTCCTTTCCCTATCAGGACTACTCAACTCTGCCTTCCTAGCTCCAAAGCAGCCACAAACAATACTTTTCTTTTTTTTTTAATTAAAAAAATTTTTTTTAAATTTATTTTTGGCCGCATTGGGTCTTTGTTGCCACGCACGGGCTTTCTCTAGTTGTGGTGAGCGGGGGCTACTCTTCGTTGTGGTGCGCGGGCTTCTCATTGTGGTGGCTTCTCTGTTGCAGAGCACAGGCTCTAGGCACGTGGGCTTCAGTAGTTGGAGCATGCAGGCTCCGTAGTTGCGGCAAGTGAGCCCTAGAGCGTGCCGACTTTAGTAGTTGCAGCATGTGGGCTCAGTAGTTGCGGTGCACGGGCTCTAGGGCACGTGGGGTCAGTACTTGTGGTTCACGGGCTTAGTTGCTCCGTGGCATGTGGGATCTTCCCAGACCAGGGATCGAACCTGTGTCCCCTGCCTTGGCAGGCGGGTTCTTAACCACTTCGCCACCAGGGAAGTCCCCACAGACAATATTTAAATGAGTGGTTGTGGCTGTGTTTGGATAAAACTTTATTTATAAAAACAGGCAACTGGCCCAGTGCCTGTAGTTTGTCAAACCTGCTTTTTAGAGGCAACTTGCTATTTGAAGAAACTCTTTTTAAGAAGTGAGTAATTCTTTTGAAAATGAGTATTTTTCTCTTTAGTTTTCAGTGGTTTACTTTTAGATTTTGTATATTGGATATTTTAAATTTTGAAATAATTTCAGACTTGCAGAAAAGTTGCAAAAATAGTGCAAAGAATTCCCATATACTCTTCACCCACATTCCGTAAATATTAACATTTTACCACATTTGCTGTATCATTTTCTCTCTTTTGCTCTACCTGTATGTGAATATAGTTATGCCTTTATTTATGTATAGTTTTTGTATTTTATATATTTGTGATTATTATATTCTCTTAAATATTGAATTTTCTTAAAGTAGTGTGTAGTTTGATAGAACAGTGGCCTTTAGACTTAAAAAAAAACAACCTCTGTTAGTAAAAGGCTTTTGAGCAACCTGTGCATGTGTGTGTGTGTGTGTGTGTGTGTGTGTGTGTGTGACATTATGGTTATACATTTAAAATCAAAAGTTCTAATGTTTTCTTCCCGTTCTCCAGTGGATCAAAAGAGCAGAATCCCTGATGTACCTCACTTGAACACCACTGGTTTAGAGAATAAACCCAGCAAACTTGTAAAGAAAGGTTTTTTTTTCTCTGTCAGAGCTTCAATGACTCTTTAAAACATTTCTGAATAACAGGTCAGAATGAAATGGTAGCTTCAAGCTTGAACAAGTTTGTCTGAGCCCATCCTAAATCTTACCTGATTTCATATTACTCAACTACTTGATTGATCATTGTCAAGTGAAATTTGTGGTGGCCAGAGCAGAAAGCGCTCAGCTGCCATTCCATTCCTTTTTCTTGTGTCATTTCCCCATCTATGGCTCTTTGCAGGAAGCTAACTGTGAGAGAGAAAGATCTTTCTTTGAGTTTCCTAGGAGTGGTGGTGATATTTACTCGTTCTTTCTTTATTCAACACCAATTGGAGAAGTGTTTTTTAATCCCTCAGATAGTGTTTGTGTTGTAACTGTAGAGAACTTAATGTTTCATCAGTGATACGTGTATGGGGGTGCTATTCACAGTAATTGGCTCTCCTGATTTTGTGTATTAGCAGTTAAGATGCCGTATGTGTATGACTTGCTAGTCCACTATATTGCCTGGGGAGCAAATGGTGCCAACAGATTCTAGTAAGTAGGCACAGGGGATATATATATGTTCCAAAAGAACCTCATCAGGTACTCCCCAGAGACAAAACTTAACATTTTGGTATAACTCTGTTTTAAGACGCCTTCCTAATTAAGGTAAGGATTTAGGGTGGGAAGTAGAGTTTGCGGGATTATAAAATGGAATCATTAAAATTGAAATTGTCTAAACCAAGCTCTTCTGGTTCAAGAATCTCCTTCACAGCATCTCTAAAAAGTCATCTCATTTCTTTGAGTACCATCACTGTCTTGGCAGAGTAGGGGGTAATATTGGCCTCCTAATTTGGCAGGGTCATTTTTCAGGCAGAAGTACTTAAGAAGGATATATGTTGGTCACTCTGGAGGATGCCTCTTGTCAAAGGGCCTCTGCTTATTAAGCAGCCATTTGGAGGGTAACACGACAGGGCTCAATGAAATTCAAGACTCGTTCCAGAACCCTTTGGGATAGAACAAGCTTCTGGGTGTTCCAGGACAGTCAGCTGCTCCCAGATCTTGCTTCTGTTCTTCAGCTCCTACCTAATTCCTATAGGACAAATTTATTAGTAGTGAATATATGAAGGCCTACATTGATACTCTTCTCAAAATTTCGCTTTTCTTCTTTCTCCAGTCTGTGTACCTCTCACTATCCCTTCCTCTCACAAATAGTCCGTATTTCAAGATTCAAAGACATGCCATTATTTTATGTGCTCCTATGAAAGAAAAAAATCCTGCCAATTAAACTGTGTCACGCAATTATAAAATGTATCCTAATTTCAGACGCATTAAAACGTGGCGGGGGAAAGCGTGTCTTAGAATTGATGAAACACAGCATTTCTGCTGCTGTAAACAGTGATATCATTGAGGATTCAGGTTTTCAACCAGAGAGAAGTGTTTTATTGCTTTCTTCTCTTCCTCATTGGTTTCATTGTATTCACTCCCTTCAGTGGTAGGACTATTTAACTTGTCCTAAGTGTGGGGATTATAAGCCTTGTCTAGATCCAAAACATCATGTAACAGTTATTTTTCTGGGTGGGAAAGGTAGCAAGCCAGGTTGACAGGGCCTCTGCTGTATCTCTTTCCTAGGCTGTTACGGAAAATGCTTCGGTGAGCCAGTCGCTGGGATAAAGTGACTGAACATGACTATACCTAAAGCCAGCTGGTTTTAATAACAGTGAATTGAATTAACTCAATTGGAAAAGATTGGTAGCTGCTGTCCTTATCCTGCAGATCTGCTTTAAAGAAGAGTCCAGCAGGGAGCTGGAGACCTGCTCCTGGTAGAACCAGGCAAAATGCTGCTGGAGAGGAACAATATGCATTTCTTTCTGAGACCACTTCCTTTGAAATGTCTTCTATGGCAGGAGCTTGATTGGCTGCCAAGGCACATTTGAGTTGGGAAGCAGTGTGGCAGACATGGCAAACTGGGGGGCCCTGAGCCATGTTTGTCAGATGTGTTTTAACTGGCCCTTCCTGTACGAAAAGGAAAAAAATGTTTTAGCTAAAATGTAACAGGAGATTTCATGCAAAAGTCCAGATTTTTGGCTTCTCTTAAATAAATGGGAAGAGCCAGTGATACTGGACCTGCATTCTAGCTGGGACTCACAGTGGATACATGTACATAGTGGTTTGAAGCATTTTGGAGTTGACAGGCCTTCACTGGAGTCCTGGTGCTATCACTTGGTAGCTGTGTGCTGCAGTGCAATACACTTAACTTCTAGGCCCATTGATCTCATATATGTATTGTAATGCTTACCTTTCCAGGCTGTGGTGAGGTTTAAATAAAGAAGTAGATGTGAAGTGCTTAGTATTTGCCTGGCACTAAAAAAGTGCTCAATAAAATATGTGTGTAACACATATGATCATTGAATTGACAGTTGGGCTAGATTATATAGTTAGAGATTTTTATCAGTTGTTAAGAGAGCCGTAGGAGTACTCACAGAAAGGGTGTGGGCAGAGCAGAATGCGTAGAAGATAAGGGGCTGTGGATTAGGATGACATGCAGGAACTGAACACCAAGGTAAATGTTGGCACTACATGATAGTCTCTAGGTATGCCTCATTTTCCTGTCCCATGTTCATCCCAACCTCCTATTTGTCTATTGGAGGTACTGCAAATAGAAATAAGATCATGTCTCTAAAGCACTTGTTCATTTCTCACAGAAGAGCAGTATTCAGCATGATACAGTGGCCATATCCAGCGTAGGAGCTCTGGAGCTCTTCATTTACTTATGCCTCTAAGTGCTTATAGGAAGGATGTGATCCCAGATAAGAGGTGTTAGCTAGCTGCAAAGGGGGATGTTATTTATCTCTCCCCCCCATTTTTCCTTATGAATGACCTCTGAGTTGGTAATTGACAGGGATTATTGCCATTTTTTTAATCTCTGCTAGGAGGCTGCTGGAGTCTTCCCTCATTTCATTATCCCGTTATGATGGAGCAGGATCCAGAGAGCACCCAATTTACCCAGACCCAGCGAGGTAAGGCCAAAGTGAGAAATGGCACTAGGTGGGGGGAGGGACTGCCCTTGGGGTTGCCAAGCTGTTGGAAGCCCCATTCTGTGCCTCTCTGGTCCTGGTGCTCTTTTACTCTTCAGTTACAGTTTTGAGACAGGTGGTTCAGGTGATTGGGAAGTATTACAGGTAAGTGAACAGAATCTCTGGTGACAGAGGGTTGTGACTGAGCCCTTGTCCTTTGGGGCTCATTTTTGTAAGTGGGACACTAGAGGAGGGACCTGAGGAGGTTATTGGCAGAGTCACAGGATATTTCTTTTCTGCTCATCAGAGAGGCTGTTGCCATTCAGATGGACAGCCAAAAGGGAAACAAAAGTTTTTATTAATAGGGAAATCACAAATTAAAAACAAACAATTCTCTCTCATTTGAGAGAGTATTTAAAACATCAAAAGGCAGAAACCAAGTTCATTCAGATGTTGAAGTTTTGGAGACTATATGACGGAAGAGATGACTGACAAAAGGGTAACTGAATAAAACAAGTTGACATATTATTAAAGTGCTTGCCTTACCCCATTAGAAGACATTTGAAAAGTTCTTGAAGAGATAAAAAGAAAAGAATTCAGATGAGTTTAAGGCCCGCCTTTACCTTATACTGGTAACTCAGGACTGAGGATGGGGTGTTGAGTTGATATATAACATTTACTTATAGTGAGCAGCCCTTCGGGGTTGTCACAGCAGGACTTAATAATTCAGTTAATGATCCGAAAGGGGGATAGATAACCTGCACATTCTTTAGCAACAGCAGACCGCACATTGTGAGGCTTTGCCAAAAGAAGAGGGTAATTTATAATGGTGGGGTTGAAGTTAAGAGTGTAGGTCAGAAAAGGCTAAATGAGCTTTGCTGTAGATTAAGAATTTCAAGTCTGCAGAAACCTCTAGATCAAGTTGTTTCCAAGGTTATTGAGTGATTTTGTTGTTACTACAGATATGTCATGATACCGAGCATTCCTTCTGAGATACTAGTGAAAAGATTCCCTGTTATCCTCTTACTTCCTTTTCCGTACCCCAGAAATGGCAGATCAGGGAACATGGGGATTGATGACTTTAAAACGGGTAGGCAACTTAGATGATGACTGAAACAAGGAAGTTTACGTTAGTCTCTAGTCATATTTGAAAGTAATAAGCCCTAAATAAGAGAAGGAAATATTTTGCATGAATCAAATTCTTTGAAACCCTGAGAGAACTTCTTGCTGTGAAACAGTTTCTTTTAGGACAGTAATGGGAATCTCATCCCCAGAATTTTTAACCTGACAAAGTTTAATGGTGACTCTTAAAGACCATTCTTTGTCCTCCTTTCATGTAATAAATTTGTTATTTATTCCTACTCAGATCTCTTTATCACAGAAAGGCCAGACTTTGTGGTGTTGTTATTTTTACATTTTCCCTTTAAACACAAAAAAGGGTTTTTTGGAGGGGGAAGTATTCTTTCTTGAAGAAAACTTGAGGAGTTATTTAAAATATTCACTTGGAACACTTTTAGAGTTTGATAATTATCCACTCTTCAGTAGGAGGATGATTGTTACCTCATTACTGGTTGTTTAATTTCTTTTTCCTCTTAGATTTCACCCTGCCTAATATATATAGGTCAAAGCCTTTATGAGACATGTCAGCATTCAGATCCTTAGCTTCCCTCTGGATACCTAAAAAGATGAAGCTGTGATGTACTTGTACTTAATAATTGTGAATCCATTTTTCTTTACCATTGATGCACAGTTTTGTAGCTTAGGGAATTCCTGTCCAATGGTGAAATTAAACAATTGAGGTTACCTAGTGCTGAATTTTTACCCCTACATAAAAGGACAATCTTTATTTATTGTTGTCAGCATCAACATTATTTCTACCTCTATCACCATAATATAATTTTTCCATTAGTTAAGGTAGGCTATCAACTCAGTAATGAGTGTATTTATGGTCACTTTTCAGAATGTTTTCTAAAAAAAGAATCTTCATTCTCCTCTTAAAATTTTTTTTTAACATTCTTTTCTGCTCTGACTGACTTGAGAATTTAACCAACAACTATTGATTTCTACTGGAAGATTTCTGTATATTTGGTAGCTATAGGAACAACTCAAGAGTATTGGCTTCTGTCTGTTGAAAATTTAGGGTTCTTGATTCATCCTTGCCAAATGCATGGGAACAGGTGCCCAAAGAGACAGTGAAAGTTCCACAAGTTGAAACTTTAAATCTTATACTCTGATGATCTTGGGCAAGGCCTCTGTACGTCCCATGCCCACCTACTGTATAAAGATAATTTGGATTCAGAGGTGCCAAATGCAGCATATTGTTCCATAACACAGACTTATGAGTTCCAAAGATTGTCACCTGGGCTGCTTGGAAATTCTGTTTGATGGTTGGCGAGAAGGACACCACCTCTGATGACAGGCATTTCAGAGGCAGCCCTGTTTCGTGTAGCAGTTGACTGCAGGATCTCCTTTGGTCTGAGTGATTAGATTTACTGAGGATTTACCTAGAGGCTTACTTTGTCCAGGGGTAATGAAAGGTCAGGCAGCAAGATGTTTGTAAGTACTTTTCGTACCATTTGGATGTAAGTATTTCCATTTCCATTCTCAATCAGTTTTTCCAGATTTCCATTAAAAAAAAAAAAGTTACATGCTTTTTTTTCCTTCTGTATTCAAACATTATAGACGTTAAGGTCCCTAGAAATCCTTATCAGGATTGCTGTGTTTCATTTTTTTGTTCTAATTACAGAAATAAATATTTTTATATACATATTAGTATATACATACCATTCTTTAATTTTTCCCCCACTTAAAATTTTATTTTAGAGGGCTTTCATTGTGCATATGTAGGGATGTTCTTTTCAATTGTTATATAGTGTTTCTTTGTATAGATATAATTTATTTAATCTGTTGGTGGGCATTTGGGGTGTTTCCCAGTTTTTCACTAGTGCCAGCAGTATATATATCTCTTCGTATC
Source organism: Balaenoptera musculus (assembly GCF_009873245.2). NCBI lineage: Eukaryota > Metazoa > Chordata > Mammalia > Artiodactyla > Balaenopteridae > Balaenoptera > Balaenoptera musculus. The sequence goes on along the minus strand of NC_045792.1, from coordinate 95,620,687 downwards.
CTGGTGTGTTTCTGTAGGATAAAATTACTAGTGGAATTGTTGAATCAAAGTTGGCAGGTTTTAGGTCTTGGGCAGGTTTTAAGTCTTGAAATTTCTTAGTAATCCACTTAATATTATATATAAAACATTTTTCTGTTACTGTTCTTCTCAGTTCACAGCCTCAAATTATATGCGTTGTGAAAGATGGAGGAAAAACTTGAGAAAGAAGGGAATGTGCAAATTGTATAGGACACTAGATATTTTCATGGAGTATGAAGACGGTGAACCATAGCTGGAAGAATATAGACTTTTTACTAATTTAAAGTAAATTAAGTCTTTTAACACTAATTACTGAGAACAGCCATTGTAAGGGAGAAGAAGAAGAGTGACTGTTGTCTTCTGTGTTGCTCAGTGCCCATGTAGCCTCTGATGCTCTGTCGTAAGAAATAGAAAAAATCTGTTTTTTTCTTTTAGATTTTCTGTTCTCCTGAGTATATTTTACTCTCAGTCTCTATCCTGAATATTTTCTCTGTGCTAAAATATCTGGATAATCTGTAAAGGAGAGATAAGAGGTTCAAAGGGATACTCTTAAGGAGCTAGGACAAATCTGGAGTGACAAGTATTTGTTGGAGAAGAAAGGAGTCCTGGTGAAGGTGATGCCTGAAGATGCCTTCTTTAGTCATCTTGGGTTCACCATCTCTTGGCCTGTTTTCTCATCTGTAAAGTGAAAGAAGCTGTGGTCCCTTTCATTTCTTATATTTTGAATATGGATGATTGAGGAAAATCTGTGAATCTGTATAAAGGGCACCCTGAGAAGTTAAAAGAGGTCCCTTAAGAAACTAAAGGAAAGGTCCAGTGTTAAACTCTTGGAAGGGGCAGCTGTTGATCAGATGATGACTGATTAAACAGCCTGTTTGCCTTATCTCAGAACAGAAACACTGGTGGTAGTCTGATAAGCATATTGTGCAGTACAAACCTCCTGGTGAGTTAAATGCCGTTTATTTTTCATGTCTCCAGAGTTCGCCTCAGCAGGGAGATGTGATGGGAAAGCTGAATTTACTGTCTTTCACAGTATTCCCCACATTAGTGCTAGTTTGTGTTTGTTCATCTCTGTTTCTCTCAGATTATCTCCTGCTGCGTACTATGCCCAGAGGATGATCCAGTATCTCTCACGGAGAGACAGTATCCGCCAGCGCTCTATGCGCTACCAACAGAACCGCCTCCGTTCTTCCACCTCCTCCTCTTCCTCAGACAACCAGGGTCCATCAGTAGAGGGAACCGACTTGGAATTTGAGGACTTTGAGTAAGTATATATTCAACTTGCTTTCTTCCCCCTCCTCCCGAGCTGTGAGTGCTTCCAAGTTGGCCACTGTCTGAGCAATAGTGGTTTGACATTCTTGCTTCAAACCCCTAAGTTATTATTTATGAGAAGTAGGATGGGGTGAGGGACAGAGGGTTAAAATGCCCAGGGCACTCCCACCTCTGGTAGTTGCACTGCTGATTCCCTGAAGCCTCTGGGAAGAGACAGCCCATTGGGCCCCAGGCCAGGCTGGGAGAAGACGGCCGCTGCTCTTTAGGCAACTTTTTAATTTCCCGTTTGCGTGAACAGTGACTGTGGAAGTGCTTCATGTGGACTGTCTTCATAACATCAGGGAGGCAGGAGGGTTGGTGTTTTTTCTCTTAAGCAGAGTAGATACAGAGATTAACAACAAAGACAATACTCGGATTTCCCTAGGAGACAGATTCTCTCAGTACCCTTAATCACACTGCTTCTCTGAGGTCCTACTCCTTTGCCCCTAAACGTTCTCGGTCTCCCTCCACCCCCAGTAAGGATCCTTTGGAGGTTGCCTGTCAAATGAACGTGGGGGTTGAGAGGTGATTCCTTGCTCTTCTAGTCTCTTTGAGCGGTTGGCTGGGGTACGGGGGTGAGCTAAAGGAGCAGCGTCAGCCCCGGGCTCCAAGATCAAGCTCCCCAATCTTCCTGCTGGGTTTTACATTCTCTGACCTGCTGCTCCTGACCTTTCTAGCCATGCATTGTGTTTCTTTCCATCCTGAAACTGAGCTTTCCTGGCTTGTACCAAATTGGACATTTGGCTCTTGCTTTGATTCCTATATTTTGATATTCTCAAAACATGCAGAATAAGAGGGAAGGGTGGTTAAACATTTTTCTTTCCCCGTCTTTTTTGCTGGCAGTACTGGAATAGGGCAGCCTGTCAGTCATCTTCCTTTTTTTCCCCCTTCATCTTGACATAGCCTGGTCAGGTCAGGGATCTTAAGAGCTCCTGCCTCCCTTCCACCTTCCTCTTTCGTGAGCTGAATGAATAGTTCGCCAGGAGCCATCTTGCAGTGGAGCTTTATGAAGTGTTTGAGAAATATCTTTGCCAGAGAGGACCAAGAAGGTGGGAACACCCTTTGTACCAATTGGCCTTCCCGAGACAATCCTTAAACACACTGGCCAATTGTGTACTGGGAAGCAGAAGGAACACTCAATGGGAGGCTCATTCGTCTGAGGAAGATGTAAATGTGAAAGAAATGCAGGGATGCCCTCAAACAGCTGTGCTGTGGCAAACGGAGCAGGGGTGGTGGGAGAAGGGCCCAGCTGCTCTGTGACTCTCAGATGTGTCCTTCTGCCTTAAGTCCCCGCTGGGGGAAGATGGACGTGGGCACAGCAGTGAAGGGAGAGTCTCCACTCCTTTAGCCAGGCAGACACCTGTAGGGAAATATGTTCCCCTGTAGAAATGATTATTTTTCCAGCACCGGGGTCTATTCAGGGAAGCAGTTTCAACGCACAGTGCCAAGGCTGCTGGGACTTAGTGCTGCTGAAAAGCCTCGGTAATCCCATGGAGCTCTGGGAGTCAGTGCAGATTGCATAGCCCTCTCTCCACGCATGTTTGGAAGGCTGTTATCTCTTCGCAGTGGTGAAACGTGGGGCTCATGCCTTTGAGCTGTATCTTGCCTCGTGACTTGTCCTTCACAGTGGAGTTCTGGGTTAGTTTAAAATGTTCTGTTCTCATCTTACCTTCTCTTTCTTCTGTTACCACCTCCTCCCTTTCCCCTTCCTTCCCCCTTGATTTTCCTGTGTCAGACTGCCTCCTCCCTGTGCTCCCCACAGCCCACCTGTGCTCTCGCCTCCCCCTGGCTTCAGCGCAGCCTGAATTTACATCACCCTCTTCACCTTTAATGCACTGACTTAGCATTGTATTGCTCCCTGGTTAGTAACAATGGGCTGGTTTCTCTAAAGCCCCTCCGAAAGTCCCTCCCCTTGGTCTTTGCCTTTCTTGTGGGGCTGAAGCAGACTATAATCTTGTTTTTAATAGCAGCTGTGGATTAGTCACCTCAATATTAGCAGTCCAGGTCTTCTAGTGAAGGATGTTGCTGGCTGGTTGATGCTGAGTTACCGTCTGTTCATTCTTTCTCTGTCTTTTTCCCCACCCTCCTCCCCCTACTGTAAACCGAGGGCTGCTTGTGGTTGTGCCTCTTCTCTTAATTTCTAAGTACTCTGAGGAGAGAGAAAGTGAGAAATTAGGGAATGTACCAGCCCATTTTAATTTCTCTGCCCCAATCCTTTTCCTCAGCTTTGATAACTAGAAAGAAAGTTACAGGCGTATACAGTCATAATTTATAGTTCTTTCAAGTACAGAGAAGCTGATTAAGTTAGATATGGCCTGGAATCCTAACACTTAGGGTACCATTAAGAGAGACTGTTCTACTGGGTTTCCTCACCTTCACAGCACAGCATGGTCTTGCCTTTGCCACCCCACTCCGACCTCTTCACTCTCCTTCCATTTGCTAAGTCATAGATCATTTTGCCATTCTCTAGCTTGTCCCATCCAGGTGTATAGGGGCCTCAGAAAACAAAAGGGAGACGTTACGCAGATCCCATCTTTTTTGGTTCTCTTTCATCATCCATTGAATGAAAGGTATCAGCTATCATATTTTTCATGTATACTAATTTATAACATACACAACATTTGTAGTATATATAAATATACGAATATACATATATCTTTTAAAATCTTGTTTACTCCTTATAATAACCCAATGAGATAGTTGTTCATTTCATTGTGGTGTTTTTTAAAATAAGGATACAGAGGCTTGACCAAAGTCAGACATGTCTAAGATTAGAGATCAGGAGCAAGCATGTTTAGTGTCTGACTTTAGTGTCCTGCAGATTTAAAAACCTTTAAAAATGATGTACAACCATATTTGAGCCCTTGCTCCATGAGCTTGCTGTGGAACAAGACTATCTAGATTTATCGCTAGGTAAGATAGGTTTGAAGGTTGGTCAACATCACGTTAAACTTTCTATTCTTTTGTGCTCTGGATTAATGACCATCTTCCCAGGCAGGCATCTTCTCCTGTCATTTGTCTCTGTCTGCGGCAAGGATTGAGACTGCAGGGTCCCTGTGTTTATCAAAATGCACAAACAGGACATCCAGAAACCTGCTGTCAGGAGGTCTGTCCTGAAGCCCTCAGCATCTGTCTTTGCATAAAGATGTTCACAAGCAGGGTAAAGGTGTGGCTGCCCCTGACCCTGCTGTCTGCCTCCTTCTGAGCTCAGACCACCTGCTAGAATGTAGATGGCAAATAAGCATAAGGAAAACTCACATTTTTATTTTCACCATCCCTTTGGAAAGAGGGAGGGAGGCTTTTATGAAGCCCAGGTTGAGTGCTGTGTTCCCGTAGTTTCTAAGACCTGCAAAAGAGGTGGTACCTGTGACTTTATGACGGTTGTTCAAGCTACCCTCACCCCCCCCCCCTCATTTTATCTGTTATTCTAAATGTAATTATAATCCTAGAATCATCTCCAGTTCATCTTCTTGCCTCTTTTTTTTACTTGCTTTGCCTTCCAAGGCAAGGATACCCTGAGCTAATGACAGTCAGAACTGGAGAAGCTTCAGATTAGATCAGTCACAAATATCTCCAACACTGCGTAATTATATTCAACTTCTTTTTTTTTTTTTAATTATTTATTTGGCCGCATCAGGTCTTAGTTGCGGCACACGGGATCTTTCTTTGCAGTGCGCAGGCTCTTTGTTGCAGCACGCAGGCTTTTCTCTAGTTGTGGCGCGTGGGCTCTTAGAGTGCGTGGGCTTAGCAGTTGCAGCGTGCGGGCTCTCTCGTTGTGGTGCGTGGGCTCCAGAGCGCGCGGGCCTAGTTGCCCCACAGCATGTGGGATCTTAGTTCCCCGACCAGGGATCGAACCCGTGTCCCCTGCATTGGAAGGCAGATTCTCAACCCCTGGACCACCAGGGAGGTCCCTCAACTTCTTAAAAATTGTTGCCAGCACAGAGAGAACAAGTCCTTCATTCACAGTTGTGGCACTGGTCTGTACTTGGGGAAAACATCTCAGTGAGAATTCTGGTCTTTCAGCCTAGTCTTTCAGATGAAGTGTCTTGAAGTCAGTTACATTTATTTTATTAACTCTTCTAATTTATCTCGTTGTATTTGGGTTCCTTTTACCCAGAAATCCATATTGTGACCAAATATGCAAAACTGTTTCATTGTGAAATGAATGACAGTCATTTCTGGTTGCCCAAGATGGGTTCTGGTTCCTTAGTTTGGCATGATATGTTCTAGCAGTACCACATACACATGTGCGGAGGAGCCTCAACCAGAAGGCTATCATGGTCCCCTTGCTAGACACCTTCTAGCAAGGAAGTCATTAAAAGGTCTTCTTGGTACATAATGTAGCCGAGGACAGTTCTGAAGGCTGTCACTCAGTTCTGCCATCTGATTGGGTGTGGCATAGAAGTTACTCGCCTTTATAGTTCAGAATTTAATATTCTTCATCTGCCCTTTTGCCATTAATGAAATTTAATTGAGTCACACAGAGAAAATATGTTAGAAACCCGATGATGTTACTCTTATCATCTGTCTATAGGTGAAATCCTGACAGCTTTGTGAGACTCATATACTTGTGTCAAGTTCTCATGGCTAGAAATTCCAGGAGAGTGAAGCCACATGTCCTTGGTAGTGTTTGCCCCTGCTCTCTCTCCTGTGCCCCAAATTTCCAGGACTCCTATGGGAGTCAGTGATTACTAATAGCAGATATGTTACTTGTAGCCGAGAAAGGGAAGGGCAGATCTTCAGAGCAAGAAGTCGTGTACTTCATTCTGAAATGGGGTTGCCTTTGTCTCTTCCTTTGACTTACAGACCATAATCTCTTTGATATTAGAAGTGCAAGAGAAACTATAAGGGAACACGCTGTAAAGTGACTATTCTCTTTACAGACTGGAACCTGCCAAAGCAGTCAAGGATCAGGCAACCAGCTACAGTTATTGAGTGGTGGTATTGTATAGAAGTAGTTCTTAAAGTGAGATGAGATAAGAAACCATTCACTTCCTTTTTACCAGAGTTTTAAATGATTTCATTTAATTGATATTTGTGGTGGTTGATTGTTTTTTACAGCGTGGGTTTATAAAAGAGAAAGTCTTAAAATAGGACTTTTCTCCAGATATACTTAGAAGAAAGGCAAATAAATGCATAGTCATAGAAACATGAAACAGCATGGAGCATGTCAGGAATTCCCTTGTTGACAAGTATGGTCAGGTTGTGAAGTCCAAGATACAGGAGGAGATGAGCCCCGAGAGTTAGAGTGGCACCAGATCTTGGGGAGTCTTGTGTGCCTTGCAAAGGAGGAGAACTTTACCCTGCAGATGAGGGGGAGTCACTGAAGAGTTTTAAGCTGTGGAATAACATGATCAGATTTTTACACAATATCTTATAAGATAGACTGTAATAAGGTACCCCTAAAGTACAGGACAGCATTGTATGAAGGGAGAGAGTACTTGGGGAGATGTGAGAAGGCTTCATGGGTTTCAGCTGGGTGTGAAGACCCCATAGGACTTTGACGAATTGACGTAGAGGATGGAAGTAGGGAAGGAGATTCTAGACAAAGGAGCAGCTTAAACAAAAGCCCAGACACAGAAGATTTACAGCGTTTGTTCGGAGACCCTGCATACATCTGTGGTTAGAGCAATGGAGTATTTGTACTTTGAGCGAGAAGATCAGAAAGACATGGACTGTGGAGGGCCTGGAGTGCCTGGCTGAGAAGTTTCAACCTTGTTTTTGTCTAGGGACAGCCATTATTCAACACGTGTTTTAGACAGCGAATTCTGACAGCGGTTGTTAGGCAGGTGGCAAGTATATGGATGCAGGAGAACCAGTTAGAAAACAGTGGGCAAAATACATACGAGAACATATGAGGACTGAATGTTAAGTATTGGACATAAGAGGCCTTGGTGTTTTGTAAGAGTGGGGCCTGTTTGTGAATGTTCCTGGGGAGATGAGCTGTGTGAGAGCTCAGCTGCCTCACTTCCTACTTCTCCAAATAAAATGTTGCCAGAGTCCTTTTTTACTCTTACTGGAACTGATTTTGAACTAAGTTTATAAAGTAGCAAGTGACTCCCAGAACAGCTGTGATTGGAACTGGGATCTCTTGTTAGTGCCCACTGGTCCCCAGAGCCTGACAACTATTGTCTAGGGAATAGCCCTGCGGTCCAGTTTTGGCTGAGCCTGTGATATGCCATTTGATCTTTGGCAAGTCCCTCTCCTACCCTAGGCCTCAATGTCTGACCTTGTAAAATCAGATTAGATAATCTCTGAAGTTTATTTTAGCCCTAAAGCTCTTGGATCTTTGTTGGAGCTAACTAACTATCTTAGAAGGATTTCCCTTGTACTCAGCAGAGGTAGAATAATGAAAAGTTTCAGAAAAGTGGAGAGACTTCCTGAGGATTAGGAATAGGATATCTGGCACCTGTGGAGCCCCAATATATTTATAAAATATATGCCTACCTGAATTCCAGCTCTTTCCTGAGGATTTTGAGCCTATTGCTTAGAAATATATAATATTGCTTGGCAGCTTTAGAATTAGTATTCTTTCTGGGCAACTAAAATACATATGAATATTTATTATGAGGAATGCTAGGAGAAGAGAAAGAAAATGGAATATGTCTGGATTTAAAGAATTAAACAGCTGTGAGGGAAGAGGGGGAAAGGAGGATAACTATCACTTAGAGAAATGTATTTATTTTTTAACATAAAATGCACAATAGGAATATGGATTTGCATAATACATGCAGATGAAATTAAAGGTAGAACAAGAAAGGAGAGGACTTCCCTGGTAGCGCAGTGGTTAAGAATCCGCCTGCCAATGCAGGGGACATGGGTTCAAGCCCTGGTCCGGGAAGATCCCACATGCCGCGGAGCAACTAAGCCCGTGCTCCACAACTACTGAGCCTGTGCTCTAGAGCCCGCGAGCCACAACTGCTGAGCCCGCGTACCACAACTACTGAAGCCCGCGTGCCTAGAGCCCGTGCTCCGCAACAAGAGAAACCACGGCAATGAGAAGCCCGCGCACCGCAACGAAGAGTAGCCCCCGCTCGCCGCAACTAGAGAAAGCCTGCACGCAGCAACAAAGACCCAATGCAGCCAAACAAACAAATTAAAAAAAAAAAAAAGAAAAGAAAAAGAAAGGAGAGGAATTTGTAAGTGGTAATTATCTGTTATATTACTATTCCTTGGAGAAAAATTAAGGCTCTGAAGTTCCAAGAGACCTATGCTATTAGGTATCCCCTGTGAATGATATCAGCTGGGCCTGTGCCTTCCTCCCAGAAATCTAGCCCTGACATGCGTGCACAGTCCTTCGAAGTCGAGTCTAGAGCCTTACTAATAGCACCCGAGTAAAGAAAGGACTTGGTCAAGATCACTGTGCCATCCAAGGACAGGAACACCAGCTAGACCTTCTGTTGTCTGGAGATTGAGTAGAAACCGAAGAGCACAGGGAAACAAGTATTTTTTTAATGGTCTAATTTTCAGCACAGTCAACTGTGTATTGTCAAGAAGACAATGGCCTTTTGAGCTTTGTGCTGCCAGAGCTTCATTTACAGAGACCCAAGTCAGAGCCGTTTGTCACTGAGTAGTAATGGCAGCCTGACTGTCTGGTTAGGACTCAGACAGCAGTCTGTAGGTGTATTTTACATTCCTTTAAATTACAGCCTCTCTCTGAGGCAATTAATCCCAGGCATTTAGCAAGAGTAGCTGCTGTGTTTCTCCCTTGTTCCATAGATGCATTTTCTTGTATTTGGCACTTGTCTTGGATGCTTGATTGTTTGAAGGGTGTTTTTTCCACAAAATCTTTTATGAGAAAGTCTTATTTTTTTTCCCCCTCTCCTTCCCAAATAGCCTTCTGAGAGTTAATCAGAGATGCACAGAGTTCAACAACTGGGAAGGCCATTAATAACTCAGCCAGCTTCTATCCTGCTGGCTTAAAGGCAGCTTCTGGCTGATGAAATTGATGAGGATTTCTCTGGTGGTTCCCTGAAAAGTATTCTGGTGAGAAAGAGTCCTCCAGTGATAGAGGAGTGGTACCAGCGAGATTGCATACTCTGGTCTTCACTGTTTTTGTTTTTGTTTTTTTTTAAGTAACCCCGTTGAAAAGGGCATGGGCTATGTTATGTTAGGCCCAGTATTTAGCACCCTCCATTATTCCTAAGGTAAACTGTCTCTCTGGGTCTGCCTTTCTCCCCCTGTTCATCTGGCAAACATCTTCTAATCTTTAGTCACTGCCTAAATTTGCCTTCTTCATCTCGTGGAGGCTTGCTCCATGTTGGTCTTGTATCAGCACTGAAGTGAGTGTCAGAGTCCTTGTAGTTTTCTAAATTGAACATTATTTTAAGTACTTTTAATTTCTTTGCCCTTTTCTTGAAACTCTTAACCACTCTTCCTCTCCCCTCACTTCTACCCCGCCCCCTCCCTTGCAGATATCCTTTGCATTGAAGTTTGTTTCCCCATCTCAGCTCCTTATTTTGAATTTTCCCTTCTTTCTAGACTATAGAAGCTAGAGTCATTAGTTGCTCTTTTCACCTCTAATTTATTTAGAGCCATGCTTTTGGTCAGGGATTTTTGTGTGCCAGCATTAAAACCTGGGGCTTTTGCCCTCTACTTGCTTAACTTGTCCTGTGGTTGGACATTCTGGCCTTTGCCACCTTACCCATTCATGTTTTAAGTTTTTCCTGGTCAGGAAATGTTTGAGCTGTTCTAGGCTATTTTCTCCTAGATGCCTGTGTTTTTTTCTCCCATAGGCAGCATCTCATTTGCGTGTTCACCACATTTCACGTTTTACTAATTGTTCTGTGTACAATTCTGTCATTTCTCCTTCTTTGCTAGTGTGCTCAACACTTTCAATTTGAAGTCTTCTCTACATTTTATTGAGATGCTGTTTAACTCCTACTTCCCCATCATTAGTCAAGATGTTAAGCTGAGGACCAGCAGATACATCTCCACTCACTTAATATTATTGCCTCTTTTGCGGTGCCTAATGTAACCATCAGTCTGAGACTGCTTGTATCTGAGCCAGCTGGTTTTCCTATATATATATATATATATATATATATTTATATATATCTTCCGGTAATTTCTAAATAACATAAAGCCATTATCTCTGGCCATGTTTTGCCCTTCCTCCTCCCTTTTTTTTTTTAGACGGAAGGAGAAATTGAATCAGAAAGAAGTTAATTGTTTTTAGGTTTTAATAACAATTAAAAGAGGCTTGTGAAATATGTCATAGGAGCCAAATTTTCTCCCAGCCCTGGCATTTGTCCATTTTTCTAAGTTATCTTCATATGTCCTTTCACCCAGCTCTGTGTCATGTTTGATTCTGGCAACTGCTGATCAGTACTGTCCCTGCACACCCCTCTCCTTCCCTGCTCTTCAACTCTGCTAATGCCAGATAGAGTACTGTTTATTGTCCAGAGAGAGAGGGCTCTTTGGCCCTTGTTCAGAAGTAAATTGTCAGCTCCACAACATGGTTCTGGGAAGGCCAGCTCTTTTTTAGCTGTAGAATAAAGTAATTGGATTTGTCCCATGATGCTTCTTTCTATAACTTAATTTTCAACCTTTTTGAGGCTTAGGACCCTCCCCCCCCCCACCTTAGGACCCTTCTTTTTTTTTTTTTTTAATATTTATTTATTTTATTTTTGGCTGTGTTGGGTCTTCTGTGCGAGTTGGGTTTCTGTGCGAGGGCTTTCTCTAGTTGCGGCAGGTGGGGGCCGCTCTTCATCACGGTGCGCGGGCCTCTCACTGTCGCGGCCTCTCTTGTTGCGGAGCACAAGCTCCAGACGCACAGGCTCAGTAGCTGTGGCTCACGGGCCTAGTTGCTCCGCGGCATGTGGGATCTTCCCAGACCAGGGCTCGAACCCGTGTCCCCCGCATTGGCAGGCAAATTCTCAACCACTGTGCCACCAGGGAAGCCCCTTAGGACCCTTCTTAACTTCAGTATGTGTTCTAACTTCTCTCATGATAATTAGTTGTACTTTTAGTGCCCATCCGTAAGTAAAATATACTGTTAAGAAAAGCTGTCATGAATTCACTTGTACTTCTAACCGAGTTGGTACTTTGATCACAGCTTGAATCTACATATACTTGAAAAATAATAATATACTTAATTTGGGAGCTGTCTTATTTGCTTGATATTCAGCTACTCCTTATAATAATTTGTGGGTTCCCCAGAGCTGCAGTCTACTGGTCAGGAACTTCTGATCTCGTTGTTCTTTATAATCCCCTTTTCACTTTCCATGTGGTCTTATCTCTCTTTCCTTGCCTCTCCCTTCATCTGTAGAGTTTCAAGTCAAAGGAATATGATACGTTAAAGAAAACAGTAATATGCTTTCTCTTCTGGGAAAATAAAAACCAAGTACTGACTTTTAATGGATCAGCTTCCAATATCCCTGATATTGATTTGTGTCTAAATGCTCAGCATCCAGTTCCACCAAGATATAAAAACCTTCCTAGGCTTTCATTTCTGGTCTGTAAGGGTCCCAGTAGTACAGTTGAAAGCCAAAGTGTTGTCTTAACTTTGGTTACAGTGCCAGTTTGAAGATTATCTCATTAAATTGAAGATAATCCAAAGGAAGAATTCAGAAAATACCCCAAATCAAGCTCTCAAGAGGTTCATTTATTTTGTGGAGTTGGTTAAGCAGCTAATTAACTGCTCTATCCAGCCAGTGCCCTTTGGCTTATTGTTCCTTTGATGCATTGGAAACTAAGCCACGTGAAGTTTCTGTCTTCTCTTGTAGGAAGCAGTGAAGTGTAGTGGAAAGAGCAAGGGCTTTAGAGTCAGATGGATCTTCCTTGAATCTTGTCTCAACCACTTACTAGTTGGGTGACCTTGGGCATTTGCCTCTCTGGTCCTTAGTTTCCTTATCTGTAAAACAGATCTAATGAGACTTAATGGGAAACTCGGAAGATTAAATGGGGTAACATATTAATAACCTTTGTATTAGGACTTAGTAGATATTTAATAAATGGTGTTTATTACCATTACTTTAACAGACCATAAAGAAAACACTAGACTTTTTTCTTTTTAATCAAATGACCGAGCTTAGGATTGCATTGTCTAATAATCTTCATCATTGTTAATTTTTCAGTCTCTAAAAGAAAGGACTGCCTAGTCTTTTTCTTGTGTTGTTTTTCTTTCACATATCCATGATTTTTCCACACCAAGGACCTAAACAGATTTAAAGATAACCATTTGTTGAATGAACTTGATGGGAGAATTCTTCTTCCTTCAAGATCCCCCGAAGCCAAAGTTTCTCTATCTTTCAATCTAGAAAAAGACATTTATATACATATCCATTCCAAATCCCTTTAGAAGATCTAAACTTGGCTTCAATTTCAGTTCTGCAGAGTTCAGAGACCACATTGTTTCAAGAGAAATCTTCCTTCTTACTGAACTGTTAGTAAATGCTCATAAATATTTTAATTGAGGTACTCCAGAAACGCAGTATATTAATGTGCCACCCAAATTAGTAAGCAACCAGATGACTAATTTCTCTGGGACCTTCACCTAAGTGTAGGAATTTAGTTTGTGGGATGTCTGTCTTTTGGGCTGGTGTCTGTTTCTGCTTTAGTGACTCTCTTAGGTGTAGTCTTTTTGTTTTCTCCAGGGACAATGGTGACAGATCCAGGCACCGAGCTCCACGAAATGCCCGGATGTCTGCACCTTCACTTGGACGCTTTGTCCCAAGGTAAGAACTGGATAGTCAACTTTTATGAGAGACTTTTCTGAGGGAGGCTTTATGAGAGCCTGGGATTTTTAAACCTACTTTCTGGTCTGGATTGTCCATATCTGGAATTATTTCCTAGTGAGCCTACAGTCCAGCCCTGCCACCTAAAAACTTGACAGGAAATGATTAACCACAATGAAAAGACATAGAAAAATGGCATTGGGAGCATCCTGTTCAGGAATAGAAGCCCCAGGAAACTGTAGAAGAAAGATTGGAAGAAGATACAAATGTGTGAAAAGAATTTTACTCTGCTCTAGGTTTCTGTGGATTCCTAGGCTTAGTGGATCCCTTATCTTTGATTGTTGAGGGTTGGTAGATTGTATATCTCCTTTGTTTTAAGGCAGTCTATAGTAGGCTTTTAACATGTGATTCCTTCATGTAGGCATTTTTTAAAATTAATTTTTATTGGAGTGTAGTTGCTTTACAATGTTGTATTAGTTTCTGCTGTACAGCAAAATGAATCAGCTATGCATATACATATATCCCCTCTTTTTTGGATTTCCTTCCCATCTTATAGGCGTTTCTTGCTGCCTGAGTACTTGCCTTATGCTGGGATTTTTCATGAACGTGGACAGCCTGGCTTGGCTACTCACTCTTCTGTTAACAGGGTCCTGGCAGGTAAGGAGTTGTTTCTTTGGATTTTGAAAATTTAAAGGGGGAGGGAGCCGGGTAAAGCTTTCCCCTCCTTTACCTATGTTGATGTGATGGCATCTTGGCATCTGGCTGAAAACTCTTTTTTAAGGTCTTGTACTTGGTTCCTTACTTCAGGGCAGGAAACTACAGATTGAGGAAAGCTGCTTCTTTTGCCCATTCCCACTTCCTTCAGACATCTCTTTTTTAATTAATTAATTTATTTATTTATCTATTTTTGGCTGCGTTGGGTCTTCGTTGCTGCACACGGGCTTTTCTCCAGTTGCAGCGAGCGGGGGCTACTCTTTGTTGCGGTGCGTGGGCTTCTCATTGCGGTGGCTTCTCTTTGTTGCAGAGCACGGGCTCTAGACACGCGGGCTTCAGTAGTTGTGGCACATGGGCTCAGTAGTTGTGGCACGCAGGCTCAGTAGTTGTGGCACACGGGCTTAGTTGCTCCACAGCATGTGGGATCTTCAGGGATTGAACCTGTGTCCCCTGCATTGGCAGGCAGATTCTTAACCACTGTGCCACCAGGGAAGTCTCTTGGTGTATCTTTAATAAGCATCTTTATTTAAAAAATTCAAATGACATTACGTTTTGGAAAATCTGGGCCACGTGATGGTTAAAGGTAGAGAGCGATCTGTGTGAGACAGTAGCGCTGTCGGGCTGGGGGAATATGATTTCTGACCAAGCTGTTGTGGCAGCTGGTAGGCCATGGGACTTGGCTTCCTTTAAGTAGCAGTATCCTTGACCCAGTGTCAAGGCCTAGAAACCCCAGAGGCCTCAATGGTTTCTCTCTACTGGACACCAGGGCTTCATAGACCCAGGCTTGGTTGGGGAGTAGACTGCACCATGGTGACTGTACCTTGGCCCTAGTCGGTAAACAGACCCCATGGCTCTGTGCCTTTCTTTGCTTGGCGCTTCTGTGTGGCTTGGCTAATGGCACGTGGAAGCTCCTCACTGGCAGTTAATCACTTGCTGCCAGACAGTACTACAGAGTTCTTCTCCACCCTTCTTTGTTCCAGACATCTGCCTCTACCACCCAACACAGCAGCTCCCTGCTCCTCTACTGCTGGGAAGTCTCTATTTCCTTTGCATTTAGTTTTTTTGGAACAGCTGTATATTGTTTTTCTCTCCTTTGATCTAATAACTCTTTACCTCCATTTCTTCTTCCCTACTTTATGCCCAGAGGTCTGACCCCAAATAGCCCAATTTCACTTATGGATACCTTTGAATATAGGGGTTATGTTCCAGCAGGCAGTTTACAAACATGAAATCTACTGAGAAAAGGTCTCTAACAAAAGATGCAGAGTGCCTTGAGAGGAAGGAAATCTAGGCTCTCAAGAAGCTCATTCTTGAATTAGATTAGCGGATGGTTTCCATTCACATTTAAACTCATTGCATGTTGCAGAGTATCCATTTTTCTTTTCTTCTTTTTTCATATTTTTTTTTATTGAAGTATACTTGATTTACAATGTTGTGTTAATTTCTGCTGTACAGCAAAATGACTCAGTTATACACATATATACTTTCTTTTTTATATTATTTTTCATTATGGTTTATCCCAGCATATTGAATATAGTTCCCTGTGCTATACAGTAGGACCTTGTTGTTTATCCATTCTGTATGTAATAGTTTGCATCTACCCCATTGGTCTTTTCTTAAATGCCCTCATCATTTGTAGACATTTGGATGTCCCTCCAGATTCTGTTGACAGTTTTGTGTTACTTTTTTTCTTCTCTTGAGAAAATTCCAATGATGATAATAACAGCAACAAAAGAAAGCTTAACATTCATTGAGCATTTGCTGTATGCTAGGGGGTGTTTTAAGTGCTCTTCCTAGTCATATTTCATTTCATTCTCACAGTAATCCTATGAGATGGGTGCTATTATCTAACAGTGGTGGGAACTGAAGCCCAGAAGGCTAACTTGCCCAGAGTGATGCAGCTAGAAGTAGAGGAGCCAGAAGTGAACCAGGCAGTGGGACTTCTGTTTCCTAGTCTGCCTGCCTCCCCACAGCTATTTTTAAGGACAGAGCATCAAAATAGCATTCTTCTTCTAGGTCCTTAATCTAGAAGAGGGAAAGAGGTCCCAGGGAACTTGGCTGATCTTCAGGGGTTTTCTTATTTGTTCTAATTCCTCTATTTTAAGTGGTTTCTAGACATAGCTTTTTGTGACCCAGTAGTGCTTGCTAAGGAAAATCTTATTATATAACAGGCCTTTCCCCGAGCCTTCATGCCCTCCTGGACACAGATGTTTTGCTTTTTATTAAACTTATTGTGATCATGTAATAGATAGAGCTGCTGTAATAATGGCTTTTGAAGTGAGGACAAATTAGTGTTTTAGCAGTAAGCACTCCCAATTTTCCTGGAAAGGCACTTTCTCTTGTATGATTGGAATAAGGTTGTGATGGTCTCAGAACAATTAGATTCAGTAGACGTTTGTTCCGCAGCTGTGTGCCAGGCACTGTTTTAGGCTACCAGAGTGAATAAGACAGACAAGATCCCTGCTCTTCTGTAGCTCAAAGCTTAGGTGGTTGGCTGTACCTCAGTTTTGCTGTTTGGTTCTTAGCTCCAAACATAAGGCAGAACCCTTTGTATGGTGAGTGGCTTTTTGTAGGGGTGGAGCATGGAAATTTGGCAGACCTGGAGGGACAAAGTATATATACACCTGCAGTTTTAGGAGGCATTACCAGTGGCAAATGAGTTTTCAATGGACCCTAGCCAAAGCCATTCAGAATCAACAAAAATGGATTTGCAGAAAATTAAGATCCATTCTGCCCACTTCCTCCCACAAGAGCCTGAAAGCAGTAATATAAAACAGAAGCTGCTACAGAGAAGTGTTTTGATAGTCTGTTAATCTTCATCTCTTCCACCTTATCTTGTTGTCTTGTGCCTCCAGTCACCCGTCAGCCCACACCAGGCCCCTTCTTCAGCAACACAAATTCTGAACCTGTACTTGAAGAGGTATAACTACATTTAAAGCTACTGCAACTTTACCGGTATATTTTTGGGGAAACACGCAAAAGTCTGGGCGCTCCCCCTGCTGACTTTTTAGCAGACAGCTCTAGCTCTGTGTAGTAATAGCAGTCTATAACAGAGAAGGAAATGAAGTTAATGACTGCCTACTATGGGCCAGGTACAGTCCAAAGTGCTTTCCCATACATTATGACAACCCTATGAAGTAGATGGTGTGTTTCCATTCTGTAGGGAAGAAAGCTGAGGTTCAGAGAAGTTCCATTACTTGCCCAATATAATGCAGTGAGAGGCAGACTTGGAACTTTAAACCAGGTCTGCCTGACTCATAATAACTCTGTTCTGCCTTCTGTGCCATGTTTTGCCTGAGTTCAAGTAGGGAGTATCTGCCGAAAGGTTCTTAAGCCTATAATATTTTTCTGCATGCTTGAGACCTCATACAAGTGAAATGAGAAGCCCTGGCATTTGACGTCTTCCTGGTAATTACTGGAAGAAAAACTTCTGAGGGATAGGGACCTGGGTAATGTAGGGTATTAGTTATCTGTTGTGTCTAATCTTTTTGACTTTCATCCTAATGAGCATCTGCTCCCAGCAGATGTGGTCCTGATGGATTTAATTTAGTATTTTGATTAAAATCAATGGGAAGTGTCAGGATTTTTTTGCTTCTAGCTACAGGTCATTGGGGCCTGGTTGAGAGTCATGGGCTTTGTGCCCAGTCATCCTAATTTCTCTTAGGATTTCTTCTTTGAGCCATTAGTTTAGGAGTGTGTTCTTCAATTTTTACAAATTTCCTTCTGTTGTTGCTTTCTTATTTAATTTCACTGTGGTCTAAGAACATACTTTGTATGATTTCAGTTACTGTAAATTTATTGAAACTTGCTTTATGGCTTAGCATATGGTCTGTTCTGGAGAATGTTACCTATGTGCATGGCAAGATTGTATATTCTTTTGTCGCCGTGTGGAGGGTTCTGTAGATGCCAGGGAGATCTACTTGGTTGATAGTGTTATTCAAGTTTTGTATACCCTTGCTGATTTTCTGTCAGGTTGTTCTACCCATCATTAAGAATGGAGTATTGATATTTCTAATATTATTCCTGAATTGTATATTTCTCCCTTCAGTTTTGTCAGTTTTTGCCTCATATATTTTGGGACTTTGTTGTTAGGTACATATATGTTTGTAATTGTTTTGCCTCCCTGATGAATCAACTTTTTCGTTATAAAATGTTCCTCTATCTCATATAATATTGTCTTTTTTTTTCAGGTATGGATGATGGTACAATATTATATAAGTTTCAGGTGTACAACATAGTGATTCACAATTTTTAAAGGTTATATTCTCTAGTAATATTGTCTTTAAGTCTAGTTTTTCTTATATCAGTATAGCTATTCCAGCTCTTTTATGGATGTAGATTGTGTAATATATCCTTCCCCATCCTTTTACTTCAGCCTATTTATATATCAGAATATAAAGTGTGTCTCCTATAGAAAGCATATAGTTTTTTTTATCTAGTCTGAAAATCTCTGCCTTTTGATTAGATTGTTTAGTCCATTCACATTTAACGTTATTGATATAGTTAGATTTTTGCCTGCCATTTTGCTGTTTGTTTTCTGTATTTCTAATGTCTTTTTTTATTACTCTGTTTCTCCTTTACTAACTTCTTTTTTTTTTAATTAATTAATTAATTTGTTTGTTTTTATTTTTGGCTGTGTTGGGTCTTCATTGCTGTGCGTGAGCATTCTCTAGTTGCGGCGAGCGGGGGCTACTCTTTGTTGCGGTGCACGGGCTTCTCATTGCAGTGGCTTCTCTTGTTGCGGAGCATGGGCTCTAGGCGCACAGGCTTCAGTAGTTGTGGCACGTGGGCTCAGTAGTTGTGGTTTGCAGGCTCTTGAGCGCAGGCTCAGTAGTTGTGGCACACGGGCTTAGTTGCTCCGTGGCATGTAGGATCTTCCCAGGCCAGGGCTCGAACCTGTGTCCCTTGCATTGGCAGGCAGATTCTTAACCACTGTGCCACCAGGGAAGCCCCTACTGACTTCTTTTGTATTAAGTGGATAGCTTCTAATGTGCTATTTTAATTCCTTTCTTGATTTTAAACTGTACTTTATCAGGATCTACTTCAGACTTACAGAGACTTGATTCTGGTAAGATACAGAAACTTTGTTCCATTATAGCTACATTGTCATACCCCTCCTTTGTGCTATTATTGCTATATATATTATGTCTGTATATATTACAAACCCAGTGATACAGTGTTATATTGCTTTATGTAATCTCATATCCCAGGCATCCTTCTGTTTGTTGCCTGTTGTGAGTAAAATAGAGCTACCCCTTTTGCAAGAATTTACTTTTCTTTTTCTTGTTAACTTTATTTTTGGTTGTCTTTTGCCCCTTTCCTCTTTTTTAAAAACACTGGTCCTCTTTCTTAGATATTCCCCACTTTTCTGGTATCTTCGGGAATTACTCTCAGGAGACCTGTCTAGTCTAGTTTGGCCAACTAGGTGGACATCTGGGTCCTCGGGCTTGCTGACATTTAAGAATTAGTCTAATTTCTCAATTTAATATCATAGTTGTTTAATACAACAGATGGTTTAATTACTGTATACCAGATCTTCATTTGAATTGGCAAATCTAGGAAAGATGAAAAGTAGTGAATACAATTGAAGGCCATCATGGTATACTTACATGAGTATGAACAGAAATGAATGATAATTCTGGTGTTGGACCTTTTATCTCCTTGGCTGGACCCTTCTTCATTTTCTTTACCTCTCCGGTACCCAGTTGCCAGGCTAATAAAGTAAGTGGCACATTCCAACTCAACATCAATTAAGATAGCTGTTTATAAACTCCAGATAAATGGACAATTAGTGGTGGTGGTACTAGCTAGGACCTCTTTAATAATTAACCCAATTACCTTTCATTCTGCTCCAGTGATGAAAGTAAAGGCGATAAGGGGCTGGCTTGGTTGCCTGGGAAACAGAGAAATAAATGCAGCTCCTTCCAGAGAACCCAGCTTTCACAGATGCCTTACACAGCATCCAGGGCCTTTTACTGATTTGGTTTCCACCAATCACTGGAGCATCCATGCTCTCTCTACCCCAGCCCTTTGCTGCATCTCCTTATTCCACTAGTGAGAAGTATGGTTGTCGAGAACCTAGGTCCTGGTTTCTAAGCTGAATTATCTGTGCTTCTTCAGGCTTTTCTAGAGGAAAATATTGGGCCTTGTCAGTGTACTTTTCCTTTTATAATGTGTGACTAAGTTTTCTGTGCCTCCATCTCTCTCTACCCTAGGAAATTTCCTCTTGATCTCTCCCCACTGATGCTTTACACCTGTGCTCTTTCTGTACTGTCACTTTGAAATGTACACAGAACTTTCTAAACGCTTAGCATTTTCCAGAGCTCTTTGGGTCTTTTTTTTTTATAAATAAATTTATTTATTTATATTATATTTTTGGCTGTGTTGGGTCTTTTGGCTTTTGGCTGTGTTGGCTTCTCTTGTTGCGGAGCACAGGCTCTAGGTGTGCGCGCTTCAGTAGTCGTGGCGCGTGGGCTCAGTAGTTGTGGCTCACGGGCTCTAGAGAGCAGGCTCAGTAGTTGTGGCACACGGGCTTAGTTGCCTCGTGGCATGTGGGGTCTTCCCAGCCCAGGGCTCAAACCCGTGTCCCCTGCATTGGCAGGCGGATTCTTAACCACTGCGTCACCAGGGAAGTCCTCTTTAGGTCTGTTGAAAGAATTTAATGGTTCTGCCCTTAATGGAGTTTACTGTCTAGCCAGGTTGTAGCCTGAGTTTCTATGTGTTTTTTGTTTTTGTTTTTGACTTTGTTTTGACCCTGCCACTAAAAATTTAATAATTCCCCTGAGAATTTAACTGCCAATCCTAATAGATTAGCGTGTGTGTGTGTGTGTGTGTGTGTGTGTGTGTGTGTGTGTGTAACTCAAACCTGGGCTTGGACCAAGAATTTATGGGTTTTGGTGCAGTTTGAAGTGACTCTGAATGTGCCCCCATTTGTCTTTTGCATTGGTCTGTGAGCCTGAGTGGAGCTTGGGAAGGACAGCTGCCACTTGCAGTTTAGAGTTGGTTTGAGAGGCAGTAGAACAAAATGTTCAAGAGTTTGGGCTCCAGAGCTAGACTATCTAAGTTCACATATTCATGCTCCTACTTCCTAGCAGTGTAATCTTGGTTAATTTATTTTACCTTTTCTTGGGACTCAGTTTCTTCATCTGTAAAATGGGCATAAGAATAGTATTTAGCTCGTAGCATTGTTTTGAGGATTAAATGAGCTAATATATATGAAACACTTAGAATAGGGTGTTGTTTTTTTTTTGCACAAAGTAAGTGTTCTATAGATTTTAGCTATTATCATTATGATTTTTATTGTAAATCTTGGGGACCAGCATGGGTTAGAGCTGTGCTAGTCTCCTCAATGGTTATAACCTTGCTGATCTCTCACTGTTCTTCTGTTTTCCTCAACAATGGTGCACTTCCTGGGTATCAAGCAGGGCTTTCTCCCCTTTGCTATGGTCAGTGAGTTGAAAAAACTGGGAGCTTGTGCTCTAAGGCACCAACAGATGGTAACCTGAAGGTCCCTGTGTTGATAGTTTGACATGCTAATGTGTCCATTGTTGCCTGTAGTCATGTCAACCAAGGGGGTTAGATTAGAGGAGTCACAGAGTTTGCATTTGAGAAACCCTTTTCTGTCTCCCATCAGAACCTGCGCTCATGAAATAAGCATCTACTCTCCAGACTAAGTGCTTGCTCCTATGTAACCTTGGCATCATGGGACTCTCAAAGTGGACCAATAACATGAGCATCATTTGGGAACTTGTTACAAATGCAAATTCTTGATCCCTACCTCAGACCCACTGAAGCAGAAATTCTGGTTGTGGGCCTAGGAATTTGTTTTTAAAGAGTCTTCTAGGTGATCCTGGTGCACTTGAAAAATTGAGAACCACTGCTGTAGATTAACTCATTAAAGCTAGGAACAGAGGCAGAGGGAAGAAATGGGAAGAGACGACTTGCCACACATTAAGGAGTGTGCCTGCAGGAATCTAAGATTTGTTGGTCCTAGTGAGCTCCTGGTGTATAACTCTTCTTGATCTGGAGCTATGAGTAATGGGGGAAAAAAATGAATGAATTTGTTATTACCTACAGAATGCTCAGCTGGTATATAAGCCATTTTTGCTTGATAAGCTTTTACTGAGCTTTTGTTGTTTATATGGTACAATGTTAGGTATATGATAGTACCCAGATGAAAAAGACATGATCTCTGCTCTCCATAAGCTTACCGTCTACTGCGTAAGCCCATCGTGCTCAGAAACAGCTATAGGACAGAATTTATTGTGCTAAATGCTAAGGTAGACGTATACACAGAAAACTGGCTATGAGAGCACAGAACCTGCCAGCATTTCTACAGCAGAAAATATGAGTCTATTAAGCTTTTATGCTGGGACAACAGGTTCTTGTCAGCTCTGCTAGGAGTTTTATTCCTAGGAGAAATTGACCTATAACTTTTCTTGTAACTTCCTAACCAAGCTCCTATCTCTTCCCCTTCTTCCTCCTGAAAAAGAAAGGTTAGCATCAACATATCTGGATTGAGACCCCACTGTTTACTTGTACTGTAAGTTCTCTGTACTCTGGGGCTTCCCTAGACCTAGAGTGATCTCAAAGTTTATTGAGTCCTGTGGGTTGTGTACTTCTTAGAAATACTACTCATTTTGAAGGTGCCAGCTGAAGATGCCCTCTAGGGCTATAAGTACCCACTGTAATACCAGGACCCTTTTACTTTTCTTAGGTTATGATTGGTATGTGCTTTGACATGTTTTGCAACCCCTCAAAACAACAATATAGAAATCTACAGAGGAGATGTGAGGAAAGAAAAAGCGAAATATGAGGTCAAAGCCCATTTTTTCCAGTGGAGGCAATAGCCAATCTCCACTGTACTTAAGATTAGAGGTCTTATACATACTCTGGAGAGACTTGAAACAGTCTTCTTTGCTGTCCCATCTACTCCCATCATTTTTTACCTAAGTGCTTGATACGAATGTTAACCCTCCACCTCCTTCTTTTTTAAAACTCTGATCTCATATTAGCTTTTCTTCCTCTTTCTCAGACCATGTCCTTGGGCAGTCTCATTTATTCCAAACTGGCTGGAAATGCCATGGGAGCTGGCAGACAGCACCTCTCACCCTCTCTACCAAAGTAGATCCAACCTGTGGGTGTTAATTTCCTTTCTTTAACACCTGCTGATCCACAAGGCCAGCTCTTCCCCACGGTCCTTGTGGCACTCAGCTAGAAGCCAAGAGTAAGCACAGATATCTTGGTATAAGCCATGAGGTGGAAAGAGGCACCTGCAGGTGGGTGACCAGGGACCTTTCGAAGTGTTGAAACTCTTTGGGGGGTGGGGTGTTTCTTTTGGCCAGGTGTTTAGTGTCACCCCAGAGCCAGAAAGTTATCCTGTAACTACATACGTCAGCCTGTAAAAACATTCTCTCGTATTACAGGGCTACCATGATGAATCCCTGGGTTTATCATAAGCCCAGCCCACTGCAGCTGTGTGCCATGCAGAAGGGGCCCAGCTTCATTCCTACTACCTTGAGCTGTGGGGTTGTATACTTTGAGACTGCTTGGCAAGCAAACTCATGATTTTTACTCTTATGGCTCATGGCTGGTGAAGCACAAGCCAAAAAATATTCTTCCTAGACAGAGAATTTAACTGGTCCAGGCTACAAAGGAACAGAGGGAAAACTGGACAGGAGGTAAAAGATGGAAGTTCCCAGTGGGAACAAGAGTCTTCAGGAAGGTCGGATATACTGTAGGCATGTGAGGAAAATATATCATTCATTTTCATGAATAAATCTGTCTAAAAAGGTGAATTTTCTCTAGAATCTGCCATATTGCCAGTGGCGGCTTTTGGTAGTACTTGCTCATTGTTCCAACAGCAAGATTTCACAACAGAGGCTCTTTATTGTAATTTCCCTGGACTAGTAACACAAATGAAAAGAATTACATGGAAATATCTAGTCACTCCTGCTTATCGGAGTGTTTACCTAGGCAAATAGCTCAGAGACTGTGACAGTTCTATAGCAGCATTTAAAATTTTCCAAAACACTGCCCCTTGTGCTGAATTGGCAAAAGGGTTGTGGACAGAAAGAATGCAGTAACTCAAGCTTAGATTTGACCATGAGCTGACGTTAGATCACATTTGCAAAATGTGGAGACTGTGGTGGAATACAGTGCTTCAAATGTGCTAAAAACAAAACAAAACAAAGACCCAGGAGCACTTACTATATGCCAAGTAGTGCTCTAAGCACTTCTCACATATTACTTCACTTAATCTTCATAATATTCCAGTGATGTCCGGTTATTACTCATTTTTATAAATGAGGAAACTGAGGCATAAACAGATGAAGTAATTTGCCCAAGACCACAGCTAGTGCTTGACAGAGTAGGAATCAGAACTCAAGCAGTCTAGCTTTAGATTGGGACTTTTCACATAGAACCGTCATGGGGTATGGGTGATTCCATGTTGGTAGAAAAAGAGGCTGAAATGTAAACTCTGGCTTTACTTTAAGAAAACAAAAATAATTTGTTCAGCTACAAAACTGCTACTGGGGAGGGGGCTACAAATTCTCATCTACTCTTGTTGCAGCTCCTTTCCTCTAGAAAGAGCCCTGTAGAAGAACTACCTTCCCAAACAATGACTCCTGAAGAGGTAATTACACTGTTGCCATCCCATTGGGAAGAAGGCTGGGTCAGTGATTACATTCCAAAACAAAGCTGTTTGGGTATAATTGCACTGTGCTGTTCTTATCAGTCTGGGGAAGGCAGGCCTCTGGTCTCCATCCACATTTATTTTTGAGATGGAATCCGAATAGCATTCAATTAATAGGCAAGGCCTAGGCATAGGGAAGTCAGCCAAAAGAGCCAAGATGACAGACATTAACTTGCTGTTGGCATTTTCCTTCCACTGAAGTTTTCCAGACCTTTAAGTATCAGCAAATTTGAGGGAGAGACCATTTGAGGAAATATATTTGGCTAATGAAGGGTTAGAGACCCCTGCTTAGACGCTGTGCCCCAAAGCCCTCATTGGTGTTTATACATGAAGAGGAAATGGTTAGGTGGCAATGAAATTTCCCTCTCATCAGGAGCTTTTGCTCTATCAAAAGTTGGCCCTTCCTTCAAATCTTTCCCTAAAACTTCTGGTGTGTGTGTGTGCGTGTGTGTACATATATATTTATATTTATACATGTTTTGTGTGTATAGCTTCTAGTTGTCCATCAAAAAGCCCCTCTCTGGTTCTGTTGAGATTATAAGGCTGACTTTTGTTAAATTTCAGCAATAATCTCTAGATCTGGACTGGAAGAAGAAATAAACTAATTAATTATTTTGTTTTATGATTCAGAGGACAGAAAACTGCCAGTGACCTCTTAGGCATGCTTGTTGAACTGGAGCAGAGAAAGGGGAAATATCTATGTTATCAGGTTGAGGGTTGCACAGACCCTTCGGAAGTGGTGTAGCCTTGGCCATTTTATCAGTTAGCTTTTGCTGCCTCACAAACCACCCCTAAATTTACTGGCTTTAAAAAAGTGTTTACTGTTCCTTAAAATTCCGTGGTTCCTGTGTACAGTTCATCTGGTCTGAGCCAACTTGGCTGCTCTGTGTCAGTTGATGACTTGGCTGGGTATTGATGGTCTTAGTTGGTGTAATAAGCAGGACAGTGGACTGCTGAAGATCTCCACATACTAATCACTGGAACCTGTGAATATGTTACTTTATTTGGCAAAAAGAACTTTGCACATGTGATTAAGGTTACAGATTTTGAGATGGGGAGATGATACTGAATTATCTGGGTGGGCCCAGTCTAATCACATGAGCCCTTAAAAGTAGAAGAGAAAGGCAGACAGGTCAGTCCAAGAGATGCAGTGATAGAAGATGGGAATTGTTTGGCCCTCAGCGAACAGTCAGCAAGGAAAAAAGAACCTCAGTCCTAAAACTGCAAGGAACTGAATTCTGCCAAAAACAAATGAGCAAGGAAATGGATCCTCCCCTAGAGCCTCCAGAAAATAACATAGTCCTGCCACCACCTTGATGTTAGCCCCATGAGACCCATGTTGGACTTCTGACCTGCAGGAATGAAAGCTAGTAAATTTATGTTAAGCCACTAAGTTTGTGGTAATTCGTAATTATAGCCGCAGAAAACTAATAAAGATGGCTTCACCCATATCTGGCAGTTGACAGGCTGGTTGGCCTCAGCTGGATGACTTGTCTCTTTTCTCTTCACCAGTTTCTTCACATAGTGTCTCAGGCTTCCAGAGAGAAACGAGCCGTCAGGCCCCAATACGCAAGCACTTTTCGAGTCTCTGCTGTCACTTTTGTTATTGTCCTGTCAGCTAACGTAAGCCACATGGCTAAGCCCAGAGTCAGAGAGGGTGCTCTCTTTAAGGGCATGGATACAGGGGGGGGCTTAAATCATTAAAGGCCATTACTGTAACATTCCTCCACAACGAAGTAGATTTTTGAGATCTGAGGTAACCTGGTAACTCATTCTGAACAAACTGCTTTTTAAAGTGTCCTTACATATACATGAAAGGAAAGTTTCAGCATACCAAGGGATACAGATGTACAGATTTTGAATTCCAGAGAAGCATCTTGGTCTAAATCATTATTTGGTTTATTCAGAGAGACATGAATTTAGAAATTACATCCAAATGGGAAGCTAGATCCTGGTTTTCTAGACATAGCATTTCAGAGAAACTGCCTTTTCTCTTTCTCTGTTTTCTGGGATGTAGCCCTCTATTTCTGTGTGCTGGAGGGTAAAAAGATGTGCAAAAGAGCTCTGTGGGTGGTTGGGCCCCTTGGGGCCACATGTATTTCTGTGTAGGAGTAAGACTGACAGAATTAACTGTGCGAGCACTTACTAAATTGGCTGTAAGTGAACCTGTACCCGTGGCATTATTTATAATCCCCAGCTCCTTTAACAGAAGCAAATTGGAAGAAAAGTTCCGAAGGCAAGGGATCTTTGTGTGCCCAGTCACTGTGGCACATTATGCGTTTTTATAGCAGTGGCTGGGAGAAGCTAGAATTCAGTTCTCCTCAAGCATAGGAGTTAGCTTTTGCTTGGCCTTATTGATGAGATTGGTTAAAAACTATTTTATGGGCTCCAAATGTGAATACATGGATTGGGCCTCAGGGCATATAGAGACAAATTTCATATTCACTAGTCATTCTTTTAGGACATCCTTGATGTTCAGAGCCATCTCCATGATTGGTGGGATGCAAGCTCTGCTGTTTGTGAGCTCTGAATTTTGCACTGGGCAGTTGGGTTCAAAATAGGATGGCCTGTGTACAAGAAAGATGTATACTTATCATAGGAGATTTAAGCTGGCTTTCACAAGAACTTCATCCAGCTCAACAGGGCACCCAGTGGTTTAGTGTGTTAACTGAACATCTCTTTGCTCTGCCTCAAAGCTTAGCCAAGATTCATGAAATGACTGTGAGGCATAAAGGGAGCTGCCACAGCTTGGAATGTGTGTGTGTGTGTGTGTGTGTGTGTGTGTGGCCATATTTGCTACTAGAAAGTGAAGAGAAGCTTAACCTGGGATGGGGAACTGTAGATTCCACTCCCCAGAGGAGGTGGAGCAGTGGTATGCCTTGGGAAGGAAGAAGAGTGCTGAGAATGGAAGTGTACAGGCTGTTTAAAGAGGCAGAGACTCTCCCCAAATAAAACTACAGATTGTCTCTTATTTCCTTGATAAGAGGTTAGAGTGTGTAGTGATGGGATTCAGCCAGTATCCTTCCATTCCTCTGCCTTTGCTCTTTGGGTCCCCTTCCCCTCCTACCTTTACCTTTATTTATCATGGGTCACTGAATTTGAACTTGATGTTCTTTTAGGCAAAATGAATACAGCTAACATAAGACCTAATTGAGAGCTTATAAAAGTCACAAAGTGTTTCTTGGTCTGAATATTTTCATTGATTCTGCTGAAGTGAGGTGACTGGGAGAAGGGGAGAAAATGTTACATTGCTTATTAGGTAAACTAATTAAACCTGAACATATCAATACAAAGCTTGAAATAAGTTTTTTCAAATGCCCAGTTTCTCCACCCTCATGTTCCAGGTAGAGAGACTACAGGGACAGCTTAAGAACACCTGCTCTAAAGAAGTTTCCAGCTATTCTAATCTTTGTCTTACCAAGGAAGAATTTTAAGGTCCTGTGGGATAGAAGCAGCGAGCACCAAGCGTGAGCTTGGGAATTCTTAGATACCTCTCTGGCACCATGATGCAACCCAAGCTACCCTTAAAAATAACACCATCTAAGTGATGTGGCACATATATACAATGGAATATTATTACTCAGCCATAAAAAGAAACGAAATTGATTTATTTGTAGTGAGGTGGATGGACCTAGAGACTGTCATACAGAGTGAAGTAAGTTAGAAAGAGAAAAACAAATGCCGTATGCTAACATATATATGAAATCTAAAAAAAAAAGTATCTGAAGAACCTAGGGGCAGGACAGGAATAAAGATGCAGATGTAGAGAATGGACATGAGGACATGGGGAGGGGGAAGGGTAAGCTGGGATGAAGTGAGAGAGTGGCATGGACATATATACACTACCAAATGTAAAATAGATAGCTAGTAGGAAGCAGCCTCATAGCACAGGGAGGTTAGCTCAGTGCTTTGTGTCCACCTAGAGAGGTGGGATAGGGAGGGTGGGAGGGAGAAGCAAGAGGGAGGGGTTATGGGGATATATGTATATGTATAGCTGATTCACTTTGTTATATAGCAGAAACTAACACACCATTGTAAAGCAATTATACTCCAATAAAGATATTTAAAAAAAAAATACTATCTAAGTGAAAACAGTGAGTTTGCTCTGCTGGCAGCTTCAGGACCTAACCTGTCCCCACCCCACCTATTGAACTGCCAACCCTAAGACTCATTTATAGAATTTCTTGAGCTGCCACTGGGTGGAAGTACCAGAGGAATTGGCTATAGAATTTGGAGGTTATAGTGGTGAAGGAAAGACTGACTGGCGGTTTATGTCCTTCAGCTTCATGTTTACTTTTTGTCCCATTCTACCATTATTTCCAGGTACACTGTGTTTTAGTTTTGGTTAGTGTGGACTTGTTAGTCTTTGTTCTCAGGCATGAAGTGGAGTTGCTTACCTTTTCCTTTGTGTTATTAGTGTCTCTCCTATGTGGGACACTACGTGCTACATGCTAATGCACTACAGAGAGAGGCAGTGTTCTTTTCTGACACCTGAAGAAAAATTGTTAGAGTTTAGAAATCTTGAAAAAAAAAAATCATAGCCTCGGTATCTGGGGATCTTCTTTATTTAAAGATGCCTGCTGGGGGGGCTTCCCTGGTGGCACAGTGGTTAAGAATCCGCCTGCCAATGCAGGGGACATGGGTTCAAGCCCTGGTCTGGGTAGATCCCACATGCTGCGGAGCAACTAAACCCGTGCGCCACAACTACTGAGCCTGAGAGCCACAACTATTGAAGCCTGCTCACCTAGAGCCCGTGCTCCACAACAAGAGAAGTCACTGCAATGAGAAGCCCGTGCACTGCAATGAAGAGTAGCCCCCGCTCGCTGCAATTAGAGAAAGCCCGTGCACAGCAATGAAGACCCAACGCAGCCAAAAAAAAATAATTAATTAAAAAAAAAAGAATGCTGGATAAAACATGGTAAATACCCTTTAAAAAAATAAATAAATAAAGATGCCTGCTGGGAATTCCCTGGTGGTTCAGTGGTTAGGACTCCATCCTTTCACTGCCAAGGGCCCGGGTTCAATCCCTGGTCAGGGAACTGGGATCCCACAAGCCGCGTGGCATGGCAAATAAATAAACAAACAAACAGTACAATACAATAAAAAATAAAGATGCCTGCTTTCTTTGCCCTCTTCATTTTGTATGCTAGACTTCCCTCTTCTACGTCTCTCCTGATCTGAGACCTTAAAGTAAGAGTGAAAAGGATATGGCAAGAAATTATGGGATTCTTATAGCAAGAGCTAAGCAATGTTGGTTACAATTTGACTATTTCACATTTTATAATTTTACATGACTCATAACTTTTGTTTGGGGAGCATAACTGAAACAAACTACCATACTTGAAGTGGCCTCAGGGCCCTGTTCCTAAAGGAAAATACTGGAAATTTGAGTTCTTAGACCTCATTTTGACTAATTGAATTATCCTCAGAACTCCTCTTATATCTTTCTTTTTTGTTTCTTCATTGGGCAGTCTGTGACGGGAGGGGATTTTTGTGTGTGTGCATAAATAGACTCAATCAAAGAATATTGCAGATTAATACAGGCAAGAAGAAGGTCGAGTCTACTTCCCAGAGAAATGCATGCCTGCGCATTCCTTTTTCAACCTAGGACCTGGACATTAAACTTGAATATTTCACTTATGTTCTCCTTTGGCTTTGATGTTCGTAAATGTTGAACATTAGGAGCTACCAAGGGGTCACCCATAACTGCTTTCTTGTGAGAAGCCAAAGGTTTGAATTCTTCTTTTAATCATAACTAATCCTTTGTATTCCAGATTATACCTATCATTGGGCCTTGGAGGCTGCATGCCAGTTACTTGACTAGGATTTAAAGTTAGTTGGTTTGCTATTCCACTTTCAGAAGGACCTAAAATACTTTATTATTTCTTTATTTCTTTAAAATTTTTGCTGTTGATAACTTTTTTTCCATTTAAAAATTTATTCAGTCCATCCCACTCGTTTTCTCCTCCTCACCTCCCCTCCAGGTGCTTAGGTTGATCCTGTGGGAACATAATGTTGTCATCCTCATTCTGTAGATATCTGTGGACCTTCTCAAGCTGAGCCTTAAAATTTCCATTTCTCAGCTCTACTCTGTGTTGCTTCTCTTCTGACTTTCTTGACTTCAGCTTTTTTTTAAAAAGAAATTAATTAATTAATTAATTTATTGGCTGTGTTGGGTCTTCGTTGCTGTGCGCGGGCTTTCTCTAGTTGTGGCGAGCGGGGGGCTACTCTTCGTTGTGGCACACGGGCTTCTCATTGCGGTGGCTTCTCTTACTGTGGAGCATGGGCTCTAGACGTGCGGACTTCAGTAGTTGTGGCACACGGGCTTAGTTGCTCCGTGGCATGTGGGATCTTCCCGGACCAGGGCTCGAACCCATGTCCCCTGCATTGGCAGGCAGATTGGTAACCACTGTGCCACCAGGGAAGTCCAACTTCAGCTTTTTCTCCCCATATTTCTTGCTCTAAAGATCACGTCCAGCATCTCCTTGGAAGAAGATAGATAGGGATTAGATGTCCTCGGTGAACCAGTACTGCATTTCTCTCCTTGAGCCTAATTTTTATCTGCTAGGCATAGGGGAAAATCTAGAATGAGTACTAGCCCTTTGTATTGGGCTGGCCAAAAAGTTCTTTCAGTTTTTAAGTAAAAACAAAAGATACATTTTTCATTTTCACCAAGAACTTCATTGAACAACGTATTCACTGTTTTGTTCAACTACCTTCTGCCATTTTTTTTAGGCAACTTCATAATTCCATCTTCCCAAAACTTTTTATCTTTTTGAGCAAAGAACTGTTCCAAGTGCCTTTTCCAGTCTTCCAGGGAATTGAACCGTTTTCCATTAAGAGAATTTTGTAAAGACCGAAATAAATGGAAATCCAAAGGTGCAATGTCTAGTGAATACGGTGGATGAATCAGAACCTCCCAGCCAAGCTGTAACAGTTTGTGCCTGGTCATCAAAGAAACATGCCATCTTGCGTTTTCCTGATGGAAGATTATACACTTTCTCTTTTTTTTTTTTTCAAAAAAACACATTTATTTATTTATCCATCTTATTTTTGGCTGCGTTGGGTCTTCGTTTCTGTGCGAGGGCTTTCTCCAGTTGCGGCAAGCGGGGGCCACTCTTCATCGCGGTGCGCGGGCCTCTCACTGTCGCGGCCTCTCTCGTTGCGGAGCACAGGCTCCAGACGCGCGGGCTCAGCAGCTGTGGCACACGGGCCTAGTTGCTCCGCGGCATGTGGGATCCTCCCAGACCAGGGCCCGAACCCATGTGCCCTGCATCGGCAGGCAGACTCTCAACCACTGCGCCACCAGGGAAGCCCTATGCACTTTCTCTTGACTAATTCTGGACCCTTTTTGTCAAGTGCTGCTTTCAGTTGGTCTAATTGGGAGCAGTACTTATAGGAATTAATCGTTTGGTTTTCTGGAAGTAGCTCATAAAAGAGGACTCCCTTCCAATCCCACCATATACACAACATAACCTTCTCTGGATGAAGACTGGTCTTTGGTGTGGTTGGTGGTGGTTTATTTCACTTGCCCCACGACCTCTTCCGTTCCACATTATTGTACAATATCCACTTTTCATTGCCTGTCACAATTTGTTTTAAAAATGGAATGTTTTCGTTACGTTTCAGTAGAGAATCACATGCGGAAATACAGTCAAGAAGGTTTTTTTTTTTTTTTTTTTTTGCCTAGCAACATGTGTTTTTTTTTTTACTTTTTTTGTTTGTTTGTTTGTTTTTTATTTATTTATTTATGGCTGTGTTGGGTCTTCGTCTCTGTGCGAGGGCTTTCTCTAGTTGCGCCAAGCGGGGGCCACTCTTCATCGCGGTGCGCGGGCCTCTCATTATCGTGGCCTCTCCTGTTGTGGAGCACAGGCTCCAGACGCGCAGGCTCAGCAATTGTGGCTCACGGGCCCAGCCGCTCCGCGGCATGTGGGATCTTCCCAGACCAGGGCTCGAACCCGTGTCCCCTGCATTGGCAGGCAGACTCCCAACCACTGCGCCACCAGGGAAGCCCAAGAAGGTTTTTTTTGCTTAACTTACGTGAAATGCAAACATCAAAGCGATTCACGTAACCAAGCTGGTGCAAATGATTTTCAACACTTGATTTGGATATTTTGAGTATGTCGGCTATCTCCCGCGTGGTA
The DNA here is from genome assembly GCF_009873245.2 of Balaenoptera musculus. NCBI lineage: Eukaryota > Metazoa > Chordata > Mammalia > Artiodactyla > Balaenopteridae > Balaenoptera > Balaenoptera musculus. The sequence continues at coordinate 95,588,126 of NC_045792.1, read as the reverse complement.
TAACATTGTTCTCAGTTAATGTCTCAATTTGATCTTTATCAACTTCAACTGGTCTACTGACCGTGGAGCATCGTCCAACAAGAAATCTCCAGCACAAAAGTTCGCAAATCACTTTTGACTCGTTCAGTCAGTCACAGCACCTTCTCCATATACTGCACAAATCTTTTTTTGCGTTTCAGTTGTGTTTTTACCTTTCTTAAAATAATAAAGCATAATGTGCCGAAAATGTTGCTTTTTTTTTCCATCTTCGGTTTTAAAATGGCTACACAAAAATTCACCAATTTACAGGAAAAAAAAAATTTCACCAATTTTGATGTCTTTTTTTAAATGCACACTGATATGATAGCTGTCACATACAGTCTAACAAAATTGTTTTGAATGAAGTTAAAGACAAGTAAGTGCTACTAGAGCCATCTTATGGAAAAAAACGAATGAACCTTTTGGCCAACCCAATAGGTTTTTTTCTCCCTCTGTCCAATAGACAGTATAGCTGCATTAGAAAGAGTAGAATTTAGGGTAGAAATTAGGGTCTCTCTTTGTATTTGAGAAGTATGTGAATGGATCTGTTCTGTTCATGTCGATCTTATACCTCAGAACAATGATTTGTTCATTTATTCCCTTATTCATTGGAAACTATTTTCCCCTAGTGGTTCTAATACTTATTAACTTCATTATGAAAATAATCAACCAGGAAAAATACCAAAACTGAATGATTTTACTATTGCTCTCATTGTTATTCAGACAGATAATATAGTTTTTGGGGTTTTTTTGTAACCACATTGGGTCTTCGTTGCTGCGTGCGGGCTTTCTCTAGTTGTGGTGAGCGGGGGCTACTTTTCGTTGCAGTGTGTGGGCTTCTCATTGCAGTGGCTTCTCTTGTTGCAGAGTTCAGGCTCTAGGAGCACGGGCTTCAGTAGTTGCAGCATGTGGGCTCAGTAGTTGCAGCACATGGGCTCTAGAGCGCATGGGCTTCAGTAGTTGTGGCTCACGGACTCTAGAGCGCAGGCTCAGTAGTTGTGGCACACGGGCTTAGTTGCTCCGTGGCATGTGGGATCTTCCCGGACCACAGATCGAACCCGTGTCCCCTACATTGGCAGGTGGATTCTTAACCACTGCGCCACTAGGGAAGTCCTGATAATATAGTCTTATAGTCTTGTTTTTAAGTTTGTGTGTAATAAATTCAGTGGAATATACTTGTTTTTGTTTTCGTTTTTTTGGCCGTGCCACATGGCATGTGGGATCTTAGTTCCCTCACCAGGGATCAAACCTTTGCGCCCTGCAGTGGAAGCGTGGAGACTTAACCACTGGACCGCCAGGGAAGTCCTGAGTGGAATATACTTCTTGAGTGTTACAACTTGCTAGGCCCTACACTCAGTGCTGGGAATTTTTAACAGAAAAAAATAAGTTAACTTTCAGGTTCAATTATTATTTTCATACCTTTTCAAAAGTGCTTTGAATTACTGTATCCAGAAGTCCTAGGTTTTATCTGTTTCCTTACTCTTGATCATTACATCACTCTGTCACAATTTCCCCCACAGGTAACAGGAAAATAATTAGCTTTGATCTGTAACAAGGCTTTACCCAAAGATATCAATAGAATACTTAGCCTATCAGAGAATTGTGTTACAAAAATGCAAGTTATCACTTCTCTAGTTTTCCTTGTGTCTCTTAACCACACCTAAATTTCCTACCACTCAAACCAGACTTCAGCAGCCTTCTTTTCTTCAACAAGCCTTCTTGGGAGGTACAGTGTCTTTCCAGCTTAGCTTCCTTAGATGAGGTCAGTTGTTTCTCTGGCTGTCAGAGAGGCTGTCATTCTGATGTGATACAGGAAGATATAGTCTTTAATGAGTGCCTTTGGCACTGATTGTCAATTGCTTATTTCCTGGTGATGTTGCATTAAAGTATTAATTAACCACTAAATTCAAGTTGACCTCTTAGTCAAGGAGGCAGCTTTGCTTTCCTGAAGGGAGACTGGCTTTTCTTGTACCACCTAGCATGCTGGTATGCCACCAAGTTTTGTCTGGTGTGTAAAATGCAGTTTTGCTAAAATAAAATTGTTATTTCAGTGTGAGGTTGACTTTGGGCCTGAGGATGTCACACGTGTGTTCTAGAGTAGGATATAAGTTGGTAGGAGTAAGAGGTAAGATGCTGGTGCCAAAGACAGAGTTAGTGTTTCCTAGAGCATGTGAGAAGTTAGTTGGAGTGCGAACAGTCAGGGCAGGGAGTACTGTTCTGCTCATTGATGCAGTACCAAAGGCCATTAGACGTGTGCTGTGAGACACTGTCTATTTAAAATAGTGCTGGCGTTTTTATTAGTGTCGACTTTACTGTTGCGTTGAGTCTTTTAATCCCTTCAAAAATACTGCCAAAAAATCTAGTACCCAAATTGTACATTGTGAACACAAAAAGACTGAGAACTACTGATCTTGTGTGTTAGAAGCTGAACTAGACATTGACGGCTGGGTTTTTGTCATTCTGGCTCTTTCAATAATTCACAATGTAATTTGAGTGAGTCATTTTGTCTCTTTGTCCACTTGACAGGTGAGGATGTGGTGCTTACCTCCATGTTCCTTCCAGTGATTAAGTGGAAAAAAATGGTAAAGCACTCTAACTTCTTTGAAAAATATATTATCTGAAGTTAAAAGGAATAAAAGTAGATGTTTGCCTTAGCGCCCAGGTTATTTGCAGTACCTGAACTACTTGGGACAAGCCAAGACTGCCAACTTTAGATGTTCGGTGACAGGAACACCTTGATGCTAAGAGACAGGCTTAGGAGACTGAAAAGGATCCATCTCAGCTTAATAAAATGAGTTGCTGAAGCACATCTGAGTTGTGCTAGGCACCCTTGGGACATAAAATAAATACTTCTTGATGAACTAAATAGAGGTGGTTACAGCAGCAGTAATAGGAAGCAGGACTTGTCTAGGGTTTGTGCATATAATCTTCTCATAGGCTGAATGTAGTTTGTGAAGTGTCCTTTGACTCTCCTTGACTAATTATTTTGATCTCTTCTCAGCTTTTCCAAGAATATAATGTCAACCAAAGATCTTAGGCCACTCCCTACTCCTATGTAAAAGTTATGTGGATATGAAATAAGGCATCAAATCCTGAAAGTAGAAAGTTATTTCTTAACCCCTTTGGGAGGTTAAAAATGCCAACATAATCTTAAAGAAATAATCTGATAAAGCAAACCTGTGTAAATGAATTTATCATTGCCTTGGGGAGAGGCCATATAGCTTAATACTAAGGACAGCTGAATTCAAATTTCATCTCACCTCTTACTAACTGGGTGACCATGGGAAAGTTGTTTAACTTATCTGAGCCTCAGTTTCTTCATCTGTAAAGAGGGGTTCTGTAAAGCCTTTCAGTGACTACCCTATTTAAAATTGCCAACTCTTCACCCTTTGTACTTTCCATTCCTCTTCTCTGTTTTATATTTCTCCATGACAGTTAACATAATTTAACATGCTGTGTGGACTCATGTCTTTGTTATATGTCTCTTCCTCCCCACAGAATGTAATTCCCATGAAGGCAGGAATTTTTGTCTGTTTTGTTCACTGTCTGGCATGTAGTAGGAACTCACTAAGTATTTGTCTAATGAATAAACAGATTTCCTGTAGGATACTTGTGAAGATTGAATGGGAACATTTATTGAACAAGAACTTACTGTGTCCTTTGGCACAAGATAAATATTTAGAAAATGGTAGCCATTATAGTTCATGAAGTATCTTGCTACATATTTTTGAAAAATGAACATAAACCACAGTGCTGTTATATCTGAATGCAAGGTATGGATATTAGATGATTATAACTTTAAAAAAGTGAAATATATACTTCTGCTATGTCTTATTCTTAGATTTATTTTACTCTCAAAGTAACATTCAAATTGTACCTAGGGTGTATAATGAATTTATAATTTTACAATATTCTTGTATTCTCATATTTGTATACATATTTTCTGTCTCTCACTAAATTATTAGTTCCCTCAAGTCAAGAACCTTGTCTTTTTTCATATTTCTAGTGCCCCGTGCTTCTGTTATAGCCTATTTTGCTGTAATGCAAGAGTTATATTCCTAGGACATTCAGTGTAATAAAATAAATTCTGTTTTAAAAACAGTAGTTTCAGGGAATTCCCTGGCAGTGCAGTGGTTAGGACTCAGAGCTTTCACTGCTGAGGGCGTGAGTTCAATCCCAGATTAGGGAACTAAATCCCACAAGCTGTGCAGCACAGCCAAAAGAAACAAAAAACAAAACAGTACTTTCATTTGGAGGCAGGAGGGTTATAAGAGCTAGAGAGTTCAACATACAACAACACATTTTACCTGAGGCAATTTCAATTAAAATATATTACAGCTATATGTATATAAGCATAAAGCCTAAACCAACCAAACCTAACGTTTGATTACATCTTCCTTTTCCTTAAGAGTGATGGCTGGGCTTTTTTTTTTTAATAACTACCAGCGCACACTGCTTACTGCACCTTCTTATCACTTTTTTTTTTTTTTTTACCATTTTTAAAAATGGAAGTGTAGTTAATTCACAATGTTGTGTTAGCCTCAGTTACACAGAAAAGCGATTCAGTTATAAATAAATTTAAATATATATATTCTTCTTCAGATTCTTTTCCATTATGGACTATTATAAGATATTGAATATAGTTTCCTATGCCATGCAGTAGATCCCCGCCACCCATCCACTTTATATACAGTAGTGTGCATATGCCAATCCCAAACTCCCAATTTATCCATCTCCCCCTCCCTGCCCCCGCTGTCCCCCTTGGTAACCACAAGTTTGCCCTCTATGTCTGTGAGTCTGTCTCTGTTTTGTAAATAAGTTCATTTCTATCATTTTTTTAGATTCCACATATAAGTGATATCATATGATATTTGTCTTTGTCTGACTTACTTCACTCAATATGACAATCTCTGAGTCCATCCATATTGCTGCAAATGGCATTATTTCATTCTTTTTATGGCTGAGTAATATTCCATTGTGTGTGTGTGTATATACACACACACACACATACATACATATACACACACCACATCTTCTTTATCCATTTGTTTGTCAGTGGACATTTACCTTGCTTCCATGTCTTGGCTATTGTAAGTAGTGCTCCTGTGAACATTGGGTGGCATGTATCTTTTCAATTAGAGTTTTCTCCGGATATATGCCCATGTGATTGCAGGACCACATGGTAATTCTATTTTTAGTTTTTTAAGGAATCTCCATACTGTTTTCCATAGTGGCTGCACCAATTTACATTCCCACCAACAGTGTAAGAGGCTTCCTTTTTCTCCACACCCTCTCCAGCATTTATTATTTGTAGACTCTTTAATGATGGCCATTCTGCTTGGTGTGAGGTGATACCTCATTGTAGCTTTGATTTGTATTTCTCTAATAATTAGTGATATTGAGCATCTTCTCATGTGCCTGTTAGCCATCCGTATGTCTTCTTCGGAGAAATGTCTATTTAGGTCTTCTGCCCATTCTTTGATTTTTTTTTTTTTTAATATTAAGCTGTATGAGCTGTTTGTATATTTTGGAAATTAATCCCTTCTAAGTAGCCTGGTTTGCAAATATTTTCTCCCAGTTCATAGGTTATCTTTTCACTTTGTTTGTGGTTTCCTTTGCTGTGTAAAAGCTTTTAAGTTTAATTAGGTCCCATTTGTTTATTTTTGTTTTTATTTCCATTACTTTAGGAGACGGATCCAAAAAAAATATTACTGCGATTTAGGTCAAAGAGTGTTCTTCCTATGTTTTTCCTCTAGGAGTTTTATAGTATCTGGTCTTACATTTAGGTCTTTAATCCATTTTGGGTTTATTTTTGTATATGGCATAGAAAATGTTCTAATTTCATTCTTTTACATGTAACTGTCCAGTTTTCCTAATACCACTTATTGAAGAGACTGTCTTTTGTCCATTGTATATTCTTGCCTCCTTTGTCATAGATTAATTGACCATAAGTGTGTGGGTTTACTTCTGGGCTTTCTATCCTGTTCCATTGATCTATATGTCTGTTTTTGTGCCAGTACTGTACTGTTTTGATTACTGTACTTTTGTAATATAGTCTGAAGTCAGGGAGCATGATTCGTCCAGCTCTGTTCTTCTTTCTCAAGATTGTTTTGGCTATTTGGGGTCTTCTGTTTTTCCATACAAATTTTAAAAAATTTTGTTCTAGTTCTATGAAAAATGCCATTGGTAATTTGATAGGGATTGCATTGAATCTGTAGATTGCCTTCGGTAGTATTGTCATTTTAACAATATTGATTCTTCCAATCCAAGAAGACAGTACATCTTCCATCTGTTTGTGTCATCTTCAATTTCTTTAATCAGCATCTTACAGATTTCAGAGTGCAGGGGTCTGTTACCTCCTTCAGTAGGTTTATCCCTAGGTATTCTATTCTTTTTGATGGTAAATGGGATTGTTTCCTTAATTTCTCTTTCTGATGTTTCATTGTTAGTGTATAGAAATGCAATAGATTTATTAATTTTGTATCCAGCAACTTTACAGAATTCATTGATGAGCTCTAGTAATTTTCTGGTTGCATCTTTAGGATTTTCTATGTATTGCATCATGTCATCTGCAAACAGTGACAGTTTTATTTCTTTTCCAATTTGGATTCCTTGTATTTCTTTTTCTTCTCTGATTGCTGTGGCTAGGACTTCTAAAACTGTGTTGAATAAAAGTGGCTAGAGTGGACATCCTTGTCTTGTTCCTGATCTTAGAGGAAATGCTTTCAGCTTTTCACCATTGAGTATGATGTTGGCTGTGGGTTTGTCATATATGACCTTTATTATGTTGAGTTATGTTCCCTCTATGCCCACTTTCTGAAGAGTTTTTATCATAAATGGATGTTGAATTTATCAAAAGGTTTTTCTGCATCTATTGTGATGACCATATGGTTTTTATTCTTCAGTTTGTTAATGTGGTGCATCAAGTTGATCAATTTGCAGATATTGAAAAATCCTTGCATCCCTGGAATAAATCTGACTTGATCATGATGTATGATCTTTTAAGGTATTGTGGGAGTCAGTTCGCTAGTATTTTGTTGAGGATTTTTGCCTCTGTGTTGGTCAGTGGTATTGGCCTGTAATTTTCTTTTTTTGTGATATCTTTGTCTGGTTTTGGTATCAGGGTAATACTGGCCTCATAGAATGAGTTCTGAAGTGTTCCTTCCTCTGCATTTTTTTGGAATAGTTTCAGAAGGACTGGTGTTAACTCTTCTCCAAATGTTTGGTAGAATTCACCTGTGAACCCATCTGGTCCTGAACTTTCGTCAGGAATTTTTAAATTATTGATTCAATTTTAGTACTGGTAATTGGTCTGTTCATATTTTCTGTTTCTTCCTGTTTCAATCTTGGGAGATTTTACCTTTCTAGGAATTTGTCCATTTTTTCTAGGTTGTCCATTTTATTGGCATATAGTTGCTCATAGTAGTCTTTTATGATCCTTTATATTTCTGTGGTGTCAGTTGTAACTTCTCCTTTTTCATTTCTGATTTTATTGATTTGGACCCTCTCCCTTTTTCTCTTGATGAGTCTGGCTAAAGGTTTATCAATTTCATTTCTCTTTTCAAAGAACCAGCTTTTAGTTTCATTGATCTTTTCTATTGTTTTCTTAAGTCTCTGCACATTCTTATCAGTTTTATCACCCATTGTTCTTAGAGTGCACAGAACCACTTTAAGAAGGCAACATTGTTCAACCAACATTGCTTCATTCAACAAATGTCTGAGGGCTTCCTGTGTACCTTTCAGCATCCTATGCCCTGGGGATACAGCAGTCATGTTTTTCTAAGTAAACTGAATGTTCCAGGTTTGGGATCAAACTTCTGTTCCTGATCCAACTTACATTATAAATATTTACATTTTGGATAAGTTCCTATGCTTATACATTGATACCACTTAATGCATATTTATTGAATTAATGAACAGCTGGCAAAATCTTTTCTCCATTCCTTACTAATGTGATTTTAGAGTTTATTCAAATCCTTGGGACAGACAGTTGAAGAATATATAGTTAGGCTGAGTGTTTTAAGCAATTTTTTTAGATATCTTCTTTTCTTTGGCTGTATTGACCTGCTCTCAACTTCATTTATAAGAAAGTGGATGATCTCTTATATTTTTTGTTCCTTCACAGTGACTTGTCCCCTAAACTAATGACTTTTTCCAGGATGTCTCTCTTTATCAATTGAGATATAATTCACATATAAAATTCACCCTTTCAAAGTGTACAATTCAGTGGTTTTTAGCATATTCACAGAACTGTGCAGTGATTGCCACTATGTAATTCCAGAACATTTTCATCACCCAAAAAAGAGACTCCATACCCATTATCAGTCACTTCCTATTCCTCTCTTCCCACACAGGCCCTGGCAACTACTTTCTGTCTCTGTGGATTTGCCTCCCCTGGACATTTCATATAAATGGAATCATACAATACATGGCTTTTTGTGTGTGGATTCTTGCACTTGGCGTAATATTTTCAGTGTTATTCCATGTTATAGCATGTGTCAGTACTTCACTTCTGTTTGTGGCCAAATAATATTCCATTGTATATGGATATGCCACATTTTATTTATCCATTTGTTGGTTGATGGACGTTTGAACCATTCCCACTCTTTGAATAATACTGCTATGAACATTCATATACAAGTTTTTGTGCAGACATATGTTTTCAGTTATCTTGGGTATATACCTAGGAATGGAATTGCTGCTTCATATGATAACTCTGTGTTTAACTTTTTGAGAAACTGACCTCTCTTCAACAGTAACTTCCTTTGATCACTTTCTTTTTTGAAAGCTTTCCTTTCCTGGCTTCCCTTTTCTCCATCTACCAGGTCTCCTCTAGCTCTCCTGTTTACTTTGGTCTTCTTCAGTTTTCTGAGTTATCACTTTTATGAAAATAACTCAGACATTTTTCTTTTTTCTTTAATTAATTAATTTATTTATTTTTGGCTGTGTTGGGTCTTCATTGCTGTGCACAGGCTTTCTCTAGTTGCGGTGAGCAGGGGGCTACTCTTCATTGTGCTGCGCAGGCTTCTCATTGTGGTCGCTTCTCTTATTGTGAAGCATGGGCTGTAGGCACACGGACTTCAGTAGTTGTGGCATGCGGGCTCAGTAGTTGTGGCTCGCGGGCTCTAGAGTGCAGGCTCAGTAGTTGTGGCGCACGGGCTTAGTTGCTCCGCGGCATGTGGGATCTTCCCGGACCAGGGCTCGAACCCGTGTCCCCTGCATTGGCAGGCGGATTCTTAACCACTGCACTACCAGGGAAGCCCCTCAGACATTTTTCTAAATTCTTTCCACTTTGAGTGGCCCACAACCTTCTTATATTTAATGCATTGAAAGCCAAACTTTCTCCCACTCCCTATTTTTAGTAATTTTACCAACATTCTTCTTGATGCCCAGGTGCTAGGCCTGTAAATTTTTGTGGGTTATAACTTCGCCCCAGCTACCTATATTCTGTTTCCTACCATGTATAGGTGATTCATCCCTACTGGAGTATCTCGTTGTTTCTTCTTTCTCTTCTCACTATTCTAACCCTGATTCTGGCCATTGTCATACCACTGCAGTTTTCCTTCTGGTGGCTCCCTGTTTCTAGTCTTCCCACCTTTAAAATATTTGCCAGGGGCTTCCCTGGTGGTGCAGTGGTTACGAATCCACCTGTCAATGCAGGAGACACGGGTTCGATCCCTGGTCCGGGAAGAACCCACATGCCGCGGAGCAACTAAGCCCGTGCGCCACAACTACTGAGCCTGCGCTCTAGAGCCCGCAAGCCATAACTACTGAGCCCACGTGCCACAACTACTGAGACCTGTGCGCCCAGAGCCCGTGCTCTGCAACAAGGGAAGCCACCGCAATGAGAAGCCTGCGCACCTCAACAAAAGAGTAGCTCCCGCTCGCCACAACGAGAGAAAGCCCGCGCACGGCAACAAGGACCCAACGCAGCCAAAAATAAATAAAATAAATTTAAAAAAACAATAAAAATAAAAATAAAATAAAATACTTGCCAGATTACTCTTCATAAAATGTGATCAGAGACTTATGGTAAACATGACAGAACATAAATGTTGTGTATTTAAATCCTCTCCCAAATCCCCTCTAAATGACAGTAAAGGAATTAGAAAAATGTATATATATGCTCATTGTATAAAGAGAATGGGAAAAGAAGGGTTACAACTAGCAACTTACGACAACATTTCTCCTCCAGAAGAAACAAAATTGTATGTGAAAGGCAATATAAATTTATTATACTATTCTTGTATGCTATGAATATTTATATAGTCATAGTACTGTAAATAATTAACATTATTTAACCTAAAAATGGGGTATAACTATTTTGGTAGGATGAGGGAGGAAAGAGGGCAGGAGAAATCATTTCTCATCTTAGGAAGCCAGTAGATAATTGTTGAAATTGAAAAATTAGTAACAGCAGAAATATGACAGTTAATTATCCGAAGAAAAACAGCTAAAAGATTTGGAAAGTAATTGCTTCTGGAGAGCAGAAATCAAGGGAGAGGATCGAGCAGGAGGCTGCTATTTAACGTTATTAGCCTTGTAATACTCTTTAACTTTTAAAATTATGTGTATGTAGTATTTTGATAAAAATTAAAATTTAAAAGCTATCCACTTTGTAATTCCCTTACTCAAAAAATTTCAAAAGGGTTTCTGTTTCCTGCTGTACAGATGACAAATTCCTTGACATTTTTTAAGCCTTATTTTATATTCTGCTTTATATGAGCCTTTGCTTCCCACTGAACTGATATTAGCCCTTGAACCCTGAATCACCTTGAGCAGTAGCCTCTTTCTGCCTTGAATCATTCTCCCCCTCTCCTTTCCAAAACCTTTGCTCCTTCCTTTAAGCCCTAGCTCCTATTTCTTCCCTAAGCTTTCCTGGTTTTCCTGTCCCCAAGCCCAGTGACCTTTCCTAAACAGCTGTGGCTCTAGTCATCTGTACCATTCATTAGATACTTAAGTTGCCTTTTCTTGTTTGTAATGTTTTTGACATAACTCTTATCTCCCCAACTGGATTATTGGCTTCAGCCAAGCAAGAAGGACATCATATTACCATTTTATGTACATCTTCCACTATGTATGTTTGATAGATATATGTTTAATATTCAGTTCTCATTCAGCCATCAAAAAGCTTTCTGGTTTGAGATCACTACTCTTTATTCTGGGCATGTCTCAGGACTCCGTACTTTGGTCCAAAAATCTCTATCTCTGTCAGCCTTAGTGAGGTTGAAGGCCAAGGTTTTATCTCTTTGCTGGTGATACTGTCATTGGTTGGCACAGTGTGCCTGTTATTTTTATAAAACATAACATGGACAGTCCCTTATCTCCCCAACCCTTTGGATGTTTAAGCATTTCAGAAATTTTGTATTATTTGAGAGAAATGCTAATTTATCATTACCATCACCACTTCGGGGATTTATGAACCTTCTCCCTTTATACCCTCTTGCCTCACAATCCTCTGCACTGAAAAGAGCCAAGAAAAACAGAAATAAAGCCCTCTTCAGTCTCCACTATTTCTCTTTGCACTCTCCAAGAACCGCCACCTGGCTTTACATGTGCCCCAGAGAGGCTTTATCAGCGATATATTCTCATCCACTGAGCTAGAGCCCCACAGTGACCTGAAACATTTAGGTCACTAGTTCTGTATCTTCTGGAGGACAGTGAACTCTACGAGAATGAGTGTTAAAAGCTTGGACGCTCCTCTCAGAAAAAAGGTGTGCACATAACTGTATTAAAGTGTACCCAGGATTTTGGTTTTATTCAGGTACAGTAAAGCCAACAGATGAGGAGAAAGATAGTTTGTTGAAAAGATAGTTTGTTACTTACAGTTCCCAAGAGTAGGGAGACACACCACGCCACGCAGGACCATGTGGGGAAGTATCAGGGTCAGTCAGGAGGCAGAAGGAGCTGAGGACAATGCATGAGCCAGAGCCCTTCTTGGAGTTTTCAGGGGAAAGAATGGGTGAGGTAGGGTAGGTATGCTGAGTAAATTTAGGATTAGATAGTTTGGATAATTTTGACAGGCTCTAGGATGGTCCCTAGTTGTCCATACCTGGCTCTGGGGTGATTTAGGGCAGAGGATATATTGGTTGAGGGTGTGGGATCTGGATTGGTTGGTTTGCATGCTTGTAGGCAATTGTTTGCTATCTCTAGGAATTAGCTAATACAGGGAGGGGCAGTCTATCAGTCTGTAAGGCCCCCAAGATATCAAAGCACCAGAAAATATAGAAAACAAAACCCACTTAATACAGTGACGCACGCACACACACAAAAAATTTAATTTGCTATTTCAGTGGTTTCTTGGAGCTCCTGAAGACTGTCTATAGACCCAATGTTTAAAACCCAGTCTGGGCCCTGGGAGCTCTATGCCTTTGAATACAGTAGTTGGGTTTAGGCTACCTCTTCATAAGAAGGTCTGTAGTTAATTATCTATTAAGGCAACAGAGTGTAGCAGCTGCTCAATTTTTTATGGTAAAGCTTTCCTTTCTACTTTCTTTTGACTTTTACCCTAAGAGCTTATTTGTGGGTATTTTGTGCCAAGAGGGATAAGCCTGTATCCCCTAATTGCTACATCAAGTCTGTACTCATAGGGCTTCCTGATGACATTTTAAATACATGGAAATTTGAGTGCATGAACTGTCTGGTGCTGATTCTCTGCTGCATTTCTGCCCTGGCACCTGCTCCTCTCTTCTTGGAGTTTATCCCATTGCCTAATTCTGTACTTTGTCTCCAAGCCTTTCATTAAGCATTGTTGGAAATTTTGCTTTTTAACCTCAGCATCCCCGCTTATCTTTTCAACAGAAACAGAACCATCTCTGGCTACTAGGCATTTCCTCGAGTGAAAAGCTCCCCATCTCGCCTTTTCTGACTTTTCAGAGCATGAAATGGCTGTGCTAATCCTGTTGGCCTCAAGGCAAGAGCCTTGCAGAGGCAGACAAAGGGGACGGCGTGCTCCCAGCTGGGATCCTCCAGAGGCCAAAGGGAGAAACTTTTTAACCTTAAACCAGCTCGCAGTCGAAAACCTGCCCGCCCCTGCTTTGTTTTGGCTGCAGTAAAGAAGGAAGTAAATTCTTGGAGTGTTTCTCCTGCATGTAACCATCAATTTCTTAGTGCCCTGAGTACTGTATTTTGTAGATTTCCAGAGGTTGGGTACTTTCCTAGAGTTCAGAAATCAAACAAAAGTGGTTTTAGGAATTCTGGAGGTGTCCTTCTGCTGGTTGAATAGATATTTCTCAAAGCCAAAGGTACTCTGGCTCCAAGGCAACAAATTGAATTGCAACTATGTGTTTTGTGCGAAGTGCTCTTTTTAGGGCACAAGGACTGAGAGGTACTTAAGTCTCTCAGAGGGATTTAAGATAGTCCGTACTCCTAAGGGGCTAACAATATAGTAGTAAGAGTCTACACATATTCAAAGAAACCTTTGTTTCTGTGTTTAATACAGAGTTATCGCACACCTTCTGTGGCAGAGCATCAAGATATTTCATACAAAGATGAGAAAATCATGTGTTGTCTTCCCGTCAAAAGAACCTATTTATGGGAATTCCCTGGTGGTCCAGTGGTTAGGTCTCGACTCTTTCACTGCTGGGGACCCGGGTTCAATCCGCTGGTCAGGGAACTAAGATCCTGCAAGCCGCATGATGTGGCCAAAAAAAAAAAAAAAACAGGGAACCTATTTATAATGGAGTGTGGGGATTCAGGTCCAGGGAAAGTGTTGAGCAGGAACAGAGCAAGTATACTTGGCTTATAGATTTTGCGTTGGACCTCTGGTGGACTGAATTTTGTACTTGTCTTAAGTGGACTGAATAATGGCAGAGTCCTGCCTGGACAGGAGGGCAGGAGATAGAGCAGAAGGAATATGACAGAATAAGAGAGAGAAACAAAATGCTATGGGGCTTCCAAAGAGAGGATCATGTCAGGTTAGTGAGATCGGTAGACTTCTTGGAATAAGGGATTGGGAGAGTCCTTGATCAGGGATGGGGATTGGGGGATTTTAGGAAGCATTTGTTAGAAGAGAGAGGAAAGAGTCTAGATAGTAGAAACAGTATGAAGCAAAGTATAAAAGTGGAGATATATTTAAAACATATTTCCAGAAACACATGACTAATGAGCAGTAAGAGATGAGCACAGAAATGTAGATGGCAGACAGATTGTTGAGGGCCTTGAATAACAAACCAAGGAACCGAGCTCAGTTTAGGCAACGAGGAGCCATTAGAGGTTTTTGAGCAGATGAGTGACACAATCAAAACTCTGCTTTTAAAAGTAATCAATCTGGTATTCAGAGATGGATTGGAGTGAGGAGAGTGGAGAGGAAGATAGATAGATGGTTTTGTAAAGAACAAGGGCCCATAGCTTAGTGATAACTGCAAGATTCTTTCATGATGTTACTTACTCACACCCTAAGCGGCCTATAGAGAAGTTTGCAGGTTGTCATGCATTCTTTATGATGACTACCGACAGAGTTCGTCTTTAAAAGGTGTGGGTGCCATCATGCTCACTGGCTTTCAGGCATCCCTGAAGAGTGATAGCAGGCCCAGTGTTTCCTTAGGAGTTTATCTCAGCAGCTCTGGCAGAAAGGAAGAGACTAAAACATATCTTAAACTCCTTTGCTTTCCCTTGTGAAATATCCCTTTCAAAAACTAGAATTTTGGGCTTCCCTGGTGGCGCAGTGGTTGAGAATCTGCCAGCTAATGCAGGGGACACGGGTTCGAGCCCTGGTCTGGGAAGATCCCACATGCCACGGAGCAACTGGGCCCGTGAGCCACAACTACTGAGGCTGCGCGTCTGGAGCCTGTGCCCCGCAACGGGAGGGGCCGCGATAGTGAAAGGCCCGTGCACCGCGATGAAGAGCGGCCCCCGCACTGCGATGAAGAGTGGACCCCGCTTGCCGCAACTAGAGAAAGACCTCGCACGAAACGAAGACCCAACGCAGCCAAAAATAAATAAATAAATAAATAAATAAAGTAGCTATTAAAAAAAAAAACAGTAAACGGTTTAAAAAAAAAACTAGAATTTTGCCACAGGCCTTTCTCAGAAATTTATCTAACCTGACATTAAAAATAAATCTTTCATTTCTTCAAGGTAAGATGTTTTAAGGTGGCATCTAAGAGAAAAGCTTAGGGCTGGGCATCTGTTTGTACGTTTCATCTGTGCAGACTGTTCCTGGTGTGAACCCAGGAAGCCTGTGGCCTTAGAGCCTCCGCTTTTGTTGGGTACAAAGTTTGTGTGACCATATGCCATTCATAGCTGCCTGCTGGATGGTTGCACCAGTGCAGTAGCTCAGGCTTTACATGGTATAAACTTGATTCACTGAGACACAGGATATGTTCTGTGAGAGAAATCTTTCATGTCAAGAATTCCAAGTAAACGGAACACGGCCGTCTCTGCCCACCTTTGGAATTTAGTGGGACTCCGTATCCCAGAGTATTTCACTTTAGCCAATTACTGCCTCACCCGTTCTTTGTTGGACAAGGCTTGAGATTGTGGGGAAGCATTTAAAGGTCTTTACCTTGTGTCCCCAGCTTCTTTCTTGTTTACTTCCTTCCTATCCCCTTTCTCCCTCCCTTCAATAGTGAGAAATTTTTTTAATATAAAGAAGTATAAATACATACATACAGGCACACACATACATAACAAGCATCTGTGCTGCCACACCAAGATTTAATAGTTGTTAACAGTTTGCCCTGCTTGCCTCAATTCTTTTTTTTTTTTCCTGGCTGCCACACAGCATGCAGAATCTTAGTCCCCCCCCCCCCCAACCAGGGATCGAACCCATGCCCCCTGCTGTGCAAGCGGGGAGCCCTAACCACTGGACTTCCAGGGAATTTCCCCCCTCAATTCTTTTTTTTTTTTAAAATATGGAACACTTCACGAATTTGCGTGTCATCCTTGCGCAGGGGCCATGCTAATCTTCTCTGTATTGTTCCAATTTTAGTATATGTGCCGCCGAAGCGAGCACCCCCCTCAGTTCTTAAAAATAAAATCTTTTCAGATAAAGTCGAAGTTCCCTTTGACTCCCATAATTATATTTCCCGTTCTACCTAGAGGCAGCCTCTATCATGAATTTGGTTTATATAATTGCAGTCCCTCTTTTATAACTTAATATGTTAGTAAAATATCATTGCTTTGTGTTTGTTTTTTTAAAATTTATTTATTTTATTTATTTTTTATTATTTTTGGCTGCGTTGGATCTTCGTTGCTGGGTGCGGGCTTTCTCTAGTTGCGGCGAGCAGGGGCTACTCTTTGTTGCAGTGCGCAGGCTTCTCATTGCGGAGACTTCTCTTTGTTTTGGAGCACGGGCTCTAGGCACATGGGCTGCAGTACTTGTGGCTCGCGGTCTCTAGAGCACAGGCTCAGTAGCTGTGGCGCATGGGCTTAGTTGCTCCGCGGCATGTGGGATCTTCCCGGACCAGGGCTCGAACCTGTGTCTCCTGCATTAGCAGGCGGATTCTTAACTACTGCGCCACCAGGGAAGCCCTGCTTTGTGTTTTAAGAGTTGTATTTTTATAAATGGTATCATACCATATGTATCATTTTTACAACTTTTATAATTCAATATTATTATGTTTTTCATCAATCCACAATGACACAGTTTGATTGATTTAGTTTGTTCCTTTTAATTGTTGCCTAGTATTCATTTATACACATTATCTATTCTCTATTGAAGAACATGAAACTTTCTAGATTTTTATTATAACAACATACCTTGAACTTTCTTGACGTTATGTCCTTGTGTACATCTATGGCATTTTTTGTAAGATATTCACCCAGAGGTGGAATTGTTCTGACTCCTTTTTAGTCAAATAGCACAGATTTATTGGCTACCAAAGACATAACCCTCTTCTTAGATGTATGAAGGGCATCTCAGGGTATCATTCTGACTGTCACTTGGTAAAAATGGAAAACTTGAGGTTTTTGAATTTTATTGCAAACCCAGGATCAAGGAGTTTTTCTCAAGTCCTTCAACTAGTTAGCTTCATGGAACAAATAAATGTATATGTTGAATATAGGGGATATTAAATGGTAAAATGTACAACTTTTCCATAGATCATTATAAAGATAACTTCTCACTCTTCCTGTTTTCCCTTTTAAATCTTGTTTAAAAAAAACCCCCAAAAACCAAACAGGTTCATTGTAATTCAGCTAATATCAAAATATGTACTGTAAAATGCTTAAGTCTCTCCTCACCACTCTTATCCTCAGTCCCATTCCCCAAAGGGAATTCTAAGTCCTGCGACTGTACAGTATTTAAAATTTAAGTGAAAAGTTGACCCCTTTCTCTCAAGGAGTTCACCATCTTTGGAGTATATCTTTCCAAATTTTTCTCTATGCCTCATCACACACATATATATTTATATACCTATTTTTTTCTTCATTTTGTTTTTTAATAGAGATGGGATCATACAGAACAATATATCAAGGACATCTTTCTGTATCGGTACATACAGATCTACTTTATTCTCTTGGATGGCTGAATGGTGTTTCATAGTATAATTGACCATAGTTTGTTAAGCTGTTTTTTTCTCAATGGATGTTTCAGTTTATTTATAATTAAAGACAAGCTCTTTTTGCAAACTATAATTGCTTAGTCCCATTCCTGGATGTATATACTGGACTGAAAATTAACATATGATTTGGTTCTTTATAATTCAGCCTGTCCCTATAATAGATATAGATAGTAAGGACTGTCTAGGGCATGTCTTCTCACTTGTGGAAGGACAGTTCATAAGGCTAGCAGTGACCTTCCTTGCAGCTCCCATTGGTGCTCCTCACCCTTTGTAACCGTATGAATGGCAAAATTCTAAGTTCTGCGACTGTACGATATTTAAAATTTAAATGAAAAGTTGACCCCTGTCTCTCAGGGAGTTCACTATCTTAAAGAAGAAGGAAAGAGACCAGGCAGTATCAACTGAAAATTGACGGCTAAGTGTACGCAGAGATATAAACACTTGAACTCATTGCAGACTTTATGTACAGGTAACCTACAAGATGACAAATGTTTTGTGTTATGAAAATGGCTAATGCTGTGTGGGGAGGGATTTCTCCCTAATTCTGAAAAGCTTCCAGAAGGAGGTGAGATTTTATTTAGATTTTATCCAGATTGTTGTCTAGCTTCCAGGTGCATCCTTCTAAGCAGTGTCTCAATATGGGGCTTATTAATAATGCTTTTCCACTTTGTGCCTGATATTAATGTCTGAACAGTGGATTTTAATTAGAAACTATTTCAAATTAGCTATCTTTATGTGACAAGTGTTGTTCTCCCAGGATCCCAGAGCACATTCCTGGCTCTGGGGACTACTCACGTTTCTGAGCAGTTTGTGGTTTGAAACAGGCCCATTTACCAAGGTCTCTCCCACTTATTTTTGCTCCAGACTTTCTACCAGTTGGTGCCTGCACTTTAGAACAAAGGTCTAGAATCTTTTTTCCACCTCTGATCTGGAAAAAACCAGTCAGCCTGGGCCAGTAGGACAGAATATCTTTTTGAGTATCTTAAAGGATCTAGTTACTAAGATTTTTGTCAGGCTCACTTTTAGCATAATCAGGATGTAGTTTTTACAAAATGCTCAACCATCTTCCTTTAAGCAGCTGCCACCACATGGATTAGGAATTACTAACCTTTTGACCTTACTCAAAAAACCCTAGTCCCTTTACAAAAACTAAGTCAGCTGGATGCTTTATCTCAATGTCGCAAGTCCTAAAATACCCAGTATTTCCCTTGGACTTACTTGCAGGAAACCCATATGATCGTCAACCTTATAGATGTTTCCTTCACTCCAAAGTGAATGTGAAGTTGGCAGTCAAGACTGAGTATTGTATTCTGTATCCACTTTGTGATCTGACTTCACCTTTGCCCTCCAAGCCCAAGGGGCTTCTTTGTTGGCCCTCAGAGCTTACTCAGCCTTTCTGTCCCTGGGTAAATAGTAATGTGGCAGTGATTGCAGTGAAGTGACACCATGCTGTCCTTGGACCTCGAGTCTCCTCTAAACTGAGTGAGCCAGGCTTGAGTTAAAGAGTCTCACAGGCTTGGGGCCTCTGTGCCTTCCCCTCTGGGAGCAGCCTGTGGCCTCTTTCTTACATGCTGGCCGCAACTGACTCAGCCCAGTAATGCCGTACCCTGAAATGTACAGGTATGATTTGACAGGAGCTTTTCACCCTTTACAAACTGGGCCTCCTAATGAGAATGTAGGCTCATAGAGCAATAATTCACGTGTAGGTGGCCTGTAAGGAAAGTTTTAACAAAAGAGTTGGTTGAGAAGCTGATTTATTTTCTTGCTTTAACTCTCTTGTCATGTGCTGAGTGGGGGCGTAAGAGGAGGGGCGGGTGGGGAATGGTGCTGCTGAAAGCATTTGTCTTCATTTCTGCCATCTCCCAGTGTTTATTACCCTGTGATCGGCAGATGAGGAAAGCTGCCAGTCAAACCCACGTTCAGCACATTTCCATTTCCCTTCATTGCAGATTTTAGGCTTTTGAAATCTGCATCCTCTTTGCAGCAGTAAAGGTCGTTTCCCTCCTGCTGCTGACAAGCCCAAGACCCTCTGGTCCAATTCCTCTCACTTGTGCTTCCACCAAACAATAAAAGCCGCAGGAGCCTCAGCAATCTAAGACAGGTGATTGGTGAGAGCTGGTCAGTGTTGAGTCGGTCAGTCGCTCTCTTTATCTTTCTCTCTCACCTCCTTCTCCCTCAGTACTTTTCCCCGCCTCCCCCCACCCCATCTCTGCCCATCCCTCTGCTGCTCAGGCACCCACCGTAAGCAACCCCGTTGTGCAACGGTGAGATGATGACAGCTTTCCGGACTCCTTTCCTGGCTTCACTCGGGGACCTGCCTAAGCCAGTGTCCTTCCAGCAGCAGAGGTTGCTAGGACCTAAATATAGGAAATGCCAGGTTGTGGGGGATGTGGAAGTGGAGGTAGAGTAATTCTTAATACTCTCATCCACCTGCATGTCTTCAGTCAGAAGTAGAGGCTTTGAGGAAATCCCTGCCTGGTGGGAGTCAACGCAAGGTTTTCTGTTTTTGTTTTTGTTTTGGGGTTGTTGGGCTTGTTTTTCTCCGTTTCTCCTGAACACATTGGGGTTTGGAATGCTGTTCCTAAATATCTTTCAGTAGCATGTGTTCTTGTGAGCTTATTTGTGTTTGTCTTAAATAATGTTTGTGGGTGGAAGAAAGGTAATGATATTCATTTCTTTGAAAATGGATGTTCTGCTTTCATAATTACTTGTCCCAATTACATCGTTAGTGTAAGTGTAGATAACTGCTTCATTAGGACATATATATCGAAGAAGGGGAGGTCTACAGAATGGTTGATGAAAACAGGCCTTAGCGTCTTCATCTACCCACACAGGAGCATCTTAGCTTGACTTCAGAGAGCTGGCAGGTACCAGTCACCCTGCCAACAGTCAAAACTAATCCTGGGTTTTAATGTGATAGGAGGAAGGAGCGAGGACCCAGTGAAGAGCAGCTTACTCCTTTGCTTTAGGCTGGTGATGCATTGCTGAACTCCTGCTGCCACTGGTACCATCAAGGCACCGTGATTCAATCATTGACGATCTCTGAATTGGGAAGCAAAGTAGTCTTGTGGCAGCCCCACCACCTTTGGACTTTCTGAAACTTTCTAGTCTAATGGCATGAGCCCTGTGCTCTGTTTGACCTCTTAGAATGACTTTTTTTTTTTTTTTTTTGAATGGCTTTTTAAGGGGAAATGGCCATGCCAGGCCTAGAGGTTACATTCTCCCATCAGACCTAAGGACCACTTGTAGGTTTGAATATGACTGTGACTTCACACCATGTCTGTGAATGACTTTATGTGTGTGCTATCTAGTTGTGCATTCTTTTTTTTTTATTTATAAATTTATTTATTTTATTTTACTTCATTTGTTTTTTTTTTTTTTTTTGGCTGCGTTGGGTCTTCGTTGCTGCATGCGGACTTTCTCTAGTTGCAGCGAGTGGGGGCTACTCTTTGTTGCGGTGCGCGGGCTTCTCATTGCGGTGGCTTCTCTTGTTGCGGAGCACGGGCTCTAGGCGCACGGGCTTCAGTAGTTGTGGCACATGAGCTTCAGTAATTGTGGCGCACGGGCTCTAGAGCTCAGGCTCAGTAGTTGTGGCGTACGGGCTTAGTTGCTCTGCGGCATGTGGGATCTTCCCAGACCAGGGCTCGAACCCATCTCCCCTGCATTGGCAGGCGGATTCTTAACCACTGCACCACCAGGGAAGCGCTGTGCATTCTCTCTTTTAAGACACATTAAAAACGAATGCCAATACTACGTACGTGCTTCCACTTACTTATATGAGGTATCTAAAGTAGTCAGAGTCATAGAAACAGAAAGTAGAATTGTGGTTACCAGGGTCTATGAGGGGAGGGTGAAAAGGGAAGTTGTTTAACGGGT
This sequence comes from Balaenoptera musculus, assembly GCF_009873245.2. NCBI lineage: Eukaryota > Metazoa > Chordata > Mammalia > Artiodactyla > Balaenopteridae > Balaenoptera > Balaenoptera musculus. The sequence continues at coordinate 95,566,728 of NC_045792.1, read as the reverse complement.
ATAGAGTTTCAGGTTTGTAAGTGTAAGATGAAAAAGTTCTGTTTCACAACAATGTGAATATGCTTAACACTACTGAACTGTAACTGTAACTGTACACTTAAAAATGGCTTAGATGGTAAATTTTATGTTATGTGCTTTTTACCACAATTTTAAAAAAAGCTAATATCAGATTCTGTGTACTACTTACTCCAGATAGGAAGGCTCTATCCACTGCTCTGGCGCTAATGACCATCAGGTTAATTTCTCTTCCTCCTCTTGGCCTGTTATAAAGCTTACTCTGCTATGGCCACATAATCCTGGTTTGAATTGTTGTTTTGAGAAAAATTTTGATGACACTGTGATACGTAGAAATCTTTCATAGCTGTTTCTTTCCCCTTCCTTGCACAGTATTTGTATTCCAGGCCTTACTAATATCCTTGTTGAGTTCACAGGCTATAATTTATTATTTTGTTGGCCTCATCTAATGCCTTTGACCTCAACAATATCTTTCTTGGGTCTGCTCCTAAAGTTCATGATTTGTATGTGGACTAATGCTACCCTTGTTTTTATGAGCAGGAGCTATAGAGCCTTTAGGAGTTAACTGGACAATAAAATTATGTTGGTTTAGGGACCCGCTTCCTGCTAAGAGCACGTACAGTTGGGAATTCTCTGGCGGTCCAGTGGTTAGGACTCCACGCTCTCACTGCCTAGGGCCCAGATTTGATCCCTGGTCGGGGAGCTAAAAACCCCACAAGCCGCAGGGTGCGGCCCCCCCTCAAAAAAGGAACACATATAGTCAATGACATCTGTATCTACAAAATACTTACCCTTTAATTTATGTTAAAAATATTTCGGACCCAGGAATCCTCTGGTGGTCCAGTGGTTAAGGCTCCACACTTTCACTGCTGAGGGCGCAGGTTCCCGCAAGCTGCACAGCGCAGCTGGGGGGAGGGAATATATATATATATATATATATATATATTTCGGACCTTTATTGTATAATGGTTGATCTCAATATCAGTTTCAGTGACCAGTTAGAGCAGTTATTAAACAGCCTGAGTCTGATAGACCACATACCTTACTGAGAATATTTCCTATGTCATAATTATAGTCACCCATATGATATTTTGGGGGGTCTTGTTTTGTTTTAATTTATTTTTTATGGAGGTAACATTGGTTTATAACATTATGTAAGTCTCACGTGTGGAATATAAAAAATAAAACAAAAATAAGTGAACAAACCAAACCAAACAAACATGTAGATACAGAGAACAGAGTAGTGGGGTTTTATTTTTGTGTTTTTACAGAAAATGATGTCCCCTAATACTCCTCTTATCTTTTATTTTAGCCTCAGGAAAAAGTAAAGACTCGCTTCAGCTATAGGTGATATATTCAGAATTGTTTTGTTTTTTTTAAATTTATTTTTGGCTGTGTTGAGTTTTCATTGCTGCGCGTGGGCTTTCTTCTAGTTGTGGTGAGCAGGGGCTGCTCTTTGTTGTAGTGGGCAGGCTTCTCATTGCGGTGGCTTCTCTTGTTGTGGAGCACAGGCTCTAGGTGCACGGGCTTCAGTAGTTGTGGTACGTGGACTCCGTAGTTGTGGCTTACGGGCTCTAGAGCACAGGCTCAGTAGTTGTAGCACGAGGGCTCTAGAGTGCAGGCTCAGTAGTTGTGGTGCACGGGCTTAGTTGCTCCGCAGCATGTGGAATCTTCCTGGACCAGGGCTCGAACCCGTGTCCCCTGCATTGGCAGGCGGATTCCTAACCACTGCGCCACCAGGGAAGCCCCCAGAATTTATCTTTGAAAGCCTACTTTTTCCTTCCTTTGGAAGGACATAAATCTGTTTCCCTCAACTCTTTTATGATTGCTAGGTTCCATGCAGTGTGTTTTCTATAAATAAAAACTATTATCTTAATCTAATGTGAACCTGTGGTTCAGTTATAAAAACATACAGTGGAACATTATGCAACCATGAAAAGGAATGAAGTACCGATAAATGCTAAAACATGGATGAACTTTGAAAAAATTATGCTAAATGAAAGAAGCCAGACACAAACAGCCACTTACTGTATGATTCCATTCGTATGAAATGTCCAAGAGAGGCAAAATTATACAGACAGAAAATAGATTCACTAATCTCTTCCCTTGCTTAGGGTAAGGGAGGGAGTGGGGCAGAGTGGAGGGGAGTAGCTGCTAATGGGTAAGGTATTTTGGAAGCTAGGGAATGATGAAAATGTCCTGAAATTAGGTAGCAGTGATGGTTGTTGTAAATTTGATTTTGATAATGGTTGCACAATTGTGAGATATACTAAAACTCCTTAAATTATACGCTTTAAGTAGGTAAATTATATGGTATGTGAATTATATCATAATAAAGCTGTTATTTTTAAACAAACTACATATAGTTTGGTCATTTTCCTCAATGTCAAAACCATAAATGAGAACTAAGAGAAACATCTACCCTTGGAGGAAGTCTTGTTATTTGCCACCAGGAACTCTTTCCAGGTCCCCAGGCTATAGAATAATTGACTATGATCTTGGATGAGATTTTAAAAAATGGTGATAAGGTGATAAAGTGAGAGTTACAACGTGCTTAGTTATATACTCCTTCATGGAACAGATTTAAAGACTGCATTTATTTATTTATTTTTTAATTTTTAAAATATTTATTTATTTATTTTTGGCTGCGTTGGGTCTTCATTGCTGTGTGGGCTTTCTCTAGTTGTGGCGAGCAGGGGCTACTCTTCGTTGTGGTGCGCAGGCTTCTCATTGCGGTGGCTTCTCTTGTTGCAGAGCAGAGGCTCTAGTTGTGGCGCACAGGCTTAGTTGCTCCGCGGCATGTGGGATCTTCCTGGACCAGGGCTCAAACCCGTGTCCCCTGCATTGGCAGGCAGGTTCTTAACCACTGAGCCACCAGGGAAGTTCCTAAAGACTGCATTTAAATAAAGCTGTCTGGAAAGAGGAATAAGTGTTCTTCCTAGGATGCCATTCAGTATATACTTATGAAGAATGCTTTTTATGTCCAAATAATACTGTGTTGTATTGCTCTAAGAATTATTTTTCATGGACAGAAACCAATTTATTATTTACAAAGAACTCAGACAATCTATTAAAAAAAAAAAAAACTTAAAAATACCCAAACATAAAAATACACAAAAGATGCGGGTAAGCAGTGCACAATAAAAGAAATACAATGAGCCAGTAAACAAATATGGAACAAAAAGATGCTCACCAATACTCTTAAATTATTAAAGAAGTGCGAAGGGATACCAAAAATGGAGTTGCCATATTTTACTTCATAAATTGAACAAAAGTTATATTGAATACTGTTTTTTTATTAATAGTGTTATTGAGATGTAATTCACATACTGTATTGTTCACCTATTTTAAGTGTACAGTTCAGTGGTTTTTAGTATATTCACAGAGTTGTGCAATCATTGCCACTATCTATGTATTTCAGAACATTTTTATCACCTTGTAAAAAACCCCATGCCCATTAGCAGTCACTTCCCCCTTCCCCCTCCACTTCCCCTGC